>NC_063062.1:37232727-37555227 GCF_018812025.1 Megalobrama amblycephala | reverse complement strand
CAAACACACACACGCATACATCCATACAAACACACATATACAAACATGCACACACACACACACACCCACCCATACAAACATGCATACGCATACACACACACACACACACACACACACACACATAAAAACACACAAACACACATCCATACAAACACACACACACACGCATACATCCATACAAACACACATATACAAACATGCATACACACACACACACACACACCCATACATGCATACACACACAAACACCATATACATCCATACAAACACGCATACAAACACACACACACAAACACACATACACAAATACATACAAACACACATGTACAAACATGTACAAACACACACAAATACATATAAAACACACACACAAACAAATACATGCAAATACACCCATACATACATATAAACACACACACACACAGGTTTGTTTTGTCTTAGTAGTATCCTCATCTTAGTGAGGACATTGCATAGACTTCCATTGATTTTATATCAGGTCAATGATATTTTCTATCACCTAACCCAACCTCTACTCCTAAACCTACAGCACCATCACAGAAACGTGCAGAACACTAGATTTAAACAAATACCTCTTTTGATTGATTTATAAGCCTGTTTAACTAGTGACAACCAGTCAATGTCCTCACTAGTGGGTTGTGAAAGTATTTCACAATATAAGTGAGGACATTTGACCCTTACAAGTATAGTCAAAACAAGTACACACAAACAAACACACACATTATATATATATATATATATATATATATATATATATATATATATATATATATATATATATATATATATATATATATATATATATATATATATATATATATATATAAATATATAAAATACACACACACTACCAGTCAAAAGTTTGGAAACATTACTATTTTTAATGTTTTTGAACGAAGTCTCTTATGCTCATTAAGGCTGCATTTATTTCATAATAAATACAGAAAAAACAAAAATATTGTGAAATATTATTACAATTTAAAATTATGGTTTTCTATTTTAATATACTTTAAAATATAATTTATTTCTGTGATCAAAGCTGAATTTTCAGCATCATTACTCCAGTCTTCAGAGTCACATGATCCTTCAGAAATCATTCTAATATGCTGATTTATTATCAGTGTTGGAAACAGTTGTGCTGCTTAATATTTTTTTATAACCTGTGATACTTTTTTCAGGATTCTTTGATGAATAAAAAGTTAAAAAATATCAGCATTTATTTAAAATAGAAATCTTTTGTAACAATATACACTACCGTTCAAAAGTTTGGGGACAGTATTTTTTTTTTTTTAAAGAAATTAATACTTTTATTCAGCACAGATGTATTAAATTGATAAAAAAGTGATAGTAAAGATTTATATTGTTATATTATATTTTGAATAAATTCTGTTCTTTTTAACCTTTTATTAATCAATAAATCCTGAAAAAAAGCATCACAGGTTCAAAAAAACATTAAGCAGCACAACTGTTTTCATCATTGATAATAACTGAGCAGCAAATCATCATATTAGAATGATTTCTGAAGGATCATGTGACACTGAAGACTGGAGTAATGATGCTCAAAATTCAGCTTTGCATCACAGAAATAAATTATATTTTAAAGTATATTAAAATAGAAAACCACAATTTTAAATTGTAATAATATTTCACAATATTATTGTTTTTTCTGTATTTATTATGAAATAAATGCAGCCTTAATGAGCATAAGAGACTTTGTTCAAAAACATGAAAAATTGTAATGTTTCCAAACTAGTAGTGTATATATACACATACATATAAGTAAATAAATAATGCATCAGGCAGTTGTTGAATATACCTGAGAGCGTCACAATGCCCCGTTCCTGCGGCTCAAACCTCAGATACTTGTTGCAGAAATCAGCAGACTCCAGAGCCAGAAACAAGACATTTCCCAGGAAGTATCCCGCCGTCTGACCCACGGAGTTACACGTGGAAGCATAACCCACATTCTCCCTGGAAAGCATAGTCAAAGCCCAGCCGTCAACGGCAATATCCTGCGTGGCTGCGAGGAAAGCCAGCATGAAGAAGACCGCGGTCAGAGTGATCACATCCGGCCCCCTCTGACCATCCGTCTGAAGCATGGAGTCCACCGTGAACGACAGGTACAGCATAAAAAGCCCCAGCAGGTACTGAGTGGGCACCAGCCACGACTTCCTCCTGCCAAACCGCTGCAGGTACAGCGAGTCCACCAGAGGAGCCCAGAACAGCTTTAAACTGAAGGGCCAGAAGACAAAGCTGAAATAGGCCTGGTCCTTGTAGCTGACGCTCTTACTCTGCATGATGAGAGGGATGCTCCCGGCCAGGCCTAGAGGAATGCCCTGAAGAACATACAAGAACAATAACAGGGCCACATTGCTCAGTTCGCCTTTGATCCCATTAGACACTTTCGCTTGTCCTTCAACCCGGCCTGAGTTTGGAAGAAGAGTCTCCTCATCATCCTCAACCTCTAGCTTGGACTCCCTCGCCCACATATCCGAGTTAGACACCACAGGCTTCCTCTGCCTCCCGTTCTTGTGTGTGATAGATTTAGACAGTTCCATCTTAATCTGCCAGGCATTAATCCAAATATGTATTCAAAACACCTGAATGAACAAAAAGTAATGAAAACATCTGCATTAGGGAGTCTGTTGAACAGCTAAACAACATAACATCTTATTGGAAGACTATAAAGTAGGATCAAAACACATAAAAGATGAAGCAAACAGCAGGTTCTGATTCTTATATCACGTAAAGCTGAATAAACATAACAAATAACATCAGATCAGAGACATTATCGTGCGTGATATTCAGATTTTAAGTGAGTTTAATACTCAAATCGAGCATGAGATGGTAAAAAAAAAAAAAAATATATATATATATATATATATATATATATATATATATATATATATATATATATATATATATATATATATATATATATTATATATACACATATACAGGGCTTGACATTAACTTTTTTGGCTAGTGGTTTTCCAAAGTTACTAGCCACTCAGACTTGGGTAAAGTTGGTTTTATATTTGCACATTCGGACATCCGTATTCAATAGCCTTGTTAATCACACTACATTGGACATTCAGTGGACATTCACAAGTAAATATGCCATTAAAACAATACTTGCTTATTTTGATCGACTGTGAAAAATGTTGTAAGTTGACAATCGTTGGTTGTCAATATCATGTCGCTGCTTAAAATTCGCAAACATTAATTTATTGCACATTTATTGGAAAGTCTGAATTTATCAGAAGTCCGAATGTGCGAATATAAAACCAATTTTACCCAAGTGCCACTCAGCATTTTCACTGGCCACAATTTTGCTGTTGTGAAATGATATGATTTATATATCATATAAATGTATATATCATATAGATATATTGAATTATATAAATTTATATGATTAAAGTGCTAAAATTACTTGTTTTTGAGTCATTTTACTTGATTAAATCTATAAATTTAAAACCCTTTCAAATGTTCCAATGCAGATTGACCACCTACGGGTGTACGGGTGGGTAATATGACCATAATATGATACATTTTATAATTGTATAAGTTATTTTGGTTAGGCTATATAAAAAGAACAAAGAAGCTAAATAAGCAAATTACAAATACAATAGTAAATTAAATAGCCTAAACTCTCTTTTTCAGATACAGTAGGTTTGTTTAACATCTTGAGGAACAACTAAACAGCATAACATCTTACTGGAAGATTGTGAAGAAAATGTTAAATCCTCTCTGGCATCATCAAAACACATAAAAGATGAAGAAAACAGCTGGTTCTGATTCTTATATCACGTAAAGCTGAATAAACATAACAAATAACATCAGATGAGAGACATTGATATTCATTAAAAGTGAGTTTGATACTCAAATCAAGCATGAGATGGTAAAGAAGAAAGAAAATATACTGATTCATGGTTACCTTGCACTATGATGACACACCACATGACAAGTCAAGACATTAATGAATCAATGAACAAAACGAATGACGGAACAAACACACTGTTCTGTGACTTCAAATGAGCAGCACTTTACTGAGACAAACACATCCACGCAAATATATAGTATACCTAGTGTTTACAAGACGCAAGGAAGCGTAGAAAGCACACCTGACAGCTGAAATGAGAAGGAAGCCGGAGCGGTGCGTCGGTTAAATGTGTCCGCAATGGTTCAGCTGACGTGTCTTACAGCGTCGGTTTTTAGTTCCGGCCGGACGGTTTCATATCACGTATACAGTTTGTATATAAAGAATAGAAGAAATATCTGTCCATGCATACATTTCCCTCTGTTTTGACACATAAAGCTATAAAAAATAGTAGTGTCGTTGTCTAGTTGCTGTGGTTGATTGACAATGCGAGTTATTAAGGCAGAGTATATATGTATATATATGGGTCAATGCCATGACGGGTCATTGTTTTGCCTTAATAATAATTAAAATCAAAGATCTGACATCCAAAGTATGTAAGGTTGTACAAGTAGATCTCTTTTATCAAATCCAAAAGGTTTTAATAATATTTTGCTACATATAAAGGTAAAGATTTTGAAGTGTCAAAAGGTCATTCGCGTCAATAATACAGCCATTGTTAAATTGAAATGTAATAAATGTATAAATGTTTTTATTCTGGCATGATTTTATAACATCATATATCAACATAGAGCAACATATTAAAATTATGTGTAGAAGTCGTTACTTTGTTATGAGAAAGAATGTCTTGGAAAATGAATTTCATTGATGTCATTCGGAGTAACCAATATAAAGGGACCATTTTGGATCAAGTCATGTGATCACTATTATGTGACAGGATGTGACATCATTCAGACTCCTGCAAAGGACCACATGGTCATGAAGCAAAGTAACTAACTCTCTCTTAACTATTTGAATAATTAATGTATTCACTTGCTCATATGCATGTCCCGAAACATCAGGTCATTCGGTACAACCGCTATAAAACATGGAAAATGTTGTAATATTTTAAAAACTTGTACTAAATATAAAATGTTTGATTGTCCCTTTTGCTAGTTAGCTAGATATCATCCTGTTAGCATTGTTTGAAAATATTGTTATTTGGTATAACCAAAAGTGTCATTCGGTAAAACCGAAATTTTGGTTAAACCTAATGACTTTTTTGGTGACAAATTTTGTCCATCTTGTAAAAAATGACAAAAGCAGTGTCAATTGATTATAAAAACACATAATCTTATTGTTTACACTTAATAAAACTTAAAAATTATTTATATCTCCATTATGTTTTTTTTTACACTTTTAAAAACCTTATTCGTCAATAACCCACCCACACACACACACAACACACATTTATATATATTAATACACAAACACAAAAAAGTTGTGAGAAAAAGATATGTTGTGAAATATTATTACAATTTAAATGAACTGTTTTCTATTTCAATATATTTTCTTGATCATAAAGCTGAATGTTCAGCAGCAATTACTTCAGATTTGGTCAAGAAATAATTATATACGTTTTTTTATTACCACTAATTTTTCTGAAAATTATGGTGCATTTGATTCAGGATTATTTGATGAATAGAAATAGAAAGTTTTTTTTAAAAAAAGCATAGAAATATTTTGTAAGAGTATAAAATGTTCTTTCTGACAAGTTTTATGCATTCATGCTGAATAAAGGTATCAATTTCTTTCAAAGAAATCTTACTGACCCTACATTTTTGAACGGTATATTACAATGTATTATAATAAAAGTGTTCATTTAATAACAACCCATGCTCTTCACTATTGTACAACCTATGCTAAAAATAATGTAATGAAGTAAATTCAAAAGTAACAAGCTGAACATCGTCAATACACTCTTAGAAAAAAAGGTTCTTTGGGGTTTCTATAGAACCTTTTAGGGGTTCCATATGTAGCGCCTGATAGAACCTTTTTTGGTTCTATATAGAACCTTTTCTTCTAAGAGTGTAGTTTTCAATATACATTGAAATATACAATATATATTCAATATACAAAAAAGTCAAATATTCAAAGAGATTTTTATGTATGAATTAAATATTTATATTGGTATCACTTTTGCATGGGCAAAAATGTATAAATAACACACTGTCTTCCACCTGGTGCTTCTCAAAACATATTACTGGCTCATATTAAAATTTAATGACTTTCTAACCACCAGCCCAAACTAAAGTCATAACTCATAAACTAAAACACATGTGACCATGGCCTGAAATAGCTGTCCCATTCTCACAAGGCCACAGATGCAGTGTGTAATTAGAGTCAACAGACATAATTGAAAAATAAAGGGAGAGAAAAACTGAAAGAAAAATATGCTTGATACACATATTCTCATAATGTAACTAAACACTATTCTATATGATACTTAGGCTACATGTTGATCTTTAAAAGCCATAAAATCCTATACAAAGCAATGTGTTGTCTGTGTTTTTAATGCTTTCACAGTTAAAGAAGACATCAGAGATAATGAATGACTGAATGTGGAGCCGCGTGGAATCAGTAAAATGGTTTAAATGCATGTGACAGAGGATGTTGAATAAAGACATGTGATCAGACGTGTGAGAGTAAACTAACTCAATCTTTTTGCCATTTTCTTGCTGCTCATTTAAAGGGCCAGTTCACCCAAAAATGAAAATTCTGTCATCATTTACTCACCTTCAAGTTGTTCCAAACCTGTATGAGTTTATTTGTTCTGCTGAACACAAAAGAAGATATTTTGAAGAATGTTGGAAACCAAATATTTGACGGTAGCCATTGACTTCCATAGTAGGAAAAAAAATACTATGAAAGTCAATGGAAAAAGCAGATGCAATGAGACCTGTTTTCCTGTTTGTTCATGTGATTTTCAAAGACTATAGTACTTATTTTATTTACACGTTTTTTTCACTGGACCCCAGTAAAAAAAAAAAAAAAAGCCTATGGAAGTACATGAGGATGAGTAAAGTGTAGTTGTTTAGAATTTTTAGTTTATATATATATATATATATATGGCCGATAAAAGCAAATTTTTACACTATCGGCTATTGGCTGATACAGATTATTGGCCGATATATCGGTTTATCTCTGATATATATATACATACATATACACACACATATATATATATATATATATATATATATATATATATATATATATATATATATATATATATATATATATATATATATGTATTTTATATTACGATATATTAATATATAACATATATTATATATTACTGATTATTGACCGATATATCGGTTTATCTCTGATATACATATACATACATATATATATATATATATATATATATATATATATATATATATATATATATATATATATATTTTATATTACGATATATTAATATACCAATATTTAATATATATTAAATGTTACCAATTACTATCATGGCGATTATTGGCCGATATATCGGTTTATATATATATATATATATATATATATATATATATATATATATATATATATATATATATATATATATATTTATATTACGATATATTAATATATAACATATGTTATATATTACCGATTATTGACCAATATATCGGTTTATCTCTGATATACATATACATATACATACACATATACATATATATATATATATATATATATATATATATATATATATATATATATGTATTTTATATTACGATATATTACTATATAACATATATTATATATTACCGATTATTGACCGATATATCGGTTTATCTCTGATATACATATACATACATATATACATATACATATATATATATATATATATATATATATATATATATATATATATATATATATATATATATATATATGTGTGTGTATTTTATATTATGATATATTAATATACCAATATTTAATATATATTAAATGTTACAAATTACTATCATGGCGATTATTGGCCGATATATCGGTTTATCTCTATTATCAGAGATAAACTGATATATCGGCCAATAATCGCCATCAGCCAATAACTGATAGTGTGAAAATGTGCTTTTATCGGCCAATACCAACTATGGCCCGATATATTGGTGCATCTCTAATATACATATATATATATATAGTTTAAAACAGTCAGGACCAATATATCTTGTCAATATATCCAGTCACTCTGACACAAGTCGATGAAATGGAGAGAATAACGTTTTTATTTGCATTTCTTTCAAAATATAATAATTAAAAATATAATGATTAATTATTAATTATAATGAAATTATCATTAATTTAAAAGAAGGTATAAAAGGCAGAACCCCCGATAACTATTGTTATCGGTATCGGCGGATATCACTCTGAATAATCGGCTATCGGTATCAGAAATTTAGTGTGTGTATATATATATATATATATATATATATATATATATATATATATATATATAAGTATAAATGCATTTAAATCTGTGTATACACAACTAGCAATAATTTTATTAAAAATATTTATTATTTGCAGTGTTGGGTAAGTTACTCTAAAAAATTAATTAATCACTAGCTACTAATTACATCTTCAACAGCGTAATTAGATTACTGTAATAATTACTCCCTCTAAAAAGTATTGGATTACTTATTACTAATTACTTTCTAAATCCCATATCGACCTCGACCAGATGAACAAAACTCTAAAAAATGCTGTCCCAAGTTGAGTTGAAAATGGACAAATCCAGCAATTGGGTTGTTTTAACCCAGCAGTTGAGTTAAATGTTTGACTATCCTGCTGGGTAGTTTTATTTAATTCAACTATTGTTTAAAATAAACCCATGTTGGAAATTAATATTTATTAATATGTTTAATAAATTAACATTTATTAATAAGTTTAATGAATGATTAAATGCTAAACAAATGTTCGCCTTTTGATTATTATTGTTGCCTCTAGTAATTATGTGTCTGATTTTTAATTTCCAACATATTTTAGATTCATTTTAAGACAGCCATATAGTCATTTTTAAACAATAGTTGGGTTAAATAAAACTACCCAGCACTTTGGTCAAACATTTAACCCAACCGCTGGGTTTGTCCATATTCAACCCAATTTGGGTTGTTTTTTTTTAGATAGTGGACAGACAAGAACCTGCTCTTTTAATTCTTTCAAATAAACAATATACAATTGCATAAATCATTCCTGAACAGACCAAAGTGTGTAAAAGGAGAAAAACATACATTTTAATGCAGAATTGTTGCATAGTCTACAATGCAATTACATCAGAAGTAACTGTAATCAAATTAAAAGTAATCCTTCACGTTACTTTTCAAGGGAAAAGTAATCAAATTACAGTAATTACATTACTTAGTCCTTAATTACACCCAACACTGATTATTTGTTATATATGAAATCTAGTTATTTGTGTAGCTAGTATATTTTTAAAAAATGTTCTTCTTCAAAAGTAAACGAATCGTCAGGATTCCCACACAGAAACTTTCCTCTGACTCTTAACGTCAAACTCCTCCCTATCAGCAATCACATACCCCGAGCGGGCGGACGATACGGAGCTGTAGTAGTAAGCAAGCGGCCAGCAGGAGAGAGAGTGGGAGACACCGTCACCGATCACACGGAAGAGAGAGAGAGAGAGAGAGAGAGAGGACCAGCGGAACACGCTCGCAACCGAAACACTGCAAGACAGGAGTGTCCGCTCCACATCACGCATTCATGGCACTGTGTAACGGGGATAGCAAGGTCAGTAAACCGGCCTAAGCATGCACACAACCCAAACTCTTCAGCCCGTCCTTGTGCGTATCACCGGTGCTCGCCGCCGGTGTTCTGTTCTCCCCGTTCACACGCGGCCTGTCTGCGCTGGGAAACTTAGAGCGCGCGGCGACCCGGGGTTGGTTGCTTTGGCTGACTGTTGTACATTTATTAATGCGTATTCGCCCTTATGGAGAATTTATATTATCGGCTCTTGCCTGCAGCACTCCACCTGGCTGATGTCGTGGTGCTGGACGTGATATAGTGAGAACATCACATGCCCCGGGCGAAGCTCAGAGGCGCACCGCGCGCCGCTCCTGCGTTCAGTTAGCCGGGCTCGAGCGCGCAAGCTAATGCTAGTTAGCCACAATCAATGTGACATGCTGAGCTCTCATTGCTAATGAGGTTTCGGAGCTGTGGCTGAAACGAACAGCCACCCGTGAAACACCTTAGGGTTTCATACTGCTATAAAAGATTTATCGCTTAAGCAAAGTGAAAAGTTGAGCTGTTCTGTGTTAACATGCTATTATGAGCTGTAAATGGAGGGCCAGTGCATTTTCACACTGGAGAATGGGTCATCGTGTTTGCTGTTTGTTTAATGTTTACATATTAAATGAGACTGGTTAATGTTTGCACTCTTTTATGTGTTGATTAAGATAACTTTTACTGTATTTTAGCGGTATTTTATACTCTTTTTAAGTCAGTTTGTGCTGCGGAGTGTGCTGTTTTCGTGCGCTCACAAACCACGTGGGTTTCCTACTTATAAACTATAGTAAGAGATGCACTGTTTTTTCTCTGAAATTATGGTTTATCTATTTTTATCTATCTATATAAGTGGGTCAAAGACGAAAAAGGGGTTTGAAGGATTAACAAGTGTAATACAGCTTTGAATTGTTGTTGTTTTTCCTTGCATCAGAATGAGAACTGTTTATTTGTTTGTTTTTTATTTTTTTCTGAGCAAAAATTAAATATATATTTTTATGATGATTTACAGAAGACTGAAAAGTCATTCAGTGTAACAATCTTAAATCAAAAATATCTTTTATGCCATATTAAATGCTAATTACTTACATTTTAAAACTTTTTTTACTCATTTAAAATGCAATAAAATTTAGTATGCTCACTTATTCTTTTATATATTTTAATACGTACAGGTCAGAATAAGTATGTTGTTTCAATTTTTTACATGAATATAAGTGTTACACTGAATGACAATGGAACATTGACCCGCATTTTTACTTTTTATTCTCTCAAAACTTATTTGAAACTTTAAAAGTAGATGTTTTACTTGCATTTAATGTGCTTTCTATGTATATAAAATCACTTTTGTACATTTCTATTGATGCGGACATCTAAATGTCTTTGACCCATATACGCCATAACTTAAGAAAAAAAATATTAGTGGTAATAGCAATATGTTATTTAAAGAGCAGGCTGTCAATTTTATTATTGATTGAATTTTTTTAAACGTATAAATATGTGCATGAAAATGTATTTGATATTTAACCCCTTAAAGGTGCAATATGTAGGATTTTTGCAATAAAATATCCACTAGGCCAGTCTTATATATTTTGTTCACTTGAGTACTTAGAATATCCCAAATGTTTTCAACTATTTGTAAATCGTGAGAAAATTGCAATTTTAACCAAGGCTCCGGGACGTGTGAGGAGTCGCCTGTCAATGGCGTCATACCCACGTTACCCTCGGTTTCCGGTTTAATTTTGTAGAAACCATGGAAACACCAAAGATGATTTTATATTTACATGTTTTAATAGACAAGGAAACATCTGTTTTGATATATTTATAGACAGATAACTAATTATTGTTATATAGCTCAACACGTTCAGTCTTATTGTTTAATTAATTTTCTTGATTTTTTGCGAGTCTCATGCTTTACCATGCCTCAGAGAAAAACACTATTTTGTGAAGTAGCTAACATAGCATAACAGATGCAGCTTTATTTTTAGTAACAGTAATACAGCATTTTCTCCATCATACAATACGTTTTAAAATTAATTGCATGCCATTTATCAACACAAGCCATCCAATATTTAATACGATATTCTAAAAATCGATCTATCTTACTGCAGTGTGTAACAGTGTCTCACAGCAGCGTTAGAGTAACGTTATAACATCATTTTCAACACTCTCAAATGTATCTAATATGATAAACAGAGCTGCGTTACCTCATACTCCTGACTGGAAAAGCGGAAGCAGCGCCGGCGACTGTGTCATAATAAAAGTCCCGCTGCTCGTGAGGCGTGTGTTGATCAATCGCTCCAGCTCCTCGTTCAGCTCCACAACACTCGCTCCTGCTCTGCTTCATACTACAGTAACGTTAATAATCACATCCATGAACATGATTTATTCCCAAGTCCTATCCTGATTATTTTCCACAGGCTGTGAGATGGAGACCACATGTCTCAAGATTCCGCGCTCAAACTTGGCGTCATCAAGCTACGCCTTTGTTTTGAATAGGCCTCTAGTGGACAGAAAATCGTACATATTGCACCTTTAACTGTCACCGTCCCGCTAGCAGGATTTTTTTATTGCCTTTTTAATCACATATTTTAGTAATCATCATAAATTAGATGTAATTCAAAAGCTTAACTCAAAATTCATCCTGTGAAACTGTTTTGCACATTGTTACCACAGAAACTGTACTTTAAAACCTTTTAAACCTGGTAAGTACGGTTACAAAAATCCGGTGGTGCGTATAGTAAGCGCATACTCTTCTGATGACGAAATTCGCGTTGTGTGCATTGTACGCTGACTCTTGAGTACACATAAAACACGAAGTATACTTTGGGCTTTAGCAGGCTTCTCCCCCTAGTAGGCAGTGCCATGTTTCATATTACAAAATTTATTTTAACTATTTTATGATAAATGTTTTATAATCTTGACAAAATGCATATCGTCGGAAAGGTCTGAGACGCAAGGTTCCATATTTGATGATTGTTTTGTTGTAGAACTGATATTGTGACAGAAATGTATTAATTTGAATGCGTAAAAAAAAATTAAATGTAATGTGGGAGTCACCTGGTGGCTATTTTTGGTATTGCATCCAAACAAAACCTCATAAGACCTTCAATTTTTGTGATATCAACTTCAAATTTGGAACGTAACTTGGTTAGACATGGCTTTGATTTTATAGCAGTTTTAGCGTAAAATTATTTTGTATAATATATATTTTGTATATAATAAAAAATGTTTAGTACATTTGTTTAACTGTAAACTTTTAAAACTTTTTTTACACTTTCAATTTTTGAAACAATCTTAAGTTTGGATAGTGCATTTTCACATCTATGCTCAAAAGGGGGGTGACAGTTAAGGGTTAATAAGATATACAGTAATTAAAAAGTATAATTATGTCTGTTTTAAAATATTCTACCACTAATTTTACCAAACCAGACTGAAAATATTGGCCGTTTAATATATCACATGCCTGATGCCTGATTATCACAAATTTTAAGAATGACTACATCCAAAATTTGTGTCTGCATTCATTCACACACACACTGTGCAGGGTCAGGCAGTAATGGTTATATGCGTTACATGGAACGTTATCTTCCTGGGAGTCATGTGGCTGCATTTATCAGAAGCCGCACATCTGTAGTCTCCAGTCACATGCAAACATGTGCTTTTAAATGCATCACAAATTTAATTAGTAGCGTTTTACTTGCCCAACTTGGGGAATTATGTAACACGTGTTCTTCATTGTGTGTCTGCAGCTGGATATCGTCGGAGAACCTAAAGACGGCTTATGTTCCTACGAGGGTGCCGTGGTGATCCTAGACGCGGGAGCACAGTATGGGAAAGTGATTGACAGGCGGGTACGAGAGCTGTTTGTCCAGTCTGAGATTCTGCCTCTGGAGACGCCAGCCTTCGCCATCAGAGAGCAGGGTTTCAGGTGAGCCCATTGGTGCCAAGACTTGTCAGTAGATGCTGTTTGGTTCTCATGTTAAAAAAAAGTGCCAGGGAAGCCTAATTGAATTGCAAAACAGAAATGTTTGATATGGTAACCGACAGGCTTTAGTATCTGTGAATCAAAGGCCTTCTTCCTTTAAAAGCAGAAGACATCAGAATTATTATTTACCCTCATTGTTTGTAGCACATTTTGTTAGTTGAAGGTATTTTTAGCTATTTGCAACCCTCATTCTGACTCTCTGTCTGAAATGATCTGTTTTTAAGGGGCGGCTCCTTTTAGACTTGTCAGTAAACAGCCACTGTTATGATTGGCTGAACTGTATCAGTGTAGACAGCATCAGTGATTATAATGGCTTCTATTTGCTTTTGATGCAACGCTCACATCCAGTGTAGGCAAATGTCAACCGCTAAGTGACTGAACGCCAGTGGGCGGGGCCTATGGTGCAATGATGTATAATTATTTGTCAATGTCTTGCTCTAGAGGCGGTCATTGCAAATGTATTTTTCCTGTGTGACGTCACAAATCCCACAATATCCAAACGAGACATTTTTGGATTAGTTCACTTAAAATTTCCTGATAATTTACTAACCCTCGTGTCATTCAAATGTTTATGTCTTTCTTTCTTCAGTGGAAAAGAAATGAAGGTTTTTGAGGAAAACATTCCAGGATTTTTCTCCATATAGTGGACTTCACTGGGGTTCAACAGGTTGAAGGTCCAAATGTCAGTTTCAGTGCAGCTTCAAAGAGCTCTACATGATCCCAGACGAGGAATTAGAGTCGTATCTAGAGAAATCATCAGCCATTTTCTAAAAAAAAATAAAATTTATATGCTTTTTAACCACAAATGCTCATCTTGCACTGCTCTGCAGTGCACCTACGTCACGCGTGACCTTTCCAACGTAATTATGTAATGCATGGCACATCGCAGAGCAGTACAAGATGAGCATTTGTGGTTAAAAAGTATATAATATTTTTTAAATGACTGATCATTTCTCTAGATAAGACTCTTATTCCTCATCTGGGATCATGTAGAGCTCTTTGAATCTGCACTGAAACTGACATTTAGACCTTCAGTCCACTATATGGAGAAAAATCCTAGAATGTTTTCCTCAACCTTCATTTCTTTTCGACTGAAGAAAGAAGACATGAACATTTTGGATGACATGGGGGTGAGTAAATTATCAGGAAATTTAAATTCTGAAGTGAACTATGACACTTGCAGGATATTTTAATGGTACAAATACCCTTTTATAATGTCAAAAGTTCAAAGCAAATTTGATTTCTCATGTCATGACCCCTTTAAATAAGGACAATTTCCTTCTTTCAGAAGTTGTTAAAAGCATTGATGGAGACCGCAAATGCATTTTGCTCTTGTACAGTTCTTATAATCCAGCTGCTGCTCTTTTAAAACCTAAAACTATTCTAGAAATTTGTAAAACACCAGTCAGGAAAGATAAACAGTCATATATTTTGTTAGTTTGTCCTTGAGAGAACACAGTGCGAGTTGGTAGAGTGCTGTGCATTCCACCTGCGAGAACATAAAAAGGAAACAAAGCTGATGTTTTCCTGACGCGGTGAACACTGAGACTCGGAATGAGGCTGGTAGACAGACAGAAAAACCCACAAGTTGGAGAGATAAGTGGATCTCATGATCTGCCCTTTGCATTAGAACTTTCCCATTCTCGATTCAACAGGAAGGCAGACGTTTTCCATCTTTCTCAGCCACTTGATATTTTTGTAATTATATTTTGGTTAATATAAATTGGTTTATAATGTGTATATCAAATTATTGTCTCCAACGTTAGGGCCATTATTATATCCGGAGGGCCAAACTCTGTCTATGCCGAGGATGCACCCTGGTTTGATCCAGCCATATTCACCATCGGAAAACCAGTTCTCGGAATCTGCTATGGAATGCAGGTGAGAAACTGATTATTATTGCAATTTAAAATAATTCTTTTCTATGTGAATATATTGTAAAATGTAATTTATTCCTGTGATGCAAAGCTGAATTTTCAGCATCATTACTCCAGTCTTCAGTGTCACATGATCCTTCAGAAATCATTCTAATATGCTGATTTGCTGCTCAAGAAACATTTCTGTGCTGCTTCATATTTTTGAGGAAACTTATGCATTTTTTTCAGGATTGTTTGATCAACAGCAAATTCCAAAGAACAGCATTTATATGAAATAGAATGTTATGGTTACATTATGAATGTTTTTATCACGTTTGATCAATTTAATGTGTCCTCTATTTTTGAACAGTAGTGTATAAGTTCTACAAACTCAGAAAAATATGTCAAAAGACTAACTGTTTTTTTGTGTTCACCAGATGATGAATAAAGTCTTCGGAGGCACGGTGCACAGGAAGAGTGTGAGGGAGGATGGTGTTTTTAACATTGCGTTGGACAATTCCTGCTCACTCTTCAGGTACATCTCCCTCTGTTACGTCAGTTACCAAGTGTTATGTTTTGTCGCCATGTCACTTGGTGTTAGTGAGGAATATCTTGTGAGTATAATATCTTGTGCTGAAAACTTTGTGTGTTTCAAGGGGGCTGCAAAAGGAGGAACCTGTTCTGCTGACACATGGAGACAGTGTTGACAAAGTAGCAGAAGGATTCAAAATTGTTGCACAGTCTGGAAACATCGTTGCAGGTGTGTACCTGAAGTAGATTTCCTAGACATGCTTCATATCCTAAAAAGGCTGTTCTGAACTTGCTTGGCACTGAAGGCTTTGTTATTGTTGTGAGTGTTTGTGGTTTAAGACATTTCCCATGTCCATCTCTGTCTCAGGTATTGCTAATGAGCAGAAGAAACTTTATGGCACTCAGTTTCATCCAGAGGTTGATCTGACTGAGAGGGGGATGGACATGCTACGCAACTTCCTGTTTGAGATTGCCGGCTGCAGCAGTAACTTCACCGTACAGAACCGTCAGATGTCCTGCATCAGGGAGATTAAAGAGAAGGTGGACAAATCCAAAGTTCTGGTAAGTAGCGTAAATCCCTTCAACCTGCTTTTTAAAACAATCAATGATCAGTTACAGGTGAAGTGTGCTATTATTTGTTACCTAAAGCTATTAAAAATCAGTTTTTGGTCATTGAAGATAAAGCTGAAATAAAATATAAATATTAGATGAAAAACTTGAACTTAAAAAAACTTTTTTTTGGCAACTAACTGAAATTACTTCAATTTGAATGACTAAAATTACTAAAACTAAAACAAAAATAAAGCTATTTAGAAATTAGAGCTGCCCAAATAATCGCACTTGACTTTATTTTATTTATTTTTAAATGCGCAGCTTCTCAATGAAGCACAGCTCTGTGAACATGATTAAATGAAGGGCTGCAACGATTAATCGCGAATAATCGTTTGCAAAATAAAAGTCGGTGTTTACGAAATATATATGTGTGTGTTCTGTGTATAATAATTATGTATATATAAATACACACACATACAGGTATAAAGTTTAGAAATATATGCATGTATTATAAATATATATATTTTATATTACATATAAACATAAATATTTTATATATAAATATAACATTTTTCTTAAATATATACATGAATGTGTGTGTATTTATATATACATAATTATTATACACAGAACACACACATATATATTACGCAAACATAGACTTTTATTTTGCAAACGATTAATCGCGATTAATCGTTGCAGCCCTAATAAATGCTGCTCCATCTGAAAGCCAGAGGGCGCTCTCACGCAGAAACTCCAAATATGCCCCGCAGAAGTATGATATAACGCGCGTCACTCCAGAAAATCCCTATGGGCATCTCGCTAGTATCCCTGTAGCTGAATAAACAGAAGATTGAAACGCTTTGATTGATTAAACATGACTAATAAACACACGACTACGACAATATATGGTTTATCTGAGTTCTTCAAGCCTTCTCGGGTATTTTCATGATGATAAAGTATATATGTTTGATGCGTGTTGCTTTTTCAAATGCACATTATAAGCGACTCAAACTCGGATGGAGCAGTTTACTAGTATTTACTAGTGATCACAGAGCCGTGCTTCACTGACAAGCTGCGCTTAAAGGTGCCCTAATGGAGTGATAATAACTGACATGATCTATGATATCATGATATTTTTAGTGATATTTGTAAATTGCCTTTCTAAATGTTTTGTTAGCATGTTGCTAATGTACTGTTAAATGTGGTTAAAGTTACCATCGTTTCTTACTGTATTCATGGAGACAAGAGAGCCGTCGCTATTTTCATTTTTAAACACTTGCAGTCTGTATAATTCATAAACACAACTTCATTCTTTATAAATCTCTCCAACAGTGTAGCATTAGCCGTTAGCCACAGAGCACAGCCTCAAATTCATTCAGAATCAAATGTAAACAATATAACAGTATACAATACTCACATAATCCGACGCATGCATGCAGTATGCATGACGAACACTTTGTAAAGATCCATTTTGAGGGTTATATTAGCTGTGTGAACTTTAAGGCACTGTTCAAGGCAAGCGCGAGCTCCGTGGGCGGAGAGCACGAGAATTAAAGGGGCAGCAGCATAAATCGGCTCATATTTAATGATGCCCCAAAATAGGCAATTAAAAAAATTAATAAAAAAAAATCTATGGGGTATTTTGAGCTGAAACTTCAGACACATTCAGGGGACACCTTAGACTTATATTACATCTTGTAAAAAAACGTTCGATGGCACCTTTAAAAAAAAATCATATGCTTTGCGATTTCATAATCGCACTAAGCCAAACAGTTTAAGTGCGATTTCATGTTAATTGCAAAAAAAAAAAAAAAAAAAAAAAAACTAGTAAAAATGACAAAAGCTCATAACCCTATTTCTAAAATTAGAATGAAAATATACAAATAAAAGCCATTTCTAGGGATGTGCATGATGCCAAATACCTTATTTGGAAAGGAAATTATGCGTTCAACAGAGCCTGGTGATGGACAAAATATCAGATGGGAGGAAAGAATGTATTTCAATGCTTTTGCATTCTCTCATAATTTTATAGTTTGCTAATTATATTGTATATAATTTAAAGGTATCAGGGAGCTGCCATCACAATGCGGGGTATTGAAATCACTTTTGAATGCACGCTCATTTTCACTTTTGTTTTCAAATCCGTGATCAAGCGTACTCTGTGTATAGTGAGCAGCGGGCCGCACATTTTACCAGATAAGATATTTGTCGTATATAAGAAATACAAACACTGCAGCAAGCCTAACCATGTCCCTTTAGGGGCTCCGTAGAATGCTTGACTAATTTTCTATGCCTTTCCGAATAACGTATTTGGCTTCTGGGACATCCCTAAGAGTATATGTTCAGACTGCCAGCAAAAATCAGATTTTTTTTGCCTATGCAGATTTTGTCCAGATGGGTTTTTGAAAGTCTGGACCGCAAAAAAAACATTAGATTCAAACCACATTTAGATGCCAATCAGATTTTTACGGATGCATCTCAGTCTGGATGCTCTGATTACTCAAATCGGATTAACGTGAGGAGACAGTTATATGTTGTGATTATATCACGACTCGACATGGCACTCATTTGGAGAGAAGCATGATGCACCTCCATTTTTCCTGCATCTGTTTTGATACGTGGGTACGCCTACGTCATTTCCAAAACAGCCCATGCAGATACATGCATCTTATTTGATCACTTGCAATTAATAATCGGCTTGAAAAGATCTGATTTGAGGAAAAAAATCAGATTTGCTTGCAGTCTGAACACAGCCATAGATACTATAATTGTATATAAATAATACTAAAATAACACTGTTATAGTGGCACAGAAATTACACACATTTAATGAGAGAAATCATTCTCTAATTATAATAATTAACAGATTGGTATTGAGTAAAAGCTTAGATTTAATTGGTTGGCGTGTGTGAGGGGGATGTTACTGTTATTGTGGGCTCAATGCAATATTGATCTTCCTCTGTCTATTAAAGGCCTTTTTGTTTAGTTGAGGCACATATGTGATTAGTGCCATATTACTCTAATTTGTCTAATTCTCTATTAATTGCTGTTGCTCCAGGCAGTGTTTGGGCAGAATGTGTGTGTGTGTGAGGACAACTAATTAAAAATGCCAATTAGTTAGTGCTCTTTCCTAAAGCAAGGTGATTTCCTCCCTGAGCTTCTGTAAAGTAGATTTTCTCTCTAGAGAGCGGATTGGATTTGTAATCTATTAATGGGCATAATATTATAGCAAATATTCCCCCTAAAGTCATCTCTGTTGTACTGTTGATTCTGTGTATTTGAACATTTGGGTTTATTGGATGTCATGTTTACAGTTACAGTCCAAAGTGAGTCCTAAATCAGGATGTGTGTGTGTCTGTGCAGGTGTTATTGAGCGGCGGTGTGGATTCCACTGTGTGCACGGCCCTGTTGAATAAAGCCCTAAATCAGGAGCAAGTGATTGCTGTTCACATCGACAACGGCTTCATGAGAAAGAGGGAGAGTCAGACTGTTGAGGAAGCATTGACTAAACTCGGCATCAAACTCAAAGGTAAGTTTCTTTTGGTACTCGGGTTAGTTAAAGGATTAGTTCACTTTAGAATTAAAATTTCCTGATAATTTACTCATCCCCATGTTATCCAAGATGTCTTTCTTCAGTCGAAAAGAAATTAAGGTTTTTTGAGGAAAACATTCCATGATTTTTCTCCATATAGTGGACTTCTACAGTTACCGATGGGAATGTTTTCCTCAAAAACCTTAATTTCTTTTTGACTGAAGAAAGACATGAACATCTTGGATGAGTAAATTATCAGGAAATTTTAATTCTGAAGTGAACTAAGCCTTTAAATTGTTTAGCATAAATGAATGTATTAAAGTTGTTTGTTTATGCAGTATTTTAATTTATGCATTGCCTTTTATTAAGTTTATTTATTAATTTAATTCAGTTTTTTAGTAGAGATGCACTGATACTGAACTTCGATATCAATTATTCAGAGCACTATCTGCCTATACTGATAGTTTGATTTTCTTAAAGAAACAATTCATGCTGAAAACCATAGGGGGAACCCTCTCATTTGGTACATTACTATAATATTAGAGGTTAAAATTAACAACAGATCCCAAACTATTATATTCAACTGCTACTTATTATCAGATATAATACTTAGACTCAAATTAAAAACTCAAAAAAAAAAAAAAAAAAAAAGTTTGTATAAAACATATTTGACATAAGTAGTTTTTATAAACGCTTGTCTTTAAGACAAATTTATTCAAAAATACATATTATTAACAGTAAATAAGCTCTTCTAGTGTTGATTTACAGCTAACTAATTAACTGTAAACATTGGATCACTTTCCTGAGGTAAATGCAAGGATAAGTGTAGGGCTGCACAACGATTAATCGTGATTAATCGTTTGCAAAATAAAAGTCTGTGTTTACGTAATATATGCGTGTGTTCTGTGTATAATAATTATGTATATATAAATGCATGCACATACATGTATAAATTTAAGAAATATATACATGTATAAATAAATATACATATTTATATCTATTTTATATTACATATGAATATAAATATTTTATATATAAATATAATTTTTTTCTTAAATTTATACATGTATGTGCATGTATTTATATATACATAATTATTATACACAGAACACACACATATATTACGTAAACAGACTTTTATTTTGCAAACGATTAATCGCGATTAATCGTTGTGCACCCTTAGTTAAGTGAAATTGTTCACAAGTTGTTTTATTGACATTTTCCACGGCTGAAATACTGATTAAGCGATAAAATGAGACATGATTCATTTCAGTAAGTTGTACTGTATCTTTCAGCATACCTTCTGATGTTCATGCATGTTTTTTTGTGCTATAACTTGTATTAAAGAGGGAGAAATAACTACTGCTGCTTGAACAGAGGCGCTACAGCGATCTGTCACGTCACATTTAAGAGCATCAATTTATTTCCATTTATTGTTTGAATTTTGTGATAAAATGCAAATAAGATTATTGGATGGGAGGCACACTACAAATAATGTTTGATGTTGGTAAAAACCGCAGACCTGGCAACCCTGGCTTGAACTACAGGTGATTCATAGGGTCAAATAGAGTCTGCGTTAATGTCACTATTGTGTTAACTAAATTTTGCACGATACATTTTTATCACACACAGTACGAGTTGCATTCTGACACATTTTTCCACCCCCATTTGATTGACAAATCAAATCGGCCTATAGTGAAGATATCGATTATCAGCCGATATATCGGTGCGTCCCTTAATTTTCTGAAACACACATCAATGTTGTAACTATAACATCACTCTCTCTGCTTCACAGTTGTAAACGCAGCACACACCTTCTACAATGGCACAACGACCCTGCCGATATCAGAAGAGGACCGCACACCCAGGAAACGCATCAGCAAAACACTCAACATGACCACCAATCCAGAAGAGAAGCGGAAGATCATTGGGGACACATTTGTAAAAGTGTGTAGCTCTGCTTTGTAGATGACTATCTGCCCAACAGGAACTGAATTGATGTTGTCATTATTATCAGATGATCCTGTAATGATATTAGTGTATTACTGCAGTATTGATTCTCCTAAAATGTCTTGTGTTCACATCAAACAAGACTTCGCCTGGAGTATAAACCTATTATAGAGCATTCAATTCTCTTGAGTTTTGACGTGAGCTGAGAATGTGTAGCACTATAACATGAGTCTGTGTCTCTCTCAGGTGGCGAATGAGGTGATTGGAGAGATGAATCTGAAGCCAGAGGATGTGTTCTTGGCGCAAGGAACGCTCAGGCCAGACCTTATCGAGAGTGCGTCTCACCTTGCTAGCGGGAAGGCAGAAATGATTAAGACACACCACAACGACACAGAGCTCATCCGCAAACTCAGAGATGAGGTAAAGATGAACATCAACCAAATTAGTGTTGAGCAACGGTGCCAACATGGCTGTTGCAGGTTCGAGTCCTGCCTGCAACGTGTCCTTGCATGTATCATATTATTAGAATTTTACCTAAATCAGTCTCAAATGTAGTTACAAGGTATCCACAAATGTCAGGCATATGTGTTTTGTTTGTCATTAGATCGCAGTAAGTGCATCGCATTACATTTTCATCAACTTACAGGTTATAAAATTTACTGTAGCTATGTGGACGTTCAACTTTTTGTGTCATTTGGACAAAATCTAATGTTATAAACGATTTAAGACAGTATTGGCTATGACTTGACGACAAATGCTAGACACTCTTCTCCTTTCCTTAAATACATAAAACATTAGCCTTTATATAATAGTGTTTCTTGAGTAAAGAAAACATGCAATTGAAAGAAAACATTGCATTGCAAACAAGCAGAGACGTTCCAAACTGCATGTCACATTTCATTCATGATAGAGGAGGGGTGGAGTTTTGAGGTTTGACTGACAGTTTGAGGATCTAATTGAGTTACAAGGTTTTTAATACTTTTCATTGATTAAATATTTGCAAAACCCGCAGACAGATGTAAAAGGTGGCCAATAGTAATGATTTATAGGGAAAAAAGACGAAATATGGAGAGGTTTCTGCCCAACAGTGACGATACTCTATAACTGTTGTTGATTTGCATAGTAATTGTCTTACAATCTTTTAGCATTAGAGCCAAATAATGATAATTAAACAACTACAGTGAGGATTTTTTTTTTTTTTTAAGCTTGGTAACTGGATATTCCTTTGCTTTTCATTGTAATGATAATTCTTTAGCTCTGATGCATGTGCATTTTTTTTTTCACATTTATGCAGTTTCTTTTGTCAATATTGGTCAACTCAAGCAGGGAAAGTGGTTTTATAATGTCGATTGCAGTATATTCAGATCCCCTGTGGTGTGACACAGCAGAGGCACGCAATAGGGAGTCTCTTCCTCATCATGTTAGAGACACTCAATTATGCCTTCTTCATAACTGTTATTTGCTGATTCTTCTGAATGTTGTGCCCTTCAGGGTAAAGTAATCGAACCACTGAAGGATTTCCATAAGGATGAAGTCAGAGCACTTGGTCGAGAGCTGGGACTCCCTGAAGAGATCGTCTCCCGACACCCCTTCCCTGGTAAGACCATCAGAAACCTTTAAAACCCCTATTTCTTTTTTTTTTTTTACCTTTAGCAACTTTTAAGCTATTTTACAATAGAAAATGGTTATTTAAAATTGAAATATTTCACAGTATTGCTGTTTTTACTGTATTTTTGAACAAATAAATGCAGGCTTTGCAAGACTTCTTAAAAACAAAAATCTTACTGACCCCTAAAATTTTTAAAGATAGTGTACGCTTTAAATGCATGATGTACATGTAAGGATGAATGACTTCTGAAATGCGCTTTGCTGAAATTGTGTGTAATGTGATGCAGGTCCAGGTCTGGCCATTAGAGTGATCTGTGCTGATGAGCCTTACGTCTGTAAAGACTTCGCCGAGACCAACAACGTCCTGAAAATCATCACAGACTTTTCTGCCAGTGTCAAAAAGGTGTGTGCATGTGTAAACATTGCTTCTTGTTGGCTGAATTATTGGCATTGACCTTACATAATTGATCTTTTCAACTTAAAGGTGCAGTAAGCGATTTCTGAGAAACACTGTTGATATCTGAAATCGACAAACACACCCCCCTCCCTTCATTGCTCCATCCCAACATAACGAACATGCTATGCAACAGCTAACAGCTGGCGCATCAGATAGCTCTCACATGCATGGATGAATCAGCTGTGATTTACAACAGCATATCTTGGTTCTGTGAAACAGCAAAAACCGATGTTATTCACATATCGAGCAGAAATAAAGCAACCTTGGCATCCGTTTGTAGGCATTCCCGCTTTCTAACGTCTCTCCAGCGCTGGAAAGCTTTTCTAATATTAACACGGGTCCTAAAGCTCTTTCCTGATCATAACCCTTCTTTTTCCAGTGATATTCCTCTGATCTTTTCTCTTTTGTAATACCTCTCAGCCATCTCTCTTTCTACAGTCTTTCTTCAAATCTCGCTCTTGCTCACTCTTTCTCCTCCCCCATCATGAGTGGACCCGCCCCCTACTGCTGATTGGCTCACTCTCTCCTCCCCCATCATAAGTGGACCCGCCCCCTACTGCTGATTGGCTCACTCTCTCCTCCCCCATCATGAGTAGACACACCCCCTACTGCTGATTGGCTCACTCTCTCTCCTCCCCCATCATGAGTAGACACACCCCCTACTGCTGATTGGCTCACTCTCTCTCCTCCCCCATCATGAGTAGACACGCCCCCTACTGCTGATTGGCTCACTCTATCTCCTCCACCATCATAAGTGGACCCGCCCTCTACTGCTGATTTGCTCACTCTCTCTCCTCCCCCATCATGAGTAGACACGCCCCCTACTGCTGATTGGCTCTCTCTCCTCCCCCCATAGGGAGTAGACCCACCACCTACTGCTGATTGGCTCACTCTCTCTCCTCCCCCATCATGAGTAGACACGCCCCCTACTGCTGATTGGCTCACTCTCTCCTCCCCCCCATCATGAGTAGACCCGCCCCCTACTGCTGATTTGCTCACTCTCTCTCCTCCCCCATAGTGAGTGGACACGCCCCCTACTGCTGATTTGCTCACTCTCTCTCCTCCCCCATAGTGAGTGGACACGCCCCCTACTGCTGATTTGCTCACTCTCTCTCCTCCCCCATAGTGAGTGGACACGCCCCCTACTGCTGATTGGCTCACTCTATCTCCTCCACCATCATAAGTGGACCCGCCCCCTACTGCTGATTTGCTCACTCTCTCTCCTCCCCCATCATGGGTAGACACGCCCCCTACTGCTGATTGGCTCTCTCTCCTCCCCCCCCCATAGTGAGTGGACCCACCCCCTACTGCTGATTGGCTCACTCTCTCTCCTCCCGCATCATGAGTAGACACGCCCCATACTGCTGATTTGCTCACTCTCTCTCCTCCCCCATTATGAGTAGACAAGCCCCCTACTGCTGATTTGCTCACTCTCTCCTCCCCCCCATCATGAGTAGACACGCCCCCTACTGCTGATTTGCTCACTCTCTCCTCCCCCATAGTGAGTGGGCACGCCCCCTACTGCTGATTTGCTCACTCTCCCCCCCCCCATAGTGAGTGGACCCACCCCCTACTGCTGATTAGCTCACTCTCTCTCCTCCCGCATCATGAGTAGACACGCCCCCTACTGCTGATTTGCTCACTCTCTCTCCTCCCCCATTATGAGTAGACACGCCCCCTACTGCTGATTTGCTCACTCTCTCCTCCCCCCATCATGAGTAGACCCGCCCCCTACTGCTGATTTGCTCACTCTCTCTCCTCCCCCATAGTGAGTGGACCCACCCCCTACTGCTGATTGGCTCACTCTCTCTCCTCCCCCATTATGAGTAGACACGCCCCCTACTGCTGATTTGCTCACTCTCTCCTCCCCCCCATCATGAGTAGACACGCCCCCTACTGCTGATTTGCTCACTCTCTCCTCCCCATAGTGAGTGGACACGCCCCCTACTGTTGATTTGCTCACTCTCCCCCCATAGTGAGTGGACACGCCCCCTACTGCTGATTGGCTCTCCTCCCCCATCATGAGTGTAAACACCCCTTTCTGCTGATTGGCTACAAGAGTGTTGTGCTGCTCGGCCTGATCCACTTTTTGTTTTTCTCCTATTTACACAGCCTGGACTATGTATAAACACAACTTTTTTCAGCACATGTGCAGAACAAATTTGTTTGTTTAGGAGTTGATTTCAGCCATTTCTCAGAAATCGTTTACTGCACCTTTTAAAAGTATGTTTCTGATTAAGTTGAAAGTGGACACTTGAAAGCACGCAGTCGTTTCAGAGCTTCTTTTGGATTATATATGGCATGTTATAAAATATTAATCCTTTTGATGTCAATGCATTCAGCCTCACACCCTTCTTCAAAGAGTGAAGTCATGCATATCAGATGAGGAGGAAGAGAAACTCATGCAGATCACCAGCCTTCATTCACTAAATGCCTTTCTGCTGCCAATCAAAACTGTCGGTGTACAGGTAAGCCTCGTCATCCGCCAATACTTTCACGCACCATTCAGATGTAATTCATAATGTCAGCATAAGAATGAATTACTCAATCATTTTTGTTTGTCGATGTCTTTCACTGGTACCTAGTGGTGTGGATGCAGTGTCACGCAAAAGTTTTCTATTACAGATGGCATTGTAGAATTGCACTTAGCAGTCAGCAATGATTCAATTTTTCACATGCAAAAGTGTCCAATAACAGTGTCACTGAGATAAAGTTAATAGTGAGGCAGGACATGAGGTGACCCTTTCCATGTAAAGTTAAACTGCTTTTATGAGGTTACTATTTGACTTGAGTCTTAATCACTGATCTATGTAAATGACTGGATTGCTCATTGCATTCTAAACTGGTGGCAGGCAAATTCTGTGGCTTTTTTTTTTGCATAGGAATTAAGTGTTACACCGATGAGCCAAAATATCATGACCAGTCACAGGTGAAGCTAGATCTCCTAACAAGGCCACATATTAAGGTCTGGGTAGATTAGATGGTAAGCAGTTCTTGTAATCGACGTGTTGGATGCAGAAGAAATGGGCAGGACTTTGACAAGGTCCAAATTGTAATGGCAAGATGACTGGGTCAGAGTGTTCATTGTCTTTTGTTGTTTGATTAACAATAATGACTGCAGCAGGTTTATTAGGCTGCTGTCACTTTAAGAGATGCACGGATCCAATATACTGTTGCACACGCGCTCTTTCTCAGTGTTTACATTCACTTCAGACATAACCGACTGTGTTTACGAGGATACTTGCCAAAACGGCATTTTACAACACTCATGTATTCGGCTTATTTTGATGTTAAGTTTGGCTTAGGGAGGTCTGGGTGTATATATAATATATAAGCAAGTTTAACCCTTACCTTACTACTAAAATGACTAAAACTGAAATGTAATAAAGATATATTAACTAGTTGCTTATTAACTTGCATATTGCTAGTATATTGGTTGTTTATTAGCACTTGTAGAGCACATATTAATGCCTTATTCTGCATGACCTTATTCTACATCCTACCCAAGACCTAAACTTAACTACCTTACTAACTATTAATAAGCAGTAAATTAGGAGTTAATTGAGGCAAAAGTTGTAGTTAATAATAGTGAATATGTGTTCCCTATGCTGAAGTGTTACCAAATGCTATATTAGTGCATGATTACTACTAAAATGTCAATGTTTAGTGTGACTGCTCACTTGTTTTAGGAAAAATTTATATTGTTTCCAAAATGACAAACTCTTCTAAAATGACAAACGACCTGTCTGGCTGCATAGCTCCAAAATGTGTCCAAGTTTCTGTGGTTAGCCTTTCAAAACACTCTATCATTACACACGCACAGTGTTGCTTATTCACTCTCTATTTCTTTGTTTAATTTTGATGTTATTTATAGTTCTGAAGAGAATGTCAAAGAGCAGTACTGTCAGTGCAGTACAGTCTGTATCATATCAGCATATAGAGTGATAGTTCCTCTGCTGCGACGTGCAGGTCTCATGATGTATGTATTTATAAACTGGTTTTCAATCATAGTGCTAGAGGAGGCTGGTTTACTTCTGTGAGTTGAAGCCATTAGACGGATCACGTCCAGACAGAGCCAGACTGCGTCTCACCACATTGCTTGATGATGCATGGCTGGGTGTTCCTCTTACAGTCGGCCTACTTCTATACCACGGCTGTGCTAAAATTACCACGGTCTCCAGACTCTGAGCTGGGACATGCTGACACAGAGGGGTGCAGAGAGTTTTAAATACCGTGCACTGTATTTATGCATGTTGCTGTTAACGGTTAAAAGTTCAACAGTTGGCGTCTCCTCCACAGCAAGGATGCATTTATTCTGCACTAATGTTTAAAATGAAAATTTGATGTCGGAGGGCTGAACATGTTCTAACACGATCCGTCTGTACAGGGTGACTCCCGGTCATACAGTTATGTTTGTGGGGTGAGCAGTAAAGAGGCCCCTCACTGGGATTCACTGATGTTCCTGGCCAGACTCATCCCTCGGATCTGTCACTCCATCAACAGGTAATGACACGTCACATCTCTTCCCACCAACCATGTTGAAGAACTATGGGACTATTCACTTGACTGTTCATTGTCCCCTCTGAAAACAATTATTTTAGATGTATTGCATCAAGTGTGATGTCATTGATGTTAAATGCCACTGGTTCTTGCCGGTTGTTTAAAAAAAAATCAAAAAATAGAAGTGCTGTCAAACGATTAATCACGATTAATTGCATCCAAAATAAAAAAATGTGTTTACATAATGTGTGTGTACGGTGTATATTTAAATAAGTATATATAAATACACACACACATGTATGTATTTAACAAAAATATTTTATATTTATATCTAAAATATTATGTATTATATTTATACCTAAAATATATATATATATATATATATATATATATATATATATATATATATATATATATATATATATATATATTATATATATATATTTTTTTTTGTGTATATATGTATAATGTGTGTGTGTCTCTCTTTAAATAAATTGAATTAAATAAATGTCTTTAAATAAATTGAATTACAAGTTTCTTAAGGATAAAAAAAAAATATATGTGCTAATGTAGGGAGCCCTTACCTGAACATTACTATAATATTAAAAGTTAAGCCCAAACTATTATAAACTATTAATATATATTTTTTAGAAATATATATAAATATATTATTTCAAAAAAAAAAAAAAAAAAAAAAAAAAATATATATATATATATATATATATATATATATATATATATATATATATATATATATATATATATATATATATATAATAAATATACATAGTACACACACATTATGTAAACACAAACTTTTATTTTGGATGCAATTAATTGCAATTAATCATTTGACAGCTCTAAAATTTAATACTTTCATTTAGAAAGGATGCATTAAATTAGTAATGTTACAAAAGATTTCTGTTCATCAAACAATCCTGAAAAATATGTATGATGGTTTGCACAAAAATATTGAGCACAACCATTTTCAAATGTAATAATCAAATGTTTCTTGAGCAGCAAATCAGCATATTAGAATGATTTCTGAAGGATCATGTGACACTGGAGTAAATTCAGCTTTGATCACAGGAATTAATTACATTTTAAAATAATTAGTTTTTTTACAGACTTCTTAACACATTAAAAAAAATCTCTCAAACTTTTGAACAGTAGTGTAAGTGGGACAAAATGATTTCTGTGTGAAATACGGTTTCTTATAATGTCAATAAAGGTCTCATTCTGTGCCTTGTGTCCCTTGTTCATCTCTTCCTTTGCAGAGTTGTTTACGTCTTTGGGTCACACGTAAAGGAGCCGCCCACTGACATCACGCCCACCTTCCTGACCACTGGTGTACTGAGCACGCTAAGACAGGCAGACTTTGTAGCACACTCCATTTTAAGGGAGTCCGGTAAGAGCTGGCCGTCTCCACTGTCTGCTCCATTATTGTCATAACCTTTACATGTGTAAACACTCCCACCACAGCTATGGCTACTGCAAGAGCTGAGTAAACACTTCCACCACAGTTACGTCTCTGCCTGGTTAGACAATATCAGTCAAAGACGGCAAATGTTGACTTTGTTTTCTGTTGTTTATACGATTTGAACTGTTCAAATGGCCGGAATTGACAATAACAATAGTATCTAGAGATAATTCTATAAGTCAAATTCATCTTTAACTTTGTTGTCTATTCTTTTTTTTAGTGAAATAATCACACTCAAAATGTGAGCATAATGAGGCAAAGAGAGAGTTTGTAACCACAAAAAGAACAAAATGTTGGTCAACACTTCCTGTGGTGTCTAAAGACCTGTTCACGGCAAGAATGAAAATGATAATTTTAATGAAATCAGCATCCACACCAACGGACATTAATGGTCTGTTTATTGTAAGCATGCTGCAGTTTTGTCATCTGCCACTTTAAATGCTCAGGCTCTTTTACAGTTGCCTAGATTCTGATTGGCTGTCAATGTTTTAATCATTCATCAGCTGGAAAAAAATCCATTTTGAAAGGGACTCCAACGACATCATTCCTCAGTTGTTATAGTTTTGGTGTGGACTTTCTTGTTTTAATAGAATTCGAATGATTCTTAAAACGTTATAGTCAACTTACCAAAATTTCAACCGGTTGGCAATTTTTTTTTTTTAAGGAAATTTATTTGTTTGTTTGCTTTATTAAAGACCAAACCATAACTATATCTGTAGCCAGAATAGCAAAACATTAACACACAAAAAAATGGCAGACTGAAAATGCAAATTCACTCTCTGACAGTAGGTGGCGCTTATGAAACAGCAGTAACATTGCGTTTTCTTGGTTACTGCTGTACACTAGAGTGCTGGGCTTATAAACTCTACTTCAATAGGCATTATATGGAGGTAGAGGAAAAGAAAAAGCCATCAAAAGTTTTCTGAAGACAGTCAGTTCCCTTCAGAGACATATTTATATACCCCCCCATTCAATATTTATATTTTTCTTCCAATATTTCGAGCATTGTGAACAGTGAGCTTGCTGTGCCTGGTACAGTATTTTCTCTGCTGGGGTGTCTGCCCTCCTCTCCTCTTTGCGTTCTTATTCAGTGTGTCCCATCTCTGGCCTGTATTAATGTCCTTTTTACAGACTTTGTAATATTTCCACACAAATTACATTTGAAAAAACAGCCCATTCGGATTGATGGCCGATCGACTGGTGCATCTCTGAAAATCACTAAGGTTGTCAACTAAAAGCAATACTAAAAGCCAAAAAAACATTATTTTGATTTCATGGGGATTTTAAGCAGACTAACTTACTGACTAGCACCTCTGATTGGCCATTGTGTTCATGCACTCAACAGATATGTCTGTGATTGGCTACAATGCTTGTGAAAACATGCTGTAAATAGAAACCTTTGACGCTCAGCGAGCACTTAAAGATGAACGAGAGCATATGATGGCAGCAACTGCTGATATCTTCAACCTTAAACCTTTTTTTTATTTACCGACTGGTACGTTTGGCAACCCTAGATATAGTTATCATCTTTGGTGTGAACAGGCCTTAACATCCATCATTTTTATGGGATCCAAAAAAAGTCCCACACTGACGGGCCAACATTTTTTTCTGTTTTATGATGGGTTGCAATCAGCATTAAAGTGCAATACTGCCACCTACTTTGTTGGAGTGTCAACTAGACTAGATAGATTATTGGTGCTAGATTACTTATGATACTATCATAGTAACATTACTGTTCATATATACTACCATTACCATTATATTTTGTGCTTCATTTCCAGGCTACTCAAGTAAAATCAGCCAGATGCCAGTCATCCTCACCCCACTGCACTTTGATCGTGACCCGCTGCAGAAGCAGCCGTCCTGCAGACGGTCCGTCGTCATCAGAACCTTCATCACCAGCGACTTCATGACCGGCATCGCCGCTACTCCAGACAACCAAATCCCTGAAGAGGTGAGAGATCAGATCCTCCATCCACACACAAACCCTCCCTGGCTTGATCGGGCCAGTGCTGCATCACAAAAGTTTATCATTTGCATTTGTTTTTAAGCCTTGCCAATTTAAATATTCAAGTGCAAGAAGATGCGAAAGAACTCAATACAGTAGTTGCAGAAAGCAGCTTCTCAGACCGAGCAAATGCTGAATTGAGCTCTCTTGAATGGACATATTAACACAAAATTATATATATAAAAAAAGCCCATCTCGGCGAGTATCCTAGTAAACATAGTCTGTTATGTCTTAAGTGAACATAAACAGTTGAGAAATAAAACACGTGCAACATTATATTTGATCCGTGCAACTCTTAAAGTGACAGCAGCCTAATAAACCTGCTGCTGTCTTCGTTTTAATGTTCATCAAACAACAAAAGACAAAGAAAAAAATCTGTCACTGCTCTTGACTGAATAACTTTTGTAACTTTAATAAGGATTAATCTATATTTTTGTCAGTGACGTGACGGGTCATTTTTTGGTCCAAAGGTCTTAATGACAAAAAAACAAAGATATGACATCCAAAGTATGTAAGGTGGTACAACTAAATCTCTTTTATTGAAACCAAAAGGTTTTAATTATATTTTGCTACATATAAAGGCATTTTAAAGATTTTGAAGTGTCAAAAGGTCATTCGGTTTAACCGTCCATATGCCAAAATACATTTCAGTTGTGATTAAAATATCTTAAAATGTAATAAATGTATATATTTTTTATTCTCTCATGATTTTATAACATCATATATCAACATAATGCAAAATGGTATTAAAATTATGTGTAATAGTCATTGCTTTGTTATGAGAAATTATGTCTGGAAAAATGAATTTCATTGATGTCATTCGGAGTAACTGATGTAAAGGGACCATTTTGGATCAAGTTATGCGGTCAATATCATGTGACAGGATGTGACATCATTCAGACACCTGCAAAGGACCACATGGTCATGAAGCAAAGTAACTAACTCTCTTAACTATTTGAAAAATTAATGTTTTGCGAATGTTTTTCGAAACATCAGGTCATCTGGGACAACCGCTATAAAACATGGAAAATGTTGTAATATTTTAAAAACTTGTACTAAATATAAAATGTTTGATTGTCATTTTGCTAGTTAGCTAGATATCATCCTGTTAGCATTGTTTGAAAATATCGTCATTCGGTATGACCAAAAGTGTCATTCGGTAAACCCGAAATTTTGGTTAAACGAATGACTTTTTTGGTGACAAATTTTGTCCATTTTATAAAAATGGACAAAAGCAGTGTTAATTGATTATAAAAACCACATGATTTCATTGTTAACACTTAATAAAACTTCAAAATTAATTATATCTCCATTGTTTTTTACACTATAAAAAACCTCATTCGTCAGTGAGTCATTTAATTTGTACAGTGAAGACTATGCAATGCTATTTTATATTTATTAATTTTCTCTACTTGAAAGATACAGATAGACTTACCTTAAATAACATGAAAAGCAGTCTTTATTTTATTTGTATGTTTGTTCTATTGTATTTGTGCTATTGCTCACAATTTGATTATTTGTTCTTATTTTATTACTGAGTTTTTTTTTTGTCTTTAACAATATTTTAAATTTATGAGTTGGGCTAGTAGTTTTTGGTGTCACAACCTTATTTATTAAGGTTATGGGTCAAAAACAATGAAGACAATAACTTTTGTTTTGTGGGCCAGTAGAAAAAATCCTTAACTTCCAGCCCTGTAAACCTTTCCATCACTAACTCGTGCTCCTCTGACCACAGGTGGTTCTCAAAATGGTCAACGAGATCAAGAAAATCCCCGGCATCTCAAGGGTGATGTATGACCTGACGTCCAAGCCACCGGGAACCACCGAATGGGAGTAGAGCAGTGGACTATTGTACCTTCTGATTTATCCTTGTCGACTCCTCTTCTACCTCCCCCTTTCCCAGTACTGTAACATTCCCCTCAAACCCCTTTTCTCCACTCCCGCGTCCCCCTTTAGGCACGCCGCCCTGTCATTGTCCCACTGAGACCGGAACATTCCCTACAATGGCAGGTTGTACTGTGATTGGCGCTAAGCTGACATCGCTACTTCAGTTCGGCCTCTTTATTTGGGGTCGGTTGTAATATTATTGGTATTATAATTGTTGTTATTATTGTCCTCTTCACTGAGAATAATAATGATGATACATTGAATTAGTTTTTTGTATCAGCTCTCTGTGTTTAATGCATTGTGACAGGTCACTCCTCCGTACTTTCTGTTGTCGACTGTCCATGAGCAGCACGACACGAACAAAACAACTTTTTGTTTTTTAAGCAAGTCCACCGATTCAAGGATAAAGTGTTGCCGCTTTCTGCCTTTAAAAGCTTGTTTTCACTATCCCAGTTTGTGCAGTGTTGATTTCAGTTTGGATTTCTTGCCTGAACTCTGGCAGGTGAAGTCTAGCAGTAGTCTAAAAACCGTGACCAATCGATGTTTATTTGCCAAATACAGATGAGGTCAGACGGGCGCTCTCTGCGCTGTGGACGGGTCGGTTTATCACAGAGGTTTTGCTGTGAAGGAGACTCCTAAATCTGGAGGCTTCCTGAAATTTGTGCCTGTTTTCTTTTTTTTTGGTTACTTTTTTTCAGGGATGTGACTTTATTTTATGCTGCATTATTTTTTTCTCTCATTTCACGAAAAGGATTATTATTATATTTGAATAGTGACAAGTATGGAAGCTTGTTTCCTCCGAAATAATAAAAAATAAAGGCAACTTTTCATCTTATAATTCTGACTTTTTTTTTCTTCAATTGCGAGATATAAACTCACAATTGTGAGTTATAAAGTCAGAATGGCGATATAAACTTGCAATTGCGTCTTTTAAAGTCAGTATCGTGAGTTTATGTCGCAATTCTGACTTTATAACTCACAATTCTGACTTTATAACTCACAATTCTTACTTTATAACTCACAATTGAGTTTATATCTCAATTTTGACTTCATAAGATGCAAATTGCACGTGTACGGAAGAGGATTAGGGCCAAGCAATAATAAAAAAATAAAACCATCTCGAGATTAAAGTTGTTAAATTTCAAGAAAAAAGTCGAAATAAAATGTTGAGAATAAACTTGTTAAATTACGAGAAAAAAGTCGTTAAATTACGAGAAAAAAGTCGTTAAATTTCGAGCAAAAAGTCGAGAAAATGTTGAGAATAAACTCATTAAATTACGAGAAAAAAGTCGTTAAATTATGAGAACAAATTCGTTAAATTATGAGAAAAAAGTCATTAAATTACAAGAACAAATTTGTTAAATTACGAATTTGTTCTCATAATTTAACGACTTTTTTCTCGTAATTTAATGAGTTTATTCTCAACATTTTCTCGACTTTTTGCTCGAAATTTAACGACTTTTTTCTCGTAATTTAATGACTTTATTCTCAACATTTTATCTCTACTTTTTGCTTGAAATTTAACGAGTTTTTTCTCGTAATTTAACGAGTTTTTTCTCATAATTTAACGAGTTTATTCTCGAAATTTAACAACTTTAATCTCGAGATGGTTTTATTTTTTATTATTGCTTGGCCCTAATCCTCTTCCATACACATGTATATTGCAATTCTGAGAAAAAAGTCAGAATTGTAAGAGATAAAGTCAGAATTGTTTATATCGCCATTCTGACTTTATATCTTGCAATTCTGACTTTATATTCTGAGGAAAAACAAAATTGTGAATTTATATCGCAATTCTGACTTCATAAGATGCAATTGCAAGTTTATATCTCGCAATTCTGAGAAAAAAGTCGCAATTGCGAGAAAAAAGTCGCAATTACTTTTTTAAAACTTTTTTATTGAGTGGTGGAAACAAGCTTCCATAGCGTAATATTTTAAATGATTTTGCCTGGGCTGGTCTTATAAACACATAAGATCAACAGTGTACTTATTTTCACCAATAAAGGCCTTGGTATTTTTTGCGCTAGGTAGAGCAATAGTGTTTCTGAAGGCAAATGAAAGGAGATTAACAGAGGGAGGAAGAACAGGTGATTGACAGGACATGAACTGAGGGCAAAGTACACCAAGTCCTTTTGAGCCAAGTTGGGCTTAAATGAATTTGGACCATGAGTTACTGTCAATGTCGGAGTCCTCCTGTGTGTGCGTGGCCTCGTTTTTAATATTCCACTCCTTTAAGAGAAGCGTGATCTTGTATGTATAGAGAGACGGGGGCTTTGATTGGGCTCAAATGGAGATCGGTGTCCGGCCCTCCGTCTAATTTATGATGTAGAGAATTGTTGTGATATGAATTACATGCTCGGTATTTATTGTCTTTAAGGATTTCATTTCAAAACCTTCTGTTGTCACGATAGCAAAAAAACTCAATGCAAGATGAACTTACTCCCTTGTCTTAATTGCTCTTAATGTCTTTTTCTCAGTGTCACATTTATCATGTGTATATTTTACTTGTCTATTAAAAATACAACTAACAAGTTTAAATTCCTAGTGGGTAAACTGCAATATTACATGATATTCAGTTTAATTTATGCAATTCTATGTTGACCCCCCTCTTTTTTTTTTTGTCTAAACATGAACAATGCTGTTTTACCTTAGTATTGTGCCTCAGACCAAGCCACCGCATGCAGTTTGAAACTGATATTTGTATAATGCAAACTGAGCTTTAATAAAGAACTCTGTGTTCAGATTTCTCTCATCACAAGATCTTTCATTATTTGATTATATTTAAGTTGCATTTGATTCACAAGCTGGTATAGCTAATTAAAAACTGCTAAAATACTATAAAATATACATTTGATGCAAATCACATTACAAATAGACATGCTTATCTGTGTTTAAAAATAATGATTCTGCCATTGTTCTAAAATTATTTTTGCTCCCCTGTAATTTGGCTCCAAATTTCATTTCACTATTAATGTTTGTCTTTCTTCAGAAGAAATATTAAATCAAAAATTTTTCAAAATGACCCAATATTCATTGTCATGTTCCCAGCATCCAGAAATCAGTCACAGATAAGTGTTTATTATTTTTATATACTATTACAGTTGTTAGTAATATTTTTGACTAGCTTCCAAGTTTTTCATCTATTATATATTTTATTTTAGCTTTATTTCATATTTTTAGCTTTATTTCACATTATATCACAAAAAAACGATTTTTGTTCTCTCTGGCATTAAGGAAATGTGGTCATTTATTGGCTGTTTATGTGTGGCAAATTAGCTGTGTCTCTCAATATAGACGTTTAAGCACAAGATCAAGAGGGCAAATGCGCCCACTAGTGGACAAAGTCACTACTGAAGCCCACATTATACTTTGTAAATCTAATCCAAAGTTATTTTACATACATTAATTTGACTCCATAGTTTTTGCTTGTATTTCTTATTGCAATTCACTGAATAAAAATCTCATGGCATCAGTTTTTATCTGTGGGGTTTTTATATTCAGCATTTCACACAGTAAAGAAATGTCTTGTAAATATTTAAAGGTGCCCTCGAATGAAAAATTGAATTTATCTTGGCATAGTCAAATAACAAGAGTTCAGTACATGGAAATGAGTCTCAAACTCCATTGTTTCCTCCTTATATAAATCTCATTTGTTTAAAAGACCTCCGAAGAACAGGCGAATCTCAACATAACACAGACTGTTACGTAACAGTCGGGGTGTACATCCCAGTATTTGCATATGCCAGCCCATGATCCCAACATTATGAAAGGATCATGGGCTGGCATATGCAAATAGGGCAGCCAGTATTAACGTCTGGATCTGTGCACAGCTGAATCAACAGACTAGGTAAGCAAGCAAGAATAGCGAAAAATGGCAGATGGAGCGATAATAACTGACATGATCCATGATATCATGATATTTTTAGTGATATTTGTAAATTGTCTTTCCAAATGTTTCGTTTAGCATGTTGCTAATGTACTGTTAAATGTGGTTAAAGTTACCATCGTTTCTTACTGTATTCACGGAGACAAGAGCCGTCGTTATTTTCATTTTTAAACACTTGCAGTCTGTATAATTCATAAACACAACTTCATTCTTTATAAATCTCTCCAACAGTGTTGCATTAGCCGTTAGCCACGGAGCACAGCCTCAAATTCATTCAGAATCAAATGTAAACAATATAACAGTATACAATACTCACATAATCCGACGCATACATGACGAACACTTTGTAAAGATCCATTTTGAGGGTTATATTAGCTGTGTAAACTTTGTTTATGCACTGTTTAAGGCAAGCGTGGGCGGAGAGCACGAGAATTAAAGGGCCAGTAGCCCTGAATCGGCTCATTTATAATGATGCCCCAAAATAGGCAGTTAAAATGAAAAAAAAATCTATGGGGTATTTTGATCTGAAACTTCACAGACACATTCAGGGGACACCTTAGACTTATATTACATCTTTTTTAAAAAAGTTCTAGGGCACCTTTAAGTCATCTACTCTGGCCGCTAGTGTAATCTAATGTAATAAGTTCAAATCTATTAGGAAATTTGGGCCCTGTTTATATTAAAGGATTAGTTCACTTCAGAATGAATGTTTCCTGATAATTTACTCACCTCCATGTCATCCAAGCAATAATAAAAAAAATAAAAGCATCTCGAGATTAAACAAGTTAAATTATGAGAAAAAACTCATTAAATTTCGAGAAAAAAGTTGAGATAAAATGTTGAGAATAAAGTAATTAAATTATGAGAATAAAGTCATTAAATTACGAGAAAAAAGTCATTAAATTATGCGAATAAATTCGTAATTTAACGAGTTTAATCTCGAGATGGTTTTATTTGTTATTATTGCTTGGCCCTAATCCTCTTCCATATGTTCATGTCTTTCTTTCTTCAGTCGAAAAGAAATGAAGGATTTTGATGAAAACATTCCAGGATTTTTCTCCATATATTGGACTTCACTGGGGTTCAACGGGTTGAAGGTCCAAATTACAGTTTCAGTGCAGCTTCAAAGAGCTCTACATGATCCCAGACGAGGAATAAGAGTCTTATCTAGAGAAACCATCGGTCCTTTTCTAAAAAATAAAAAAAAAAAAAAATTATATACTTTTCAACCACAAATGCTCATCTTGCACTGCTCTGCGATGCACCATGTATGACGTAATCATGTTGGAAAGGTCAAGTGTGACGCAGGTGGAAGTACAGATCCAGTGTCTACAAAGTGAACATTCAAAGACTAAGTCAAACGACCTTTACAAAAAAAAGGTAAAACAATAATGTTGGACGATTTTGAAGTTGGAGGAAAAAATGAATTTTTCACCCTATAGTGTCTACATCACACGTGACCTTTCCAACATGATTACGTAATGCGTGGAGCATCACAGAGCAGTGCAAGACGAGCATTTGTAATTAAAAAGTATATAATTTTTTATTTTTTTTTAGAAAATGGTCAATGGTTTCTCTAGATAAGACTCTTATTCCTCGTCTGGGATCATGTGGAGCTCTTTGAAGCTGCACTGAAACTGACATTTGGACCTTCAACCCGTTGAACCCCAGTGAAGTCCACTATATGGAGAAAAATCCTGGAAAGTTTTCCTCAAAAACCTTCATTTCTTTTCGACTGAAGAAAGAAAGACATGAACATCTTGGATGACACGAGGGTGAGTAAATTATCAGAACATTTTAATTCCTGTTTAGTAGTTATACCATCGACTGACGTTTCATTGAAGCGTGAAGAGCAGATATTGTGTAACGTGAGGCTCTTGTTTGTGAACTACAGCGTGCTTGTGTGTGTTTCTCCCTTTCACTTGGGAAGAGGGTTCAGGTGTGTGTCGCTGTGCTGATTGAAGGACATGTAGTGACAAGCACATCCACAAACAGCAAGATCCCAGAGGAAAGTAAGGATACAGTATGAAGCCTGTTACAGAGCTAAACGACAGGGGAGGTTCAAGCTCCAGAGCTGTCACCGAACAAGCTGAAGCATGCTGATCACAATTAAATCAAGCCCCGCATCTTCATCCGTCTCTACAGTAACCGTCCCAGACTGTTTTCACTGTTTCACTTTGATGTTCTTGGAGAGCCAAATAAGTCTAAAGAGTGTGAGAGAGTTACAAAAAAAATGAATGATGCAGCAAACATCATGCCCACATATTGTTCAAAAGCAAACAAAATATATTCAAGTTGTCTATATTTTGACTAGATAATCTAGATTATCTTCACAGAATACACAAACATAATTCATAATGTGATTATCAGAATTATTGTTTTATTATAATGTTTTAAACAATCATTTTATTAATTATTTGTTCCTGAAAAATATCTTAAAAATGACTAAAAATATATATAAAAAAAATAATCTTTATGAAGGCATTTTCCCCACAACTTTTTATCTCATTTGTTCATTTACACTGCTAAGTTTGAGCTCAGCAAGATAATTTAATTTAATTATTATTATTTTTTTCGAAAGCAGTGTCTTATGTTTATCAAGCCAAGGTTGCATTTTTAAATATACTCAATCACAGTACAAGAAAAAGAAAAAATGATAATACTGTGAAATATCATTACAATTTTAAATAACTGTAATATATTTAATATATTTTAAAATGTAATTTATTCCTGCGATGGCACAGCTGAATATTCAGCATTTTTTGATGAATAGAAAGTTCAAAAGAACAGTATTTATTGGAAAAATAATATTTTGTTCCATTTTATGTCTTTACTGTTATTTTTGATAAATTTATTACATCCTTGCTAAATAAAAGTAAGCTATTAATTTCTTCCAAAGGAAAAAAAGTCTTTTAAAAGACTTTTTAAAAGGTAGCGTATGCCAAATACTTCAATACACTGTAAAAAAAATGCTGGGTTAAAAACAACACAAGTTGGGTTGAAAATGGACAAACCCAGAGGTTGGGTTAAATGTTTGACCCAACCTGCTGGTTAGTTTTATTTACTCAACTATTGTTTAAAAATTACTGTATTGCTCGCTTAAAATGAACCCAAAATATGTTGGAAATGAACATTTATTAATATGTTTAATAAATAATAATTAAAAAATTAACATTTATTAAATTGCTTATTAATAAATGTTCACCCTATAATTATTATTATTGTTGCCTCTAGTAATTATGTGCCTGATTTTTAATTTCCAACATATTTTGGGTTCATTTTAAGCGAGCCATATAGTCATTTTTAAACAATAGTTGAGTTAAATAAAACTGTCCAGAAGGTTGATCAAACATTTAACCCAATCACTGGGTTTGTCCATTTTCAACCCAACTCGGGTTGTTTTTAACCCAGCACTTTTAAGAATGTAAAATCAATTAATTGAAATGAATTTGCACTGTTACCTTAAAAACTACAATACATATAATAATAATAATAGGCTAACATAAAGTAGCTGTAGATAATGTAAGATTATTCATTTCTCCTACAGTCTAAACTCATTAGCCTACTAAATAGGCCTAAAATTCAGTATGCTGAAAAAGAGCAAAACAGTTGGGCATATTTGTCACTTTCGGTGGCATTTAGCCCTGATGTGAATCTCAGTTTTGATCAGTTGTCTTATGCAATCTTCAGAGATCTCAGGAGAGATCATGGTAACTCAGGCGTTGGTAATTCCTGCTGTCTGTTGAGCCTCTCCAACACAAGCACATCGAAGCAGCCTGTCTTTTACATGTTCTTCCTCTAAAAATGGATTTAACCGGATTGAGCTCCAAAGGACGTCTTTTGTTAGTTTTGTGTGTGAGTTGTTACCTCTACACATCCACCGATGCCGAGGGGAGCTGCAAACTCAAGGCCAAGTTCAACCTGAGGGGTTACAAAGAAGTGCTGAAAAAGACGGTGGTTATTGGCGGCATGTTTCCAGTTCATCAACGCCTGGTTTCGACGGACAGCAACACCACGATCCCTCCAGAGTCCTCGGACTGCGAGGGGTAACATCATAGATTTGACATTTACCTTTTACAAGCGAAACCAGCCTCGTGATTGCCTATTTTCAGACTGTCATTAGATCTGTCGATATTTGTGCACTTAAACAAAACGTGCGTACTTTTTAACTGCTTGTCGTTATTTTGATAAATGTATATTATTACAGAAAAAAAGATTAATTGCTTAATTGCCAACGCTTCATTTGTCATAATTATATAGGTTACTGCATTTCAAATCATCATTGATCATGCAAAATTAATTAAACTGTTGTCTAAGGAATAATTACAGTTTGTCCTCCCGAGAGACCACTTTTATATTGCAAAATCAATGGAAAATAACTTGCACAACGCCAATCAACCTGTCTGGTACAATGACATCTAGTGGTATCAGTTGGTATTACATGTGGTTACACTTTATTAGGTTCACTTTAGACATTCTACTAACTATGGAAGCTTCCGCCACTGAATAAAAAAAAAAAAAATGGCGACTTTTTATCTCACAATTCTGACTTTTTTATTCTCCCAATTGCGACTTTATATCTTGAAATCCATACTTTTTCTCATAATTATGCAATTGCGTCTTTATCTCTTGAAATTCTTAATTTTTCTCGCAATTCTGACTTTTTCTCACAATTGTGAGTTTGTCTCGAAATTCTGACTTTTTCTCGTAATTCTGACTTTTTTCTCTAAATCTTGAAATTCTTGCTTTTTCTCGCAATTCTGATTTTTTTCTCGCAATTGCAACTATATCTCGAAATTCTGACTTTTTTTCTCTAAATTATGATTTTTTTTCTCAAAATTCTGACTGTTTTTCTCACAATTGCAAATTTATATCTCGCAATTTTGACCTTTTTCTCGCAATTGCGACTATATCTTGAAATTCTGACTTTTTTCTCTAAATTATGATTTTTTTCTCTAAATTCTGACTTTTTTTCTCACAATTGCAAATTTATATCTCGCAATTTTGACCTTTTTCTCGCAATTCTGACTTTTTTCTCGCAATTGCGACTATCTTGAAATTCTGACTTTTTTCTCTAAATTATGATTTTTTTCTCTAAATTCTGACTTTTTTTCTCACAATTGCAAATTTATATCTCACAATTTTGACCTTTTTCTCGCAATTGCGACTTTATATCTCAAAATTCTTACTTTTTCTCGCAATTCTGACTTTTTTCTCGCAATTGCGACTATATCTCGAAATTCTGACTTTTTTTCTCTAAATTATGATTTTTTTCTCAAAATTCGGACTTTTTTTCTTGTAATTCTGACTTTTTTCTCACAATTGTGAGTTTATATCTCGCAATTCTGACCTTTTTCTCGCAAATGCGACTTCATATATCCAAATTCTTACTTTTTCTCACAATTCTGACTTTTTTCTCGCAATTGCGACTATATCTCAAAATTCTGACTTTTTTTCTTATAATTCTGACTTTTTTCTCACAATTGCGACTATATCTCAAAATTCTTACTTTTCCTCACAATTCTGTATTTTTTCTCGCAATTGTGACTTTATATCTCGAAATTGACTTTTTTCTCGAAATGATGACTTTTTTCTCGCAATTGCAAATTTATATATTGCAATTTGGACCTTTTTCACGCAATTGCGACTTTATATCTCAAAATTCTTTTTCTCGCAATTCTGATTTTTTTCTTGCAATTGCAACTATATCTCGAAATTCTGACTTTTTTTCTCTAAATTATGATTTTTTTTCTCTAAATTCGTACTTTTTTTATCACAATTGCAAATTTATATCTCGCAATTTTGACCTTTTTCTCGCAATTCTGACTTTTTTCTTGCAATTGCGACTATATCTTGAAATTCTGACTTTTTTCTCTAAATTATGATTTTTTTCTCTAAATTCTGACTTTTTTTCTCACAATTGCAAATTTATATCTCGCAATTTTGACCTTTTTCTCGCAATTCTGACTTTTTTCTCGCAATTGCGACTATATCTTGAAATTCTGACTTTTTTCTCTAAATTATGATTTTTTTCTCTAAATTCTGACTTTTTTTCTCACAATTGCAAATTTATATCTCGCAATTTTGACCTTTTTCTCGCAATTGCGACTTTATATCTCAAAATTCTTACTTTTTCTCGCAATTCTGACTTTTTTCTCGCAATTGCGACTATATCTCAAAATTCTTACTTTTCCTCACAATTCTGTATTTTTTGTCGCAATTGTGACTTTATATCTCGAAATTGATTTTTTTCTCGAAATGATGACTTTTTTTCTCACAATTGCAAATTTATATCTCGCAATTTTGACCTTTTTCACGCAATTGCGACTTTATATCTCAAAATTCTTTTTCTCGCAATTCTGACTTTTTTCTCGCAATTGCGACTATATCTCGAAATTCTGACTTTTTTCTCTAAATTATGATTTTTTCTCAAAATTCTGACTTTTTGTCTTGTAATTCTGACTTTTTTCTCACAATTGTGAGTTTATATCTCGCAATTCTGACCTTTTTCTCGCAAATGCGACTTCATATATCCAAATTCTTACTTTTTCTCACAATTCTGACTTTTTTCTCGCAATTGCGACTATATCTCAAAATTCTGACTTTTTTTCTTATAATTCTGACTTTTTTCTCGCAATTGTGACTTTATATCTCGAAATTGACTTTTTTTTCGAAATTATGACTTTTTTTCTCGCAATTGTGAGTTTATATCTCGCAATTCTGACCTTTTTCTCGCAATTGCGACTTTATATCTAAAAATTCTGACTTTTTCTTGCAACTGACTTTTTTTCTCACAATTGCAAGTTTATCTCGCAATTCTGATTTTTTTCTCACAATAGCAAATTCTGACTTTTCTCGAAATTCTGACTTTTTTCTTGCAATTCTGACTTTTTTCTTGCAATTCTGACTTTCTCACAATTGCGACTTTATATCTCGAAATTCTCACTTTTTCTCAAAATTCTGACTTTTTTCTCGAAATTTTGACTTTCTCACAATTGCGAGTTTATATCTCGAAATTCTTACTTTTTCTCACAATTCTGACTTTTTTCTCGCAATCGCGACTATATCTCGAAATTCTCACTTTTTCTCACAATTCTCACTTTTTTCTCGCAATCGCGACTTTATATCTCGAAATTCTCACTTTTTCTCACAATTCTCACTTTTTTCTCACAATTGCGACTTTATATCTCAAAATTCTGACCTTTTTCTCATAATTCTGACTTTCCTGCAATTGTGAGTTTATATCTAAGCATAAATATAAATCTAAACATTTCAGTCACAGATGAACTTGACTGAATAAGCTGTCTTGATTCATGTCTGGGAAACATCATTCTAACATGTGAATTCCCCCTCAGCTTTAACTTCCGTACTTTCCGCTGGGCTCAGACCATGCTGTTTGCCCTGAATGAGATCAACAACAGACTGGACCTGCTACCCCAAACTGAGCTGGGCTACGTCATCTATGACTCCTGTTTCACCATTTCCAAAGCTGTGGAGGGGACGCTCACCTTCCTGACGGGGCAGGACGAGGCTGTGCCCAACTACCGCTGTGGGGACGGACCGCCTCTCTCTGCTTTGGTGGGAGCCGGAGGCTCAGATCTGTCCATAGCCACAGCCAGGATTCTTGGCCTCTACTATTTCCCACAAGTACCTTTCAACTATCACTGTATTTGGGCAATGACATGACCCTCATTTTTTGGTCCAAATCTATTAACATCTTATTCATTGAAAACTAGACATTATAAATGTAACTTTTTCTTGAAAATGGTATAAAAGCTTGAAAGCAGCATGAATAGAAACTTGATAGAAAACTTGACACATTTAAAAATGTGATTTGTCATTGACCTACTTAATAATTCATGTTGTGTATTTTTAGGTTTAATTTATTACATCTTTTAGTAATTATTTTAGCAAGAATTCCAACCACAGATGCATCTGTGAGTGCTTAAACTGATCTGAATTTGTCTTTCCACCTCTCTAGATGAGTTACGCGTCCTCATGCTCAGTTCTCGAAAGCCGGTTTCAGTATCCCACCTTCCTCCGCACCATCCCCAGCGATGAGCACCAGTCTGTTGCAATGGCAAAACTAGTGCTCCATTTCGGCTGGACCTGGGTGGGTACCATCGCGGCAGAGGACGATTACGGGAAATACGGCATCAAGCGGTTCAAGGAGGTGGTGGAGGAGGCGGGAGTGTGCATATCCTTCTCCGAAACCCTCCCCAAGGTCTCCAACCCCGAGGCCATCGAGCGCATCGTGCAGGCGGTGCTGGATTCCACGGCTAAGATCATCGTGGTGTTCTCCTCTGATGTGGATCTGAGCCCACTAGTGGGGGAGCTGCTGCGTAACAACGTCACCAACCGCACCTGGATCGCCAGCGAGGCCTGGGTCACGTCGGCCGCCATCTCCCGTCACCCCGACATACTGCCTGTCCTGGGAGGCACTATAGGGTTTGCGGTCAAGCGTGCGGAGATACCCGGCCTGAAAGAGCACCTGCTGAGCATTAGTCCATATAACGACACGCTTACAGAAGAGTTCTGGGGGATAGTCTTTAACTGTTCTATGAATTACACTCAAATTTTGAGAGGCAAGAGGAGATGCACTGGAGAAGAGATGTTAGACAAGTTGAACAATACATACTCGGATGTGTCGCAGTTAAGGATTACGTATAACGTGTACAAGGCTGTATATGCCGTGGCACATGCCCTACATAACCTCGAGCACTGTGAAGAGGGCAGTGGCCCATTTGAGAATGACACATGCGCTGACATTAACAAATTTGAGCCTTGGCAGGTATGACACACACACAGACAGTGATGTACTTTTTGTTTTATCGTTTCATTTATAACTATGTGTTCTGCCTTTAGCTCATGTACTACCTGAAGAACCTGAGATTCACCGTCCCTCACACCGGAGAGGAGATATACTTCAATAACGGTGACGTGGATGGCTTTTATGAGATCTTAAACTGGCAGAGTGATTTAGACGGAGGGATCACATATACACACATTGGTTACTATAACAGCACTGCACCTCCCGACGAGAAGCTGACTATAAATAATGCCTCCATCATATGGAACAATGACATTCTGGAGGTGAGGATGTCATGCATGTAATTTAGTATGATCATAAAATAGATTATATAATAATGACAGGGCTGTCAAAATATTGAATTGCAATTAATCTCTATTTTGTATGGAAGCTTGTTTCTGCTCTATCTATCTATCTATCTATCTATCTATCTATCTATCTATCTATCTATCATCAAGTATTTATTATATATTTTTAAGTATTATTATAAGTAATTATATATATAAGTAATATTTTAATATTTATTATACATTTCATAAGTTATTCATATCTATCTCTATCTATCTATCTATCTATCTATCTATCTATCTATCTATCTATCTATCTATCTATCTATCTATCTATCTATCTATCAAAACATTTAATATTTTAATATTTATATTAAATTTCATGTTATTAATATTTATCATCTATCTATCTATCTATCTATCTATCTATCTATCTATCTATCTATCTATCTATCTATCTATCAAAATATTTAATGTTTTAATATTTATTATAAATTTCATAAGTATTTCATATCTATCTATCTATCTATCTATCTATCTATCATCAAATATTTATTATATATTTTTAAGTATAAGTAATTATACAAGTAATATTTTAATATTTATTATACATTTCATAAGTTATTCATTATCTATCTATCTATCTATCTATCTATCAAAACATTTAATATTTTAATATTTATATTAAATTTCATGTTATTAATATTTATCATCTATCTATCTATCTATCAAAATATTTAATGTTTTAATATTTATTATAAATTTCATAAGTATTTCATATCTATCTATCTATCTATCTATCTATCTATCTATCAAAACATTTAATATTTTAATATTTATATTAAATTTCATGTTATTAATATTTATCATCTATCTATCTATCTATCAAAACATTTAATATTTTAATATGTATTATAAATTTCATAAGTATTTCATGTCTATCTATATTTCTATCTATTGAAACATTTACTGTTTTAATATTTATTATAAATTTCATAAGTATTTCATATCTATCTATCTATGCATTATGTACAGTAAAGTGTGTTAAGATAATCAACCGGCTAAAGTCTGACTCTCATTATTGCATGTGGAATCGTATAGAAGATAAACTGAAGAAACTGTTGTTTCTCTCGTGTTACAGACGCCGCGCTCAGTGTGCAGTGAACGCTGCCAGCCGGGCACCAGGATGGGTATCCGGCAGGGTGAACCGGTCTGTTGCTTCGACTGCATCCCCTGTGCAGATGGCGAGGTCTCGAACACGACAGGTCATGGGAATAAGGATCTTTGTTCAATCATGGTGGTTACCTTTAATAGTTTTTGACTGTTGAGTCAATTTTAACAACTCTTCCAACAGATGCACGAGGCTGTATCCAGTGCGACGAGGACTACTGGTCCAATGCCAATCACGACGAGTGTGTGCCAAAGACCATTGAGTTCCTGGACTTTACCGAACCTCTTGGGATCACGCTGATCGCCATCGCTGCATTTGGGGCTCTGGCTACGATTGTAGTCGCGATCATCTTCTTGATTCACCTTAACACGCCTCTGGCGAAAGTCAACGACCCTCTGCTTACCTTCTCCTTGTTACTGGGTTTGGTGATCACCTTCCTCTGCTCCATTGTGTTCCTCGGTGAGCCTCAGATGTGGTCGTGCATGACCAGCCAGGTGGCGTTGGCCGTGGGCTTTGCTCTGGTCCTCTCTTCACTAATGGGCAAATCTGCTCTGCTCATGCTGAGAGCCAGAGCCGTAAAAGCTGTCAAAAATGCTACCAAGGCAGCCAAAGCAGCAGCGGCGGCCGCTGAGCAAAGTCCCGACACTGCCGTCATTGCCCCGGCTATTCCTCAGAAGAATGACGTGGACCCCATACATCCCAGACACCAGAGGGCGATAATGATAGTGTGCACCTTGATCCAAGCAGTAGCTTGCACCGTGTGGCTGATTCTGATGCCTCCACACCCCGTAAAGAACACGGCCGCCCAGAACATCAAGATCATCCTGGAGTGCGACACCGGAAACATCATCTTCATCTGCTCCATCTTCGCTTACGACATTCTTTTGGCTCTGCTGACTTTCGCTTTTGCTTTTGTGGCACGAAAGCTGGAAGACCACTTCAATGAGGGCAAGAGCGTGACCTTTGGCATGCTGGTGTTTTTCATCGTTTGGATCTCCTTCGTGCCCGCCTACCTGAGCACGCGCGGGAAATTCATGGTGGCGGTACAAATCTTCGCAATCTTGGCATCCAGCTTCGGCCTGCTCGCGTGCGTCTTCATCCCCAAGTGCTATGTGCTGCTCGTCAAACCGGAGAGGAACAAAGAGGAGATGATGATTCCTCGAGCCAAATCACGTGACGCGGTCGCCAACGGAAGCTCCGCTTCACTCGCCACCATCAGCAGCTCCGCTAATGCAACCGCCGTGTCCACTGTGTCTCTAGATGACTGAAGCCACTCCCGAAAATGATCTGCTGTAGAAGGCTTATGATATTGGACTTTTTCCAGGATTTTATATATAAATTTAGACCTAAGACAGAATAGGAATAACATACAGGACTTTTAAGGGGGTCGTATTATACTCTACATATAATACAGTTTAGTTTTTATGACCATTTTTGGCCATCTCTAACCTCTAGCAGACTGCTATTTATCTATTTATTGATTTGCTGTTGTACCTAAAACTGCAAAAGATTTACATGTGAAATGAGTGCTTTGCTGCACTTTTAATATCTGACTGCGGGTTTGCTGTGAAGTCCAATATCATTTTTAACAGCCCCTTCCACACTTTTTCATCTGACATCGTAAAGCTAGGGAGGAAACTAAGTTTCAATAAAATTAGTCCCTCTGAAACCAAAATTTAAGTTTTTTAACTTTTAGTATAAATATGTTAGCCTTAAGGTTATGAATAAGCTGGTGTGTTCTAAATCAATGACAAAATTCACATTTAGGAGATATAAGCATTGAAACATCATTGATGACATCACTGCGTACTTCAGTTTCTCATCAAATCTTCTGTCCAATCAAATGCTCTCTAGAATCTTAAGTCCCGCCCCCTCTTACACTATAAACAGACAAGTTTGTCTGCGGCTGGTCATTTGTTCACACATTTACCTGTTTCTGTATGGTAAATGGCACATAGTGCACTATATAGAGGAATAGAGAATGATTCAGACAGCGTAAATATGCTTTCCATTGATGCATTGAAGTCGAAACTCTATTGGCTATTTTGAAAAAAGGGGAGGGGCTTCTAGATATATCCCGCCCTGTCCACCTGATTCATTATCAACATATAATAAAGCTGCACATTCCAAGGCACTTAAGTGGGCTCAACCAACTGTAGAGCCGGAGCAAAGAAAGTCAAAATATCCAACACTCATAATAAATAAATGAATCCATGTTAAACATGATACATACATTTAATAATAAATGAATCAATTAATTCTGTTAATGAGAGGGCATTTTGAGAGTTACAGTTTTCATACTATATACACTAATTATATTTCAAATGGCCAGGGAACATTTTATTCCTTTTTTTTTTTTACACAACAGATACACTATAAAAGAGGGGAAAAAATGCAAATAAAGGGAAAACTGGAAAAAAAAGATTCCCCATGATATGACCCCTTTAAATGAGCATGAATTTGCACTCAGGGATGTTTTTATAACTAGTATAGCTTAGCTGTTAAAATTACATGGGGGAAAAATGCATTTACTACATCTTAAAAAAAGTAATCTTTTCAAAGCCAATTTTTAATCATGAAAACAAAGAGGTAAATGTAATACTGATGTCTGCCAGCAGGTGGAAGCAGTGAACGTTCATAAACTGAGATCTCTGCACTGGAGATGAGACAAATTCTGTCCTAGTTGTTTTCAGTTGTTATATAAAAGAATTATTGTAATAGTTTTGCTAACATACAATGAAGTATATTTTTGTGAACATTCTGTAAACTATGCTGTTACTTTATTTGTGAATTTGAAAATGAATTTTCAAATTTAGATTAGACTGGGTGTGTTTTAGATATATATGGGAGGCATCATGGATTCAAACACAAATTGCATCTAATGTGAACTGTTTAGAGCTACACTTAATTTTGAACAGGACTCTGCTGAAGTCTTCACTGTGTTGCTCGTAAACAATACTAATAAATTATGTATTGCTTTGTCTTTATCATATTCATAAAATAAAGTTGCAACAAACTACCAATATCCTGATTTAATAACTCATTTTTTTTCAGTTACACAGTGTGATTTCTTCAATAATTTGGTGATTAAAACCTCCCACAGACTCTTAACAGTGATATGTGATTAAGTATTATTATCATTATTTTAGATCTGCTAACTCACTATAACTTTTCTTTGTTTATAATGATAAAAACTTAAATAATGAGTCAATACATCATCAATCCTTCTTCCAAAACGTGTTTTTGTCCTACTCAGATTCACTATGGTAAGCCTGTTATAAGTGTTTATATTTTAGACCTGTCGGGACGCTCTCGTCATATCCGTAAATAAAGAAAAGTTGCTCCGGTTACTTTGATGCTGTCTGGTGTGAGAGTGGCAGAGGTTAGTTGTCACAACGAGAAAGAAAGGTTGACATGGAGCAGCTTAATCTCCAACCTCCCGAGAATCACCCGTTTTAAACAAACACTGAACAGAGGAGAGTCTGCTGGCAAAAAGAGAACGAGACAAAGCTCGTAATAAAACAAGAATCAACATTGGTTTGGCTTTTCGGAGATGGCGAGACCTGAGGTATTTGAAATGTTGTAACATTAAACGCGGTGCGGAGATGGTGGCGTTTTTATTACTCAACTGTGAAAAAGTTATGTTACTGAACAGATAAATTGGCACATGTAACAGAGTTTATCTTAAAGCATTATCTTTTGTGGAGGATCATATTCATCTGCACAGTTACGCAGAGCCGAAGCAAAACCAAAACACGTTCTTCCTCAAAATGCATGCAGTTTTGTTTTTAACCGCTAGAGGGCCATAGACACAGCAGAATGAAAAGTCTCCTAAAATTTACTGAACATTTTGAAAAATGTTAAGAAATATCAATTGAAATACTATATGAATACAATTATGAATGCTTAAAAAATATCAATGAATCATTTGACTCAAATATAAGTTTTATTTACTTTTAGAAAATTAGCTAAATATAAGCTTTTTCATAGTAGAGTCAGACTTTTGGATCGCTCGGTATCTACTTAAAGGGTTAGTTCACCCAAAAATGAAAATTCTGTCATTTATTACTTACCCTCATGTTGTTTCACACCCGTAAGACCTTCGTTAATCTTCGGAGTACAAATTAAGATATTTTAATTGAAATCCGATGGCTCCTTGAGGCCTTCATAGGGAGCAATGAGATTTCCTCTCTCAAGATCCATAAAGGTACTAAAAACATATTTAAATCAGTTCATGTGAGTACAGTGGCTCAATATTAATATTATAAAGCGACGAGAATACTTTTGGTGCGGCAAAAAAACAAAATAACGACTTATTTAGTGATGACCGATTTCAAAACACTGCTTCAGGAAGCATCGGAGCATAAATGAATCAGTGTGTCGAATCATGAATCGGATCGCGGGTCAAACCGCCAAACTGCTGAAATCACGTGACTTTGGCGCTCCGAGCTGCAGATTCGACACACTGATTCACAATGCTCCGATGCTTCCTGAAGCATTGTTTTGAAATCGGCCATCACTAAATAAGTCGTTATTTTGTTTTTTTGCCGCACCAAAAGTATTCTGCTCGCTTTATAATATTAATATTGAGCCACTGTACTCACATGAACTGATTTAAATATGTTTTTAGTACCTTTATGGATCTTGAGAGGGGAAATGTCATTGCTCCCTATGGAGGCCTCACGGAGCCATCGGATTTCAATTAAAATATCTTAATTTGTGTTCCGAAGATGAATGAAGGTCTTACGGGTGTGAAACGACATGAGGGTAAGTAATAAATGACAGAATTTTCATTTTTGGGTGAACTAACCCTTTAAATAAGACCAATGTTGCATCCTAAGGATGAACAGTATTTACAGTGGTGTGTCAGAGAGAATGAGTGTGCGTAGTTCACTTGATGCCACTCTAGATGCCTTGTGGAGTGATGATGTTATTCTATAATTGGACGTGTAACAACACACCCTCAGTGAGGAATAGCCCAGCATGCCTGAGGAAGACTTTTGTAGTCCATGTGCGTGTGTGTGTGTGTGTGTGTGGGTAACTTTGGCTGTGGTGTAAACAAAATACTTAAATATGGTCTTGACAGAAAGGCCAAATGGTCATTCAACTCTGGACTGACCACTGAAAACACTGAGCAGTGATAAAAGCAAACCGACCAGCCTGTCAAGGTATGATTTTAATAATTCATCAGGTCTTTGTGAACAACTCATTAAAGGGGTGAGATTAATAATGGATGCAATCCAATGGGAGGTGTTGGGATGCATGTGCACGCTACGATTTTGGAGGGTGGGATTCATGTCAGGGGTTGTGCTTCAGTTCACGGTGAATCTGCGGGGTTTCTTCTTCTCCAACCTGTCAGGTTCCTGAACACTGTGCAGGCAGGAGTGCATGATATATGAACTCAGAGTCAAAAATACAGGTTATGAGTTTGTAGGGGTGTATAAGGGTGGTGTGTGGGGGATTTGAACCCTCCCAAAGGAGGTCAAAACTAAACGGTTGAGGTGTGTGGTCGGGGATCTTAAAACATACTTACTAAACAGTTTCTCTGCACACATCACAAGTCTCAAAAAAGGGATTTTGCACAATGCACTAAACTCTTTATTTCTGAACCCAAGGTAACAGCCTTTTTAAATCCTTTTCACACTCGTTTAATGGTTGGCTAATCAAATATTTTATATATGATGAACATTTTACAAATGAAAAAAACTTAAGATGTGCATGTTATTTTGTAGCTGATGTTAATGAATAAATAACCCTAGCTAATCTCAAGGGCACCTTTGTTTTATTTTATAATGACAGTTAAAAATACATTCGATAACCATCCATCAAGCTCAAGTACTTTAAGTAGATAATCATCATCAACAGATTGTTGGAAACACAGTTGAACTACTGAGAGGTTCTGAGAGATTTGCATTGATTCTTAAAGTGTTGTATCTTAAATTGAACCTATAATGCCCCTTTTCACAAGATGTAATATACGTCTCTGTTGTCTTCAGAATGTGTCTGTGAAGTTTCAACTCAAAATACCCCACAGATCATTTATTATAGCTTGTCAATTTTGCCCCTATTTGGGTGTGAGCAAAAACACGCCGTTTTCGTGTGTGTCCCTTTAAATGCAAATGAGCTGCTGCTCCCGGCCCCTTTCCAGAAGAGGGCGGAGCTTTAACAGCTCAACAACAACAAAGCTGGAGAATCTCACGCAGCCAAAATGACGGCGGTATTCAGCCTTACATTGTTCAAACCGGAGTCGACACTGATGGAGAGACTCAGGAAGAAGTTACAACTTTTAGACGTTTCTGAATGGTTAGTGGATAAATTTATGTAGTTGCTGTGGAGTTGATTCAACTCATCCACTAGCATGTGCCGTCATGTTAATCTTTTGTGCAAAACCCATATGGATGCCCACTATACATAGTGTACCTGTTTGCCAAACAGAGCCATACACATCAGGCTAATGTTTATGATTGCTATCAAATGCTGTGAATGGTCTAATATTTTTCCAAACTATCGCTTGGACAGAAATGCTCCTTTTTTAGCAATCAAGCTTGTCAAGGTCAATCTGCAGGCTATACAAGCTAACGAGACTCTAAATAGTGTTCAGTGCTTGTTTCAGTGCAGATTAAGGGGCGGTAATATTATAATAAGATCCCCTTCCTACGTCACAAGCGGCTTATTTTTTCACATGCTTGCAGAGAAAGGGTTTTTTCCCACATTTTCTGGGGTGGTATATGCACTGGGGACCCGATTATAACACTTAAACATGAAAAAAGACAGTTTTTTTTTTCATGATATGTTCACTTTAATGTTTTCCAGGTGGGTGAAATATCTAGATAAAATGGAGGCAGAACGAGATATGACAGATGACACTGACAGATGTCGCAGAGGTTCAAAATTACCCTACAGGTGAGTAAAAAGCCTTTCGATGAATCATGATCACATCTAACATCTGCTGCAATGAAGACATTTAAAATTGTTGATCAAACTCTCATAGTGCGACATCCAGTCAAGCATTTTATGATGCGTCAGGCTCAGATGCATTATAGCAATATGCATTCCTGAAATGTTGCCATGTGGAAATTTTTCATTTTGAGATGCTTTGGAGATAATTACATTCAACTGCTGTCATGGTAGTTTAGTGTTTAAAAAGAGTCTGTCTTTGTCCAGCAGGAGGAGCTGCCCAATGACATTCACTTTCACTTGCTCTTCTCTCGTTGTTGCTGAAGTGATGTGATGTGATTTGACTGCTGGATGGCAGTCATTTCACTCCATTCTCTCTCTTTGAGAGAAACTGACAAAACAAAGACTTTTATGTTAATCAGTTACACATCATATTGGATTACTGAAGCTGTAGAACACAGTGACAACATTATAAATGGAAGGAAAATATTGAAAAGGGAAAAAAGGGGTAAAACGCACACACTGTCACTTGGTAAGCTTGTAGCATCGGCTTTTGAATCACATATTGACTTGCAAACTAATGCTGAAATCATTTCTTAAATACAAAAATAAAGAAAGAAAAACAGTAAAATAAGAATTTATTGTAGATTATATGAACTATTTGCAACACATTACACATTCGCTCTTAATCATATGCATAATATCCCTAAAATGTCTCTGTTGAAGTTTCTTGTCTCTTGTTTATTGACTCAGCCTATAGGTCATCTTGGTGATTTAAAGGAATAGTTCACTTCAGAATTAAATTTTCCTGATAATTTACTAACCCCCATGTCATCCAAGATGTTTATGTCTTTCTTTCTTCAGTCGAAAAGAAATGAAGGTTTTTGAGGAAAACATTCCAGGATTTCACTGGGGTTCAACGGGTTGAAGGTCCAAATGTCAGTTTCAGTGCAGCGTCAAAGAGCTCTACATGATCCCAGATGAGGAATAAGAGTCTTATCTAGAGAAACCATTGCTCATTTTCTAAAAAAAAAATAAAAATGTATATACTTTTTAACCACAAATGCTCGTCTTGCACTGCTTTGCGATGCATCACGTGTTGCGTAATCATGTTGGAAAGGTCACGCATGACGTAGGCAGAAGTAACACGATAGGGCAAAAAACTCTATCTCATTTTCTCCTCCAACTTCAAAATCATTCAACATCATTGTTTTACCTTTTGTTTGTAAAGGCTGTTTGACTTAGTCTTTTCACTTTGTAGACACTTCCGCCTACATCACGCGCATAGGCGTAATTTGCAGGCGGGACGGGTGGGACATGCCCCCACCACTTTTTGCCAGGGTCGATATTGTCCCCACCACTTTTTGAAACATCTTGCGGTACGGATGTATCTAATACAAAATAAACGTTGATTAGCAATTCGTTCGTTTGTGTTAAATATTAGGCAATCTGGTGCTGGGATGTGTTGTTTTTGAAATCATGTTGCTCATTGCCGCTGTTATCATTGGCGCAACAGTGTTCTCTTGATGCTCGTGCGCACTGCGCAGTCTTCACACGGACGAGCGCTTCTACGCTGTTGGCAGAGACTCTCTATTCGTTCCGGTGAAATCACAAAACAAAATGCACATAAACGTGTCCCTGCTCTTGATATACAATCACTGATGAACATATTTGGTTTTAATGAGAAAAAAATAAAATTAATTATAAAAGGGCAGATTAGAACCCAGAACCTCTAGCACGCCGAATGAAAATTCTACCGCTAGTCCATCAGAACAATTAAAAGTTTGGTGCGGATGCACGTATTTATTGACTAATGTAAAACTCTTGAGATTAACAATGTAGTAGATATAAGGATGAACCTATCATATTAAAAATGAGGTCTATGTCAATAATTTTCTGCATTTATTGTAATAATACAATTACAATACACCAAAACACACATTACTCCTGTCCCACCCATTTTTTAAAACAAAGTGGGTGGCACGCGTGACCTTTCCAACGTGATTACATAATGCATGTCGCATCGCGGAGCAGTGCAAGATGAGCATTTGTGGTTAAAAAATAAATAAATTTTTAGTTTTTTAAAAAAAACGGCAGATGGTTTCTCTAGATACGACTCTTATTCCTCGTCTGGGATCATGTAGAGCTCTTTGAAGCTGCACTGAAACTGACATTTGGACCTTCAACCCGTTGAACCCCAGTGAAGTCCACTATATGGAGAAAAATCCTGGAATGTTTTCCTCAAAAACGTTCATTTCATTTTGACTGAAGAAAGATATGAGCATCTTGCATGACATGTGGGTGAGTAAATTATCAGGAAATTTGATTTCTGAAGTGAACTAATCCTTTAAAGTGCGCTTTTTCTTTTTGGGATTTTCATTGTGAGCACACTACTCACACTATTTATACTACAAAATGGCATAGAATAGTGCGCAAGTACACAAACTGGGACGCACCTTATGTTTTGTAGGTGCCAAATAAGGAAGAACTGGCCTGTTCACTGTACCTCATAGTAACAATATCTAGAACTGAGAAATTTAAAAAGATTGAAATGTTTCAAGTCGTGACAGGTATTGTCTTTAGTAGACTGATTTTATTCTTTTTAATTACTCATTCATATCAGCAAGTCATTCTTACGAGTCAACCCATATAATGTTAATACAGGAATTAATAAAGTTAGTGGCCAGCTGCTAAGTAACACTGTTTTATTTACTCATCAAATCCTTGTTAGATTTGCACCCTGTGTGAAGGTGAGAAATGGTGCAGAATAAATCTAAAAGTGTGCGTGGAAAGAACTGGAGCCTGTGAACAGCTGTTCTGTCTGGTTAGAATGGCATACTGGAGTAATTAGACACCAGATTGTCAGGAAAGCTTTGCTACACAGTGGCTGAGAAGAATCTGTTTACCATTCAGGGCTTTGGGCATTTGCGCACACACCTTATTTATTGTTCCTTTTCATTCTCTCTTCTCGTACCATCTCTGATGCCCCCCCTGTGCACTAATTTTGGAAACTGCTGTGTTTTTTTCTGCTCTGCCTATCCACTAGAGATAAAGCCGTTCCCTTGGCTCTTTTAGATAAGAGGCAGTCATCATTCCATTATCCCCCCCAACCCCTTGTTCATTTTAATCTTCACCCTTCACAACTGAAATAAAATCACTCGGCTGAATGAGAGCCCTTGGGACCAAGACAATTATGTTTGAAGCTCTCCTGGCTATGACTCAATATTATTTGGCTTGATGAATTATATCAGACCGACTAACCTATTTGACCCCCACTCACACAGTGTCTGTGTGAACAAGACCGGTCATTTCAATGCCAAACTGTGAAAACTAAAAGTGTTGAGTCCAGGGACAGACCACAGATAAATGACAGAAGTTAAATGGTTTTCAACACTTCCATTTTCAATCTGAAAGATTTGCTATTTAGCATCACTTTATTCACATTTTAGTCAAGATCTAACATCTAATTCCCGATTCAGTCTTTATCTTTTTTCATAATCATGGATCACTCATTATCTTTCATTCCTTCTATCCTGTTATATTTCACTGTCTCTTCTCTCTCAGCATTGCTTAATTTCCTCTTTCATTCATTACAACGTTTGAGCGATGCATAGTTTTATTCTCAGGATAAAAACATCTTTAATGTAGTAGCTACTTGAGACCATAAAACATTCGCTTTGAAGCAACCAGTTTAAACAGCTCATTTCTGTACAGACTTCAGAAGGATCCCGGTGTCGGAAAAAAGTGGATTGTTTATTTTAATGGCGTCCCGGATCGCGTCGGAGGATTATATGTTTGTTCGGAGCATTTGACTGCAGATGTTTTGTAAAGAGGCACAGTGTAATGAAGAGTTTGCAAAGAAACTTTTGTTGAAAGATGAAGCAGCAACTGTATTGGATCTGACAGCAGATGCATCACAAACCATAAGTAAATGATTTTATGATGCTTTGTCTGTAATATTTTCAAAACATTTATGCTGTGTCCGAAATCACATACTCTCTTGAGTAGGTTATTTTTTGCAACCGCTAAAAAGTATGTTCTTTATAGTATTCAAATTAATTAGTGTGTAGTATGAATGTAATCCAGACATACTACATTTGCCATGTTGTCATTATCATGTGACCTTCCAGCGTCAGTTCACTGCCATTCACAAATCCTCTCCCATGGCCTCATGGGATAGTAAAGTGTCCATCGTATGCGCACTTGAGAATCTCACCTGAAGTAGTAGGTTATCTGGGGACTTTTTCACCTACTCTTTTATGAGTACTGTGAATTCAGACATACTTCTTTTGTGATGTACTGTTTTTCACCTTCTGTACAGTATGGAAGTATGCGATTTTCAGATGCAGCCTTACTTGTCTGCAATAGCGAGTGGGCGTTGATACGGTTTCATATGCACGTTAGCCAATCATAACAGTGACTGTTTAATGACAAACCTTAAAGAAGCCACCCCTTAAAAATGGATCATTTCAGACAGAGGGTCAGAATGAGGATTGAAAATAATAGTTTTTTTTGTGCGCAAAACTTTAAGTGAACATCAAGGAACATATTAAAATAATTTTAAAAAATCCATGTCATGTGCCCTTTAAAGGGGGCCTTGGTTATGATTTCACTGTTTTAACTTTAGTTAGTGTGTAATGTTGCTGTTTGATCATAAACAACATCTGCAAAGTTACGACACTCAAAGTTCAGTGCAAAGGGAGGTATTTTCATTTACAGAAATCGCTTTTTAAGAACTACAACAAACGGCTGGTAGGGACTACAACAAGCTTTTTCCCGGGTTGGTGACATCACTAACCCTAAAATTTACATAAACCCCGCCCCCGAGAACACTCAACAAAGGGGGTGTGGCCATGTTGGGCTGCTTTAGAGAAGAGGAAGAGTTGTTGTAGTAGAGTGTTGTTATCATGCCGTCATTTTACGCCGGACTGCTTCACAAACGAGGGTCAATTCAAAGCTGGATTTGCACAAAAGATTAACATGACGGCACATGCTAGTGGATGAGTTGAATCAACTCCACAGCAACTACATAAATTTATCCACTAACCATTCAGAAACGTCTAAATGTTGTAACTTCTTCCTGAGTCTCTCCATCAGTGTCGACTCCGGTTTGAACAATGTAAGGCTGAACACCGTTACTGACAATCCTCATTTTGGCTGCGTGAGATTCTCCAGCTTTGTTGTTGTTGAGCTGTCAAAGCTCCGCCCTCTTCTGGAAAGGGGGTCCGGGAGCAGAAGCTCATTTGCATTTAAAGGGACACACACAAAAACGGCGTGTTTTTGCTCACACCCAAATAGGGTCAAATTTGACAAGCTATAATAAATGATCTGTGGGGTATTTTGAGCTGAAACTTCACAGACACATTCTGGGGACACCAGAGACTTATATTACATCTTGTAAAAGGGGCATTATAGGTGTCCTTTAAGATAATGATGATTCAATTTGAATTACAACTCATGAATTAAAGGGAAGCCGATTCTTAAATTCTCAATTTGTCCAACCATGATTCTCTAGAGAGGATTTAAATTCAGACCCCTTCCTCTGGGAGATTTTAAGTCACGTATCATTTCAAGTCACATATCTCATTTCTCTATTTCAAGGGCCACTTTTAAAGCCTCTTGAGAAGTAACAGATATATTTTCCAGAATGATGTGTAAGTGATTGAGGAAGTGAATGGAGCTGTAGTAGGGCCATATACATTTTCAGAGCTGGTCTACAGTGTGTCTGTTTGGTTTTTGCTTGCATGTGTGAGTGTAATTGTGATCTATGTTATGTTTGCTGTCATAGTAACAGGCTTTGTGATAGCATTTGAGCAATGGCACAGCAACTGTAGCACTGTCAGCTCTGCAATACCGGGTGCAGAGGTCGTAACCTCTGTTGATGGATGTATGGAGACGTTATGGTCACCAGTGGAGGTGGAGTTTAGTTTCCTTGTCTGGAACAAGTAACTCAAATGGTCACAAATACTTTCACCTCTGCCCCCATATATATGAGTGTTGCTGTGTAGAGTTGGGTATCATTTGAATTTTAAAGATTCTGATTCTGCTTATTGATTCCGATTCATATAAATTCCTAATTTCGATCAATTCCTAATTTTGATTCCAATAAGATAAAAAAACTTAGATATTATTCACATTTTAGTCTTATTTTCATTGTAGCTGAATACCATGAACAAAAATCAGCAGGCTAAAGAACACTTGCACAAGGAACTTTTGCCTCTGATTTAAAAATACCATAGCAAAAACAACTAGCCTAAATAAATATTATAAATTTCATGCATTATTAAAGTAAACACTCAGTAATTAAAAAAGAACAAATAAACAAATTAACAATTGCACAAATAGCTTACAAACAACTGAACAAAAGATATGATTGAAATAAACACTGTTTTAAGATTTTCAGGTATTCAGGTACAGAAACTGTAATCAAATGTAAAATAACCCTAACACATACAAATATAGTTACAAAATTTATTCAGTCTTTTGTTATTTGATTATAGAGACGGCAGCAGGAATATTAGGCTGCTGTCACTTTAAGAGCTCCACGGATCCAGTATACTGTTACATATGCGTTTTCTTTGTCTGTTTACGTTCACTTAAGACATAAACGACTGTGTTTACAGGGATATTTTGACATATTTTTCTGTGTATTTTGGTGCTTTCAAGTCATATCGAAAATATCATATTTACGAGTTGATTGCACATGAACGCCACCACAAAGTCGTAAATACGAGTGGGAAACTTGTGATCTTCTTTAATTCCAGATCTTTACGAGTTAGGGGTGTGTCTGTGAGAAACATGGTGGAATACCACAATATTTATAGGTATTTAGCAATGACATTGTGATGCTTTTTTATTTACAACCAAATAAGCTAATTCCCAGGACAAAATATAATGGCATTGTAATATAATAATGTAATATGTAACAGAGTCATTGATGAATAAGGTTTTTAAAAGTGTAAAAAAACATAATGGAGATGTAATTAATTTTGAAGTTGCTAACAATGAGATTATGTAGTTTTTATAATCAATTAACACTGCTTTTGTCATTTTTTACAAATTGGACAAAATTTGTCACCAAAAAAGTAATTCGGTTTAACCAAAATTTCGGTTTTACCGAATTACACTTTTGGTTATACCATATGACGATATTTTCAAACAATGCTAACAGGATGATATCTAGCTAGCAAAAGGACAATCAAACATTTTATGTTTAGTACAAGTTTTTAAAATATTACAACATTTTCCATGTTTTATAGCGGTTGTACCGAATGACCTGATGTTTCGGGACATGCGTATAAGCAAGTGAAAACATAGTGAAAACTATTTTTCAAATAGTTAAAAGAGAGTAAGTCACTTTGCTTCATGATCATGTGCATGTGGTCCTTTGCAGGTGTCTGAATGATGTCACATCCTGTCACATGATATTGACCGCATGACTTGATCCAAAATGGTCCCTTTATATTGGTTACTCCAAATGACATCAGTGAAATTCAGACATTCTTTCTCATAACAAAGCAACGACTTCTACACATAATTTTAATACCATGTTGCACTATGTTGGTATATGATGTTATAAAATCATGCCAGAATTTAAAAAAAAAATTCATTTATTACATTTTAAGATGTTTTAATCACAAATGAAATTGGCCTTTGGATGGTTAAACCGAATTACATTTTGACACTTAAAACTTTAAAATACCTTTTTAAATGTAGCAAAATATAATTAAACCTTTTGGATTCAATAAAAGAGATCTTCTTGTACTACTTCACATACTTTGGATGTCATATCTTTTATCATTATTAAGGCCTTTGGGCAAAAAAATGACCCGTCACGTCATTGACCCAACATTAAAGTTTACAGTGGCTTCATAGATTAATTATAAACATTAAAAAGCAAAACACACCTGATGCTTTTCCTTTGTTATTCATTTTCTGGAAGTAGAGTTTAAAAAACTTGCTGTATTTTTGTGTAGTTAATTAAGAGAAGGTACACTGCCATCTTGCTCCGACAAAAGTGACTTTAACGCACCCGATGTCGTAAACACAACTTCCCACCTGGTTAATACGAACTTCCCAGGCGGACTTAAAGCACCATTTGTCCATTCAAGTGCAAAAAGACCCGGAAGAGAACTCAGTTCAGTATCGCGCGCTATACAGTATGACAGGCAGCTTGAGTGTTTTGAAATCACCCATCACTAGATATTGTTGAATAAAGTCATTATTTTGGGGGGTTTTGGTGCACAAAAACTATTCTCATTGCTTCATAACATTAAGGTTGAACCACTGTAGTCACATGAACTGTTTTAAATAAGTCTTTAGTAGCTTTCTGGGCATCTGAAAGTGTTAATTGTCTTCACTAAGGCCTCACTGAGCCTTCAGATTTTATCAGAAATATCTTAATTTGTGTCCAGAAGATGAACGAAGGTCTTACTGGTGTGGAACGGCATGAGGGTGAGTAATAAATGACAGCATTTTAATTTTTGGGTGAACTAACCCTTTAAGTATCCGATTCCAGAGTCGTTTCCCAGCCCTATTCCTGTGCACGAGTGTCTTAGCTTTACATTTTCAGCATATTGTTTCACACTCACCCGTAGCGTGAGAGGACTCCGATATGCTTCAGACGTGAATGACAGCGTTCTCACCTTTGTCAAAGGGCCAAACGCTGACCTATTTGTGCTCCGGTTTCCTGTCCACGTCACATCCAAGGTCCACTCGACGGGGTTCTGGTTTCTTCAGCTTCTCCTTCTGCTAGCTCTCACTTTCCATCTCTCAAACCACTTTGCCCAAACCAAAAACCCACAGGCATATACTCTTAACCCCAATCATGAGCCAGACCAGATAGACGTTACCTCTATCAATTATTAAGCCTTAAGTATAGCACTCATCTTTGGAAATGTGACCCGTGAGATCAGGGCCTGTGGGGTGCGGAGAATATCTGAAAGAGCGGCATTGAGTTACTCTAAAATTCATATTTGATTACCCATTAATTCCTAAGTGATATAGCAAGGTGATACTGGAGCTTATTGCGAATAATGTGTCTAAATATCATATTTGTGCACATACGGGTTTGTGCTAGGCACTTGCTCACATCTCATCGCCTCATTTGCTATAGTTTTTGTGTTTTTCTGCCTGAATTTGATCTGAGCATTGGCACACCTCTGACAGGAGCTTTGATGGACTCAGAGAACATCGATCACTCCTGTTTTTCACCCATTGGCATGTGTGCTGGCACATTGCTGAAATTGATTAAGAGAGCCTGTCTTGGGACGTCCTTTTCTGTAACCTTCAGGTGAGAGACTTTCAAGTTGCTTTCAAACTCTACTCAAGCATGAAATAAGGTTTCATACTCTTCTAAAGTACTTGAGAGGAAATTTTGACAACATGCAACTTTTTTTTTTTTTTTTTTTTTGCTGACAATCAGAGGGAGGATTAATTTTCATGCTGATTTTGGTGGCAGGGAAAGACAAATTTCTGGGGAAGCAAGCAAGTAATTTGCTGAAAGATTTACATATTAATCTCAGCTGGACCCTTGAGGTAAGCATGGATTGATTTGGCAGATCAGAAACAACCCAAAGGGCCTAAAATTGCTTCAAACTGAGCATTTAAAAACATGCTAATGATACATTTTGTTTTTTTTTTCTGTAGGAAGCAGATGTTCAGGTGTGTGTGTGTCGGTGTGAAAGTGAATAGGTTGCAAGTTACAGCAGTCTTAGACGTGTTACGAGGCTCATCCTTACTTCGTCACAGTACCAAACCTATATCTTAGCAGCAAAACCGCTGGTCTTATGACATGATTGATATGGTGCAACGACCCAAAGATTATCACATCAAAGGATAAATATAGAAAGTCAATGTTTAAAAAGATTACCATTTTTGTATTGTTGATTTAACTGTCTGTTTGGTGAGTGTAAGCTTCAGTGAGCTTCATCTGAGCACCTGCAGTCACCCTGAGTGGAGTTATGAGATATTGTTGGGACCTGCTGGGTGCCGACCTGTGAAAGTAAAGCCTGTGAAATGACTTGATGATAGCAATTTTCTTTCCTGTCTGTGTTGACATATTCCCTGTTGAAGCAGGACATTCTTGTGGGACACATTGAAGGGCATGTTAGACCTATAGTCAGTTTATGCTGTGCACCATTCTTGCTACTTACTATTGCTTATCAGAAGCGGGTCAAATTATTAGGATGGGACTTTATTGTAGACCATTTTATTGGACAAAAATTGGGGGTGCACAATGTACACTACCGACGTACACAAGTTTGGATTTGGTTAACCTGTTAGCATTCCACTGTACCACATACCTTTCAAAAGAGACCAAAACCATGCATATACTTTAAATGGTTCAAAACCAGCATGCAATTTTTTTTTAGGATTTTAGGCAAATTTTACAGGAATGCTAAGCAGTTTATTTATTTGATGGAAATCTCTTCTGCTTACCAAGGCTGCATTTGTTTAATTAAAAATACAGTAAAAAAAATAAAATAATAATATTATGAAATATTATTAGAATTTAAAATAACTGTTTTCTATTTTAATATAATATAAAAAGCAATTTATGTCAGTGATGCAAAGCTGAATTTTCAGCATCATTACTCCAGTCTTCAGTGTCACATGATCCTTCAGAAATCATTCTAATATGCTGATTTGCTGCTCAAGAAACATTTCTGATTATTATCAATGTTGAAAACAGTTGTGCTGCTTCATATTTATGTGGAAACCTTGATACTTTAATGAATGGAACGTTCAAAAGAAAAGCATTTATTCTAAATAATATTAACATGTAACGTTTTGTAACATTATAAATGTCTTTACTGGCATTTTTAAACAATTTAATGCATCCTTGCTGGATAAAAGTGTTAATTAGTGTTAAAAAAATTAGACTGACTTCAAACATAACAGTATTGGTTAATAAATGTGACTATATAATGTTATTTGAAAAATAACCCAATATAATTAAGCTAAAGGACCCAACATTATTTCTAGTTGTTAAATACAAATTAAGCACTAATATAATAAAATGCACTAATATAATACAATTTGTACAGACTGTACCTTTTCTCTGTAAATCTCACCTTTTAAGCTTTACAGGGATAAACAGGAAAATGATGCAATTCTGCTGTAAAGCAACTCTAAAAAGACAATAGCACACAGTCATTATTCAAGTGAAATAAGTTCCGTTCAGTTCCGTTCAATAATTGCGTAAAGTTCATCAAATATGGAATGAGTTCAGTTCAGCTCTATACAGTGATGTCATCGTCCAGCTCATCCAATAGTGTCAGCACAGTCAGTCAAATGGACTAATAGCCACTAAATTCCAATTTTGATTTCATATGATCTTCAATAACATTAACTTATACCCAAGCCTAGCTTGGTGACTTAGTCTTCTGCCATGCCCAACCCAACCCAGCACTGCCCAGCCCTACAGCCGGACCCAAGAGCTCAGCCAGATCTGGTTTCATCCTCAGCACGCAGGGAGGTTATAAGAGAGGCTGGAGAAGATCACACACACACACAGAAAGAGAAGGAAAAGAAGACAGAGAGATGAAAAGCTGACCGCGAGTGAGTCTCAGACAGGAAGCTACTCATCTTTTTGTATTGTGATTGTACCCAGACTCCCCCGGGCTCCACAGGGGGGAGGGGGCCCTGGCGGCCATGATTGCAGCTCGCAGTAGTTCGGTGGGTCGAGGAGGCCCCGATGAGCCCTCCAGGCACCGCAGACAGTCAGCTGCTTCTCTGGCAGGGCACCGTGGGCATCGCAGCTCTCAAGAGAGCAATCGTGATAGCCATGCTCAGCACCGGCAGGCGGCGCTGCTGCGGGCCAGGAGAGCGTTTCTTATCAGGGAGATGGAGACCAACTGGTACTTGAAGCTGTGTGGCCGGGCCAGAGAAGATAGTGTTGCTTATGAGACTGGCATGCCTTACCGGTGAGTCCTGAAAGCAGAGTGAAGGGCAGCAGGGTGAATATGATGTCTGAGAAACCCTTCCCACAGTGCAGTTTTGTTTGTTTAGGTATGAGATCTTTTTTTCTTATTGTAAGGAAACGAACACAGAGGGCTTTTTATTGCTGTTGTGTGTGAGTGATGCACAAGAAAAGTAGTGAAAAATATGTGTTTTAGTATATTTTATTTTAATAATGAGGAAATGTTGATGCAATCTTGTGGCTGCCTGTTGCTGACTGACATTTGTTTGGAATAGGGCATCCCTGTCTCTTTACTAACCAAGAGGTCATTGACCTGAAAAAGGTTGAAGACCCCTGATCTTTTCTGCAGATATTCTCAGCTGTCTTATATTTGTGTGAATTAGAATTTGATCTTCTATAGGAAAGTATGTATAAACATGATCTCTATTCTTGGTGCACGTCGTCTTTCTGTCATACTTTCTGAATGATAATGAGTTAAGTTGAAACCCGAGAGTCAACAGCAGTCCTTACAGTTTGACCCTCAAGCTCCACGAATAACCGACATTCTCACCTGTGCTCATACTGACATCACACTTTTCCCACCAGAGATGAGTTCTCTTTAAAAGGTTAGTTCACCCAAAAATTAAAATTGTCAGTAATTACTCACCCTAACGTCGTTCTAAACCTGTAAGACTTTTGTTCATCGTCGAAACACAAATGAAGATATTTTAAATGAAATCTGAGAGATTTCTGTCCCTCCATTGACAGTCTACGCTGCTGACACTTTGACGCTTCGAAAAAGTTCATAAAGAGATTGTAAAACGAATCCATATGAATTGAGCGGTTTAGTCCAGATTTTCTGAATAAACATGATCGCTTCATATGATGAACAGATTTAATTTTGGCTTTTATTCACATATAAACATTCATCAACTCACACATCAGATATGGTAAATGGAAGCTCAAGTATGAGAACCAGTGAGGTTCATTCTCGTGTTACGCAGCACGTTTGAGCTTCCGCAAGAACCAATGAGGTTCATTCTCGTGTTACGCAGCACGTTTGAGCTTCCGCAAGAACCAATGAGGTTCATTCTCGTGTTACGCAGCACGTTTGAGCTTCCGCAAGAACCAATGAGGTTCATTCTCGTGTTACGCAGCACGTTTGAGCTTCCGCAAGAACCAATGAGGTTCATTCTCGTGTTACGCAGCACGTTTGAGCTTCCGCAAGAACCAATGAGGTTCATTCTGGTGTTACACAGCATGTTTGAGCTTCAGCAAGAACCAATGAGGTTCATTCTCATGTTACGCAGCACGTTTGAGCTTCCGCAAGAACCAATGAGGTTCATTCTCGTGTTACGCAGCAAGTTTGAGCTTCAGCAAGAACCAATGAGGTTCATTCTCGTGTTACGCAGCAAGTTTGAGCTTCAGCAAGAACCAATGAGGTTCATTCTCGTGTTACGCAGCACGTTTGAGCTTCGACAAGAACCAATGAGGTTCATTCTCGTGTTACGCAGCACGTTTGAGCTTCCGCAAGAACCAATGAGGTTCATTCTCGTGTTACGCAGCACGTTTGAGCTTCCGCAAGAACCAATGAGGTTCATTCTCGTGTTACGCAGCAAGTTTGAGCTTCAGCAAGAACCAATGAGGTTCATTCTCGTGTTACGCAGCATGTTTGAGCTTCCGCAAGAACCAATGAGGTTCATTCTCGTGTTACGCAGCACGTTTGAGCTTCCGCAAGAACCAATGAGGTTCATTCTCGTGTTACGCAGCACGTTTGAGCTTCCGCAAGAACCAATGAGGTTCATTCTCGTGTTACGCAGCACGTTTGAGCTTCAGCAAGAACCAATGAGGTTCATTCTGGTGTTACACAGCACGTTTGAGCTTCAGCAAGAACCAATGAGGTTCATTCTCATGTTACGCAGCACGTTTGAGCTTCCGCAAGAACCAATGAGGTTCATTCTCGTGTTACGCAGCAAGTTTGAGCTTCAGCAAGAACCAATGAGGTTCATTCTCGTGTTACGCAGCAAGTTTGAGCTTCAGCAAGAACCAATGAGGTTCATTCTCGTGTTACGCAGCACGTTTGAGCTTCAGCAAGAACCAATGAGGTTCATTCTGGTGTTACGCAGCACGTTTGAGCTTCCGCAAGAACCAATGAGGTTCATTCTCATGTTACGCAGCACGTTTGAGCTTCCGCAAGAACCAATGAGGTTCATTCTCGTGTTACGCAGCAAGTTTGAGCTTCAGCAAGAACCAATGAGGTTCATTCTCGTGTTACGCAGCACGTTTGAGCTTCCGCAAGAACCAATGAGGTTCATTCTCGTGTTACGCAGCACGTTTGAGCTTCCGCAAGAACCAATGAGGTTCATTCTCGTGTTACACAGCACGTTTGAGCTTCAGCAAGAACCAATGAGGTTCATTCTCGTGTTACGCAGCACGTTTGAGCTTCCGCAAGAACCAATGAGGTTCATTCTCGTGTTACGCAGCACGTTTGAGCTTCAGCAAGAACCAATGAGGTTCATTCTCGTGTTACGCAGCAAGTTTGAGCTTCAGCAAGAACCTTTGACGTTCATTCTCGTGTTTGAGCTTCTGCGAGAACCAATGAGGTTCATTCTCGTGTTACACAGCACGTTTGAGCTTCCGCAAGAACCAATGGGGTTCATTCTCGTGTTACACAGCACGTTTGAGCTTCAGCAAGAACCAATGAGGTTCATTCTCGTGTTACGCAGAATGTTTGAGCTTCAGCAAGAACCAATGACGTTCATTCTGGTGCTACGCAGCACGTTTGAGCTTCAGCAAGAACCAATGAGGTTCATTCTCGTGTTACGCAGAATGTTTGAGCTTCTGCAAGAACCAATGAGGTTCATTCTCGTGTTACGCAGAATGTTTGAGCTTCAGCAAGAACCAATGAGGTTCATTCTGGTGCTACGCAGCACGTTTGAGCTTCAGCAAGAACCATTGAGGTTCATTCTTGTGTTACGCAGCACGTTTGAGCTTCAGCAAGAACCAATGAGGTTCATTCTCGTGTTACGCAGAATGTTTGAGCTTCAGCAAGAACCAATGAGGTTCATTCTCGTGTTACGCAGAATGTTTGAGCTTCTGCAAGAACCAATGAGGTTCATTCTCGTGTTACGCAGAATGTTTGAGCTTCAGCAAGAACCAATGAGGTTCATTCTCGTGTTACACAGCACGTTTGAGCTTCAGCAAGAACCAATGAGGTTCATTCTCGTGTTACGCAGAATGTTTGAGCTTCTGCAAGAACCAATGAGGTTCATTCTCGTGTTACGCAGAATGTTTGAGCTTCAGCAAGAACCAATGAGGTTCATTCTCGTGTTATGCAGAATGTTTGAGCTTCAGCAAGAACCAATGAGGTTCATTCTGGTGTTACGCAGCACGTTTGAGCTTTAGCAAGAACCAATGACGTTCATTCTTGTGTTACGCAGAACGTTTGAGCTTCAGCAAGAACCAATGACGTTCATTCTTGTGTTACGCAGAACGTTTGAGCTTCAGCAAGAACCAATGACGTTCATTCTTGTGTTACGCAGAACGTTTGAGCTTTAGCAAGAACCAATGACGTTCATTCTCGTGTTACGCAGCACGTTTGAGCTTCAGCAAGAACCAATGAGGTTTATTCTGGTGTTACGCAGCACGTTTGAGCTTTAGCAAGAACCAATGAGGTTCATTCTTGTGTTACGCAGCACGTTTGAGCTTCAGCAAGAACCAATGACGATCATTCTCGTGTTACACAGCACGTTTGACATTTCTCATCAAATTCTTTCAAGACCAAATTATCTGAGCTATACACTTCACATTCATTTCATTAAGTTTATAGCTGTACTGTACATCAGTATTAGTCTTATTTTATTCTATTTTTATTTTTTCCAAAGGAAGAGCAGTGGTTGGTTTATTAGATATCCCCTGCCACATGAATGCCAAAACTGAGATTTTTGTGAGTGTTTGAGGGAGTTTTGTTTCTAATTCTCTTTTCGGATGTTTGCCATTGTGAGTGTTCCACCCCAAATCCTTTCATACATTGTGTACATCTCTCTTTTACCTCTTCTGGCAGTCTGTCCTTGAGCTGATTTAGCTTTTTATGTCTTTAAGAAAATGAAGCATGCAGATAAGCCTAATGGGTTGAAAGCCGGAGGCCCACAGCTGTATTATGTTGGAACACTGGTCGTCTTTTATTCTATTTCTCTTAAAGCTGAAAATGTATCTGCTGAAATAGGTCTCAAGACAGAGACGGAGAACAAGACAGACAGAGAGATGCATGGTATATTTAGTCTTATCATGTTTCATGCTAATTTAATGTAGCTTTATAATTATGACAACAAGCGTTTTATAATGAACTAAAATATTCACTTTGCATTCATTGATGAAAAATTGTAGTACATATTATTTTGAAACATCAAGCCAAATACCCTTTTTGTTGTACAAAAATATATTTTTTTCTTTTCCTGGCTGGTTTATGAAAGCGCAAATATTCAGCAAAATAAGACTTTGGCATGGGGTAGTGCAGGTCAATGAAAATGTTCCTTTTCTCATTTCTAATTTTATTTGTAATATAAATCATTCATTTATTCACAGTTTGCTCTGTTTTCCAGTAAAGGGTGAAATGTAGAATTGTGTTTTGTGGCACACAGTTATTAAGTCTGTATTCTTCAGGAGACATTTTGTTACTGATCTTAATTCTTAAGTTTTAATACCTACAGGGAGAAATCAATAAAAGGCAATTAAGGATAACTAAGTGGTTGCAGTGAGAAAATTAAACTGGATCTGCCAAGTTTAATGACACAGTTATTATATCCTTGCTTTAAAATTATTTTTTTATTAAGTGGATGACGCACGTATCTTGAGTAAACATTCTTTTTAAAGTACATTTTTAGAAACACTGGGTTTGATTAACTGTGCATGTGCGGAATTTGCATGTGAAATCTGTGCACAAATGTTTTCATGAACAAATGATTCACCAATGACATTTGTACCATAATGTATTCTAAATTTAGGGGGAAAAAATAACACGTACACAAAAATCACATACTCTGAGTGGCCTTTGTGTTAATATAATAAGATGAATATCTGGAGGTGGTTTGGGCGTGTTATGTTTTATGCAAATGACTATCCTCGGGCAAGTGGTTGCTAATTTAAAAAAAATACTTTTGGATTTTAGAATACTCCAAATTAATTAACATTAGAACGAGGTTAAGAAAAAATTCATGTGCACGTACAAAACGGTCCATGCAATTATTAGTGAACATGGTGAATATGATAATCTCGTACCATATTGATATGAAAATACAAAGAGAAAGAAAATACGGTATATTCCATTCTTTGTTACCAACAACATTAAGTGTATTAAATACATTATGTCAGAGTTTCTCAGACTGGGGTTCATGAAGGAACTGTAGGGGGTTTGTGTTTTTAATAAAAGCTAATTATTAAATCATAAAAATTTCAAATAGAAGTCATTTTAAAATAAAAAGTTTCACAAACCTGGAAGACCTGAATGCATATAAGCAGTAGGGTTTTTTAGAAAGAAATTTTTAAAAGATAAATAAGTAGTAGCAGGGAGAATCAATGAATTATGAATAATTTACTGCCATTGTGAGAATAACATATAATCAATAAAAAAAAGTAACTGTAGTCTGATTATGAGTTTGTTAAAATGTAATCTAATCTAATTACACATTCATTTTTGGAATCTGATTACGTAATCCAGATTACATTACATGTAATCAAGTTACTACCCAACACTGCTGATAAATTATTTTAATCTTTTGTTTGGATTTCAGTGACCTAGAAACCCTGGAGCCGGGATGTCTGATTATAGCTTACCAATTAACATTTTTAATGCCTCACTTTTTCTTTTTTTTCTTTTTTAAACTACAGAGGAATTCTTCCAAAGTGATCTGATAATTTTTAGTCTTTTATTAATAGTTTTATGTTTATGGCAACATCCATCAGCAGAACAATGTACATTTCCTTCTTTCTTCTCACGCTGTTAAAGTTAAAGCGCTAATAAGCTGCAAGTGTTCAGTAATAATTAGTCTCACACAGATCAGATTTAATAACAACAAGAGCTGTGAGTTGCAGGACACATATGACACCACCAGCGGCCTTCACTCCTAAAATTATTACCCTCCCAGGGGTGTTCTCATCATTTAATCCATGTAGCAATGCAATTGCAGATAATTATCTTTAATGGCAAATAACTATGTGAGGTCTGTTAGATACAACTCTCCCTCATCTATGCATCTCAAGCATAGACGCTTGATCATTTGTGCTTTAGAAATGGAGCAGAAACGGATGCTTAAACAGGGACAAAGAATGGCTAACTAATAAAAAGAGGGTCCTGAATTGCCTTAGGTGTCTCCTTGTATATAGTTTATTGCACAGCTCTCTGGAGTACTCGATTCTGATTGTTGGGATTCTGTGGTCAGATGTTTGTATAATGACAGTTCAACTAACTGTTCAATTTTAAGTCTATTTTCTACATTGCAGTGCAAGTTTCATGCGTCTTTTTCTTCTCAAATCTAAAATTATTATTGTGTATCAATTATAGTGTTTTTTTTTTTTTTCAAATGTAATGGCTGATAACCAATAATTGGCCAATATTAAAATCCTATGCTATTTTGTCTAAATTCATTAAAAATGAAAACAATATAAAAACTGCTTGTTTTCAGACATTTTCATTAAAAGAAACTGGGAGTATTATGTTTAATTGATGATTGATATATTTAATGGAAGTTTCAGGAACTGTGTTCTTTAATTAAAAACAACAGCTAGTGAGTAGGAAAAATATCTTTTATATTTTTTATTTTATTATTTATGATTATTTATTATATATGACATCATCTAATCGTTTCGCATTAACCTTCGGGGAATTCTCACTGCCATTTTGAAGTGCGTTCAACCTCGTCAAGTGGGTTAGGGAAGTTTTATTTGGACAGACCCTCGACCCCTTTCCATTTAAACCCATTGCAAAGGATCCACCAGTAGTGGGCACTCGTGCAACATAAGCAATGGCGTACATCCGAGTGAACAAGAGAAAATTGGACTTAAACTTAAAGCCCAATCTTTGCTAATTGACAAGCCTGTGAACGAGCTACTGTGGTGCAGTGAGCAATTTTTTTTCCAGTGATTTATTTATTTTTTTTATTTTTTTTTGGATACTCTTTGTGTATATTTTGTCATCTTGATTTTACCATATTGGTGTTTCTTTATACTTTTGATACTGTGTTTTTTGGATTGTGCACTTATATCTTCACACGTAGACTGTCTTTTTGGCACTGTAAATTGTTGAGAGGATTCTTAAACAACTCTGATTGGCCTTTGTGTTCACATGCTCAACAGATATGCCTGTGATTGGCTACAATGATCAACACTTCAAAAAACGTTTGTAAATAGAAATTTAACACAGATACACACAGGAGCAGGCGTCTATCAGCAGATCAGTCTATCAGCGGATTTATTAGGGATCCACTGACGCCTGCTTTCAAACGCTCCCATGTGTATCTGTGTAAGCACTCGTAAAGAGCGTCAAAGGTTTCTATTTACAACATGTTTTTGAAGTGTTGATCATTGTAGCCAATCACAGACATACACTATATTGCCAAAAGTTTTGGGATGCCTGCCTTTACGTGCACATGAACTTTTATGACATCCCATTCTTAATCCGTAGGGTTTAATATGGAGTTGGCCCACCCTTTGAAGCTATAACAGCTTTAACTCTTCTGGGAAGGCTTTCCACAAGGTTTAGAAGTGTGTTTATGGGAATTTTTGACCATTCTTCTAGAAGTGCATTTGTGAAGTCAGGCAGTGATGTTGGTGAGAAGGTCTGGCTCACAGTCTCCGCTCTAATTCATCCCAAGGGTGTTCTGTCGGGTTGAGGTCAGGACAGTCAAGTTCCTCCACACCAAACTCTCTCATCCATGTCTTTATGGACCTTGCTTTGTGCACTAGTGCGCAGTCATGTTGGAACAGGAAGGGACCATCCCCAAACTGTTCCCACAAAGTTGGGATCATGAAATTGTCCAAAATGTCTTGGTATGCTGAAGCATTAAGAGTTCCTTTCACTGGAACTAAGGGTTCAAGCCCAACCTCTGAAAAACAACCCCACACCATAACCCCCCCCTCCACCAAACTTTACACTTGGCACAATGCAGTCAGGCAAGTACCATTCTCCTGGCAACCGCCAAACCCAGACTTGTCCATCAGATTGCCAGACAGAGAAACGTGATTGGTCACAGTGTAGCTTGACTCTGCAGAAAGTTGGCGACTTCTGCGCACTGTATGCCTCCGCATGCGCTGACCCCGCTCTGTGATTTTACGTGGCCTACCACTTTGTGGCTGAGTTTCTGTTGTTCCCAATTGCTTCACTTTGTTGTGATACCACTAACAGTTGACCGTGGAATATTTAGTAGTGAGGAAATTTCACGAATGGACTTGCACAGGTGGCAACCTATTACGGTACCACGCTTGAATTCACTGAGCTCCTGAGAGCGACCCATTCTTTCACAAATGTTTGTAGAAGCAGTCTGCATGCCTAGTGCTTAATTTTATACACCTGTGGCCATGGAAGTGATTGGAACACCTGAATTCAATGATTTGGAGGGGTGTCCCAATACTTTTGGCAATATAGTGTATTTGTTGAGGGCATGAACACAATGGCCAATCAGAGGTGTTTAAGAATCCACTCAACAGCGCTCAAAATGCACTAATGTGCGACTGCGAATGAGCCATCATTTTATTTTTCAGACATTTTCCACATCTCTTAGTGGATTCTAGTGGGCCAAGCCGCATTGTGGTTAAAAATCTCTAGAATTGGCCAGTATATGATATATTGTGCACCCCAGCTGGTCATTACTGAACAATAATAAACACATTCAGGGTGATCAAGGATTAATCCTGCTTTACACGTCTGGGTTTATGTTGCGATGGCAGAGAGTAAGTTATCTGTTCTCAATCATGAACTCTGTGTGCTCCTGGGAAAGTCCTGCAAGTGTGAAAATTCATTTGGGATATTTATAGGACTCTGTCTGTCTCCTAAAAATAAACTTAAACAAAAGCATAACTGACAACTACACTTCTGTAGATGACCCCTCTAATCCTGAATGCGCACAGCTATCCATCAATGCTTCGCTGTGTACTTTTCTGTCTCTCCTGAATTTGTGATATGTGTATGACATGAGTGTGTATGGATTACTGTGTGTTTGTTGGCTCTTCTCCATGGAATTCTGGTTGGAATGATTAAGCATGCTGATATATCTAGATATGGGAAAGAAAGTCTTCATCTCATTCCCACAATCCTCTAGAACAGACTTGATGTCATAGTTGTAGTTCCAGCACTAGCCGAGGGTCAAAGGTCGACTGTAGACTACGTCTACTGTATCTGTGGAGGCATGAAAGAAGGATAAGCAAATAGTAGGGGATGAAAGAGTGAGTGAGGGAGGGAGAGAGAGGTGGAGCGACAGAGATGGAAAGGGTGGGAGAGCAGGGAGGGAGAGATACAAGCAGGGAAAATGTCCCAGATTCCCATGGTGTTTATTAGAGAGTGAAACCAAGAGTCGATCGACTTGCAGTCAGATGTGTAACTGACAAGACGGTGAACAGAGAGACAAATTCAATCAGAGGATATTTACTAACGAGCAACAGGATTCTGGGAAACTTGACTGAAGAGGACGTCCAGGTTGTTCGGTATCTTCTAAAGGGCTAAATACTGAAGAAACAGTAGAAGTTTGTTTCCCGAGGGCCTGCTTGGACAGTGTATGGACGTGACTGAGAGAGATGTACTTGTACAAAGCCACTTGTCCTGATATCCCCACTCCAAAGCAGAAGGGTGGGCAGAAGGAGAGGGTTCAGAGCCGTTGCGGCAAGCAGAACGCCGGAGGGAAACTTTATCCTCCTCTCGTCTGCCTGCGTTCCAACTCTCAGGTAGAACTAAAACATCTGGAGGAGTTCCTCAACGTACACACACTCTCATTACAGGATTCTGTCCGAGCCAGGACTGGCATGGCCTACAGGTACACACTGAGTAAAGCGTGTCCAAATCCACCAAATCCATTCATTTGATTTCATTTGATGCCATTTCATAGATTCTCTCATTCTGTGTTTGTGTTCGGAATACTTGTTACTTGTTTTTTGAATTCATTTTAAAGATCCCTAAGTAAATGAACTTATCAAAAGCAAAGAAGTACTGAGAGTGGGAGGAAAGTGTCTTTTAAAACTCCTGTGACGTGCTATTCCTCTTTTCGCCCACATGTGGTTATATATTGTATTCTCTTCTGAGTGACGTTGCCAGATACCAAAGGAGGAGGAAGATGTTTCCATTGTTCTCATTTGTGCTCATTACCGTTCTGCACGTTTTTTTGTGATCATCCGCAGGGAAATCAGGAACACTGGTTGCCCCAAGTCAAAAGCTCTGATTTCTACTGGTAATTTATTCATTTAGCGGAAGCTTTTATCCAAAGTGACTTACAAAAGAAGGATGGTGCAACAAAAGCGATTCATCCTAGGAGACAGTAACTTCAGATATGCAATATAAAGTTAGAGAATTGCTCAGAAAACTACAAACATTGCTGTAGATCAGGGTTTGACATTAACAACCGCCAAATGTGGGTGTATTTCAGCAGCTGTCTCTTTGGCAGGTTAAATTTTATATAAAATACATACAATTTTTTGTATATATGTAGTCTTTTAAAAAGGCATCTGAACCAATAAACTAAGTGCAATGTAGTGTTGACAAAAATATTAATTTTTCGATACATATTGATACTGAAATATTGCTTCCAATACTCATTTTCCACAGAATACACTCTAAAAAAATGCTGGGTTATAAACAACCCAATTTGGGTTATTTGGCAACCCAGCACTTGGTAAATATTGGCATGCTGGGTTTTATACATTAACCCATTTGCTGGGTTGTTTGTTAATCAGTGCTGGGTCAGTCAATTTGATGTTGGCTTTTAATTTTAAATAATATAAATGCACTCTAAAATACATATAGGACAGGAACAGTTCATATACAATATTTTTTATTCAATGGCAAGTCAATCTTTTACAATCATAAAATACTCTAAAACATTTAGTAAACATTTTTATGACGTGACAGGAGCAGAAACAGCAGCCAATAGGAATCTGTGGAAAGAAAACTGGTTTCAGTAGGCTGTTCCAGTTCATTAAATGAATATTCATTTTTGAAAAGTCACATAAAAAAACAGCGTTACCTTGTGGCATCTCATCCATCAGGCATTTAAGTTTCAACCATGGTGCGACCACATCTGCGACTATAGCGCACTATATCAACAGCGCTCCTATTATAGTCAGTGGAGCCAACGGCAACTTTGTTACATATTATCAGCAGGAAGTTTTCTCTCAGAACAGAAAACAAAATGGCCATTAAAGCTGCAGTTCGCGATTTGTTTTCTCTTTGTCGCCATCTCTTGTTTAAAACTTGCGATTGCAGTCATATGCGGAACAGTTATCTGTACGTGTTTTGTGCCTCGGCACAGCTTGTCAGCGTGGATGAATCTAATGTTTGCTGTCAGTCATCGCACCGGTGTGGATACTGTACTTCAGAATCACAGATTCAACGTCTTGAAAGTTATGCCCAATATAAGAATTTTCACTGGAAAATATCATCTGAACAAGTAACATGTCTGCCACTTTTGTTCTGACCAACTGAGGGGAAAAGCATTAGGCCTACAATAAATCGCGTTGCCAATGGTGATTAAATCTAACGATCGCTTAGCTCGGATCATGCCAAACCGTGCAAATTATTATTACTGTTATATTGTTCTCAAATTGTTAATGTTAACAACATCAGCATTGCGTGACTTTGTGAATATTAGCCTTACCTCTAGATTTCAATTTCTGTAGCCACTCCACAGTCCAAAGTCTTTTGCTTTTTGACTACGGGTGAATCTCCAGTTGTCACTGATGATTGTCATTTGGATCTTTCTGGGTTACAACCCGCCATCAAAATGATAAGTTTAATTATTTAAGCTTCTGTTTGAAAAGGCTACAAATGATCCGCTACAAGCAGTGTCCTCACATGATATAACTGACTAGCCTGGACGGGACTCCTTCCTTTCTGTTTACGGACGTGACGTAATGACGGAAATCCGCCATGTCGCTCTTATTGTAAAACATTATTACAAGCTTACCGTTGTGAATCGAGACAAGAAAATTAGATAGTTTTGAACACTGGCTGGTTATGTACTTGCTCAAAAATTGATTTTGGATGATTTTTAACCAAAAAAAGTTGCAGACTGCAGCTTTAAGTTCCAGTTTTAACCAGTTTGGCACAGACTACCCAACACTGGGTTACATTTACCAAGCGCTGGGTAGATATGTGAGAGGGTTCATTGACATTAAAAATGAACCAGCAGCTGAGATAAAGAAAAACTACCCAGCACCTGGGTAAAAATATAAAAAATAACCCAATAAAATTACCCAGCAGGCTGAACCCAGCATTTGGGTAATTAAATAACCCAGCATTTTCAGAGTGACCCAGCACATGGGTAAAAATAATAAAAATAACCCAATAAAATTACCCAGCAGGCTAAACCCAGCATTTGAGTTTAAATATGCAATATCAGCTGTGCGTTCTCTCTCTCTCATCTCTCCGACAGAGGGTTGATACACAAACCTGCCTCCCCTCACTCAATCATTTCATTTGCTCTGAATGAATATTGTTGGTGTTACAGGGCTTGAATTTCAGCATGGGATTGCATGTATTGCGCATTATTTTACTCATTCCTGCAGATCTTGTGCTCACACCCAAAGTGCGCGCACATAAAGCTGCCTCTCAGTAATAACTTTTGTTTTCTCTGCTCTTTGCGCTTAAACAGTCAAATACACACAAAATAATGTGTGTCAAAATAAATGCTGGTCTTAGAGTATTCATGCAAACAGAGTTAGTTATGCTTTGAGTTGAGAAAGAAAACGCACGTGTAACAGTATAATGGATCCGTGCATCAGGTCTTAAAGTGACAGCAGCCTAATATACAGGCTGCCAAATTAGATAATATTAAAGTCCCCCTGTAGTCAATAATTGTATCCCTTAAAACTTGTCTTTGATCAGCAAAATGACATATTTAAATGTCTTAATTTCTTCAAAATAGCTTGTATGTAACTCTACACCCTTGCCTCATTAAGTATACGCGGTTCTATGAATATGCAAGTTAGTCCCGCCTCCACTTACTCACACAAGCTCAGAGATCTACTTGTTAACAATCACACGTTGGCGTGATTGGTTACAAGGTAGTTTGTGACATCAGAAACACCAGTGATTTCAAACTTTTGTCTTTGGTTCACTGCAGTTTTAAAGAGAAGATACTCAGCAATGGTTTTGACTGATGAATTTGCACATGGTTTGTCTTAAAGCATATTGAAAACAGCACATAGACATATAAACAACATTAAAAACTTGATTTTCACCACAGGGGGACTTTAAAAATATTTATATGGCAGTTTTCCTCCATGGTATTGATGTCAAAATTGTGGCTAGTAACTTTGGAAAACCTGGTGAGCAAAAAAGTTAATGTCAAGCCCTGCTGTAGATCATTCTAGAGATTTGTGTAGCATGGTCCGATATAAAAGGTCTGAATTCCCCTGATGTGGTGTTGCACAAATCTGCATGAACAACTGTTTTTTTGTAATGTGGTCCCTGTCAAACGTCAAAGTGTTCCTGGCTGACCTGAATGGTGTTAGAGCTAGCTGGATGGACAATAACGCAGGATTTACATTCGCTTTTATTAGTCTATTCATTTATTAGTGGTTTGCTTTGTGGTTTTGGCTGTCTGTCACAATGTGTCCTCTCTGGGGTGTATTCGGGGAAGAGGTCCCCATGGGTCACAGTGCTGGAAAACCAGTGACATCTTGAAACAGTTTTGTCACACACGTGTTTCGAACAAACAGACAATATAAAACATGGTGGTTTGTATTGGACTTCAAAGACTGAAGTTGGTAGTCTAGGTTGGAATTGGACATATGGTCAGAGTCGCTGTCAAGTAAGACTCTGACATAACAGGGCTGCTCTACTTTCAAATAACATATGGTGTCTTAACAGGGCTGGAGGGCGTATTGGTTCAGCAACAGTGTTACTGGAGTGGACTTTAAACTGTCTATTGCACTCTTGAACCACATGAAGGTCATTTATCAAAACTCGCTTTATCTCTTTCAGCTCTTTCTACTACACACAAATAAGTGTGTCCACAATAAAGAGTGCATTCTTAGAATTCATGTTGGTTTTAAAGAAAAGTTTACATTTAAAGTGTAACATGGTGTAACCAGCAAGTAAAAATTAATAATTAAAAATTCCTTACACATTGAATACACATGAGTGTGCATGTTAATTATTATATTAATTTTTTTTTAAATGGTTTTAATTTTTTTGTTTTCAAAACAAATATCATTAATTATTAATACATAAATATTACGGTTTAGCAGTTGCACCATATGACATTTTACATGACACATAAGAGTGTCCATAATAAATAAAAGGAAAAATCTTTTATAAATAAAGCTAAGAAATTTGACAAGTTCTTTGAATGTACTCTTTGTATTCATGTTGGCTTCATGTGTCATGTGGTGTAACCAGCAAGAAAAAATTAATAATATTTTTACTTACAGCTTTCAAATGTTTTTCATTTTTATTTTTTCAAAACATATATTAATTATTAATTCATAAATATCACTACTTTTTTAGTAGTTGCACCATATGACATTTTAAATGATATATAAGTGTCCATGATAAAGAAAAGGACAAATATTTAAAAAATCTAGCTTAATGCGCCAAAATACTCTTTGTATTCATATTGGTTTCATAGAAACGTTTACATTTATTTTGGTGTAACCATCAAGTAAAATGTAATATTTTTCTTAAAGGTGACATCTAATTGAAAATTGAATTTACCTCAGCATAGTTGAATAACAAGAGTTCAGTACATGGAAATGACATACAGTGAATCTCAAACTCCATTGTTTCCTCCTTCTTATGTAAATTTGATTTGTTTAAAAGACCTCTGAAGAACAGGCGAATCTCAACATAACACTGACTGTTACGTAACAGTCGGGATCATTAATATGTACGCCCCCAATATTTGCATATGCCAGCTCAAGGCATTAGACAAGCCAGTATTAACGTCTGGATCTGTGCACAGCTGAATCAACAGACTAGGTAAGCAAGCAAGAACAATAGCGAAAAATGGCAGATGGAGCAATAATAACTGACATGATCCATAATATAATGATATTTTTAGTGATATTTGTAAATTGTTTTTCTAAATGTTTCGTTAGCATGTTACTGATGTACTGTTAAATGTGGTTAAAGTTACCATCGTTTATTACTGTATTCACAGAGACAAGACTGTCGTTATTTTCATTTTTTAAACACTTGCAGTCTGTATAATTCATAAACACAACTTCATTCTTTATAAATCTCTCCAACAGTGTAGCATTAGCCGTTAGCCACGGAGCACTATCAAACTCATTCAGAATCAAATGTAAACATCCAAATAAATACCATACTTACGCGATTAGACATGCTTCATGACGAACACTTTAAGATCCATTTTGAGGGTTATATTAGCTGTGTGAACTTTGTTTATGCAGTGATAGAGTCGAGAGCTTGGGAGGGGGCGGAGAGCGCGAGGAATTAAAGGGGCCGCAGCCTGAATCGCCGCATTTGTAATTATGCCTCAAAACAGGCAATTAAAAAAATGAATAAAAAAAAAATCTATGGGCTATTTTGAGCTGCAACTTCACAGACACATTCAGGGGACGCCTTTAGACTTATATTACATCTTGTAAAAAACGTTCGATGGCACCTTTAATCCTTCAATACATTTATGCACTTCTTAATCGAATATATTTTAAATAAAAAGGTAGAAATATTAACAAGCTGTGAAATAATAAAAAAAAATAATAATAAAATATTATGCCAAACTACTTAATTAGGTTGTATTTTCAAGAATTTAATTCTTTTGAATCTTCATTACAATATCAGGAAAGTTACATCACTTTGACATTTTTTACTTGAAAGGGCCAGATTTACTAACAGCTAACAGCGCAAACCCTCTTTTGGCATTAAAAAACTACTGTTGGGATTTACTAGTTTTTTTTGCGGTTGACCTTATTGCATATGCATTTGTAGGAGTTTCCCTTTCAGATGCAAAATTTATGGGAGGAGAGTATTTAAATGAATCACGCTACGTGCTTTACTAATCTTTGCGCTCGTCAATTTACTGGTATTTGCGCCATTATTTAACGGCCAAAAAAACCATGTCTTAACCCATTTTGCGACATGGCTGCAGTTGTTGCTGCTAGGAGGAGACACCAGAGAACAGAAAGCATGTGGTAGAAGGGAGATATATATGTGTGTTATAGAATATACATGTAACAATTTGCACCCGTGTCGACCCGCACCTGATGAGAGCATCAGCATCAGGCATCAGCTCTGTTTGCGACCCAACGCTAATTTGCGCTGCTCTTGTCAGATTGCATTGGTCATTATGTAAATGATTTGAGTGCGTCTGTGTTCTTTAATTTTCCACTCCCGTCAGTGCATTTGTGGAATGGCGTGCTCATGCTAATTTGCCCCATTTAGTAAATCTGGCACTAAATCTTTTTGATATTTTTGGTGTGGCATTAATTCAGAAATGAACAAACGTGCTCATCATACAAGAGTTGTATTCAAGTTATGAATTGAATTTCTTATGTATATTTGAATAAATTAATAGGAAGGAAAGAAAAAATGAGGGCCGTGTCACATTTTGTGGCTTGCGACAACAAGGGTTACATCCAGGCGGCATGAACATTACGGCCTGTCAGTCAGCGTTGTTAACAACTGACCTCAAACCCAATAAGTCTAATGACCTCATCCTGTTGCACTGTAAAAATTGCACGTCAATGGCTGGAAACAGTTTCATAGGGAGGTCACAGTGCGCTTCGAGGCATCTCAGATCCACAGCACTAACAGAAAATGAAGCATTTACAATCCTTGCGGCTGCCAAGTGCAGTGATTTACGTCCAAATGCCTGTGGAAAAACTTTTACAGGACATAACCATAACATCTACTACATGTTGTACATTTATGGGCCAGCGTGGTGTTATATACACTTTTATGGACAAGTAATGCTGGTGATTAATATCTGTTTGTCAGCTGAGGGAATGCATTGCGTAATATTGACTGGAAAGAACTTTGGGGCATAATCTATTTGACCTATTTTCTGTCATCAGGTTCTTTGTTCATTTAATTATGACTCTGAGTTCTGCTCAGAGCATTGGGTTGTTGTTATGGTTCTGACGGGTCAGTCTAGAAGACATATATGGTGGGATGTTGTTTTTTTGAGTTTTACTACACTGTGTCATTAAATAAAGTAAACTTGTCCGGTTTTATTTTCACCAAGAAATCGGCTCTACCTTCTCTCAGTTGTTTTGTTTTCAGTGTCCTCAATGCTTTGACTTATTCTGTCTCTTTTAGAGTTTGGAGATTTGATTTTATTTGTCTTACTGCGTCTTTCCTCATAATGCCTTTGCCGTGTGCATTCACACGTACAGAAACAAGAGAAATGGCCTTTATTTTAACCTCTCTCCACCTCCTCCACAGGTTAAATTTCCTCCTGGTCTTGCACATTCCTTTAAGATTCTTTACCATGACCTCAACAGAAACAGCTTTAAATGGGCCAGTTTCGAAATCACCAAGAAAGTGTCAGTCACTGATCATTTATTCATCCTGGAAAGCTGATAAATGATTGAGGAACCATCACCAGGTGTCCCCATTAAATACTTAATTGCCTTCGCAATTAGATAAGGGATAAACCTGTGACACTGCGTCACTCTGCGCCCCTGTGTCTCATACGGGCCTGAAGGGAGAGGCAGGGTCAAGTAGATAGAGCCGTATCAGTCCCACCACGTTCAAACAAGACAGATCAAAACACACTACTAGTTTTGACTGATTAGTAGGGGTGTGACGAGACAGTTAGCTCACAAGACAAGACACGAGGCTGAGTTCACGAGGACGAGACAAGATTTTTAGAAAATACCTCATTTTTAATGAAATACCAGTATTTTTAAGAAAGTACCTGTCTGCAGGAGCATTTGAAATGTTTTAACTAATCATCTTGTAATGAACGTCATTTCAGTTCTACTTTCTGAGTATGAATTATCATATGCAGTAAAAGACAACAATACTCAAGTACTGTGAAATGTTTTGCCGCAAACTCAATGACTGACTTCCTTCCTGTATGATTTCATTTGAGAATTTTTGACCTCCTAACTCAACTCCTTTCCACAGATTGATCATAGAAATAAAAACAGTATAAATAAAAATGAATTACAGTTTTATCTTAGTCTTAAGTGCAAACAATAAGATCAACCGTAATCAAAATACTCTCTCAATATTCAAAGTGCAAAGAGAGACCAAACTGTTCTCCAAGCATGATACAGAGCTAAGAGATGGTTACAACTACAACCCAGCCTGAGATAGCTTTCATAATGGGAGATATTTGCATGCATCAGGGAGCCGCTTTCAAAATGCGGGGTATTGAAATCGCGTTTGAATGCGCGTTCGCGTTTTACTTTCGCTTTCAATTTCGCAATTGTGCGTATTCTGTGAATAGGGCGCGGCGATGCTGAGTGCACATTATAAGACATTTCTCAGATGCATAGGCTCTGTTGTGCAACGAATCCTCTGCCATGGTCTTGTCAGTCATCTCGTCACTTACTCTCGTCACATGATCAGTGAACTCTGATTCCTGCCGCACTACGTACGACTCTGCAGCTCGTGTTGGATGAACTGGATGGGATTGAAGTGACCGTTATCCAAATGAATTAAATGGTTTCTATAAAAATCAAAAAGACAGTGGAGGCGTAATGTAAACAGAGCAGTGGCATATTCTATCCTAATTTCACCCTCACACTCCGTCATGGCAATATCGCGAGACAGCTTTTCACCTCGACGAGAAATCTCGTCACATTTTAATCTTGAGAGATCTTGTGGAACGAGATCTCGTCACAACCCTACTGATTAGCAGTGCTTTGTCATAATTAATGTTTAATGAAATATTTCGCCTTAAAAGGTGAGGTCTGCAATGTACGCGCCTCTAGCAGCACCAAACTGAATTGTAAAAATAATCTAAACACTTTTCCCCAACCCTCCCCGCACGTCTTCCATTGTCACGGCCAAACTCATGCCATTGGTTAGGCCAGAAGTTTACTTGTTGGGCCGCTCAAGCAAACAGAGCCACGGGTTGTGTTTGAAACTGAAGGCAGCTGTTCGGCTGCCTCACTGCCCAGACAGTCAATTACTTAACTGGCAGCGTTTGAAGGCTCCATTTAAGGGAACTGATTTCAAACTGCCACCATAATGTCACCCCTAAAGATCTAAAACAAATTCAAGTGAGTTTTGGAACTATCCAAGTGAATATTTACAGACTGCAGTGCTTATTCCCCTCTAGAAAGTCGGATTCCTTGAATTTAAATGTAGCTTAATGACTTCCTCTGTATACTGCATGAGAAAGCTATATAGTTGACTCTAAACATAAAAGTATGATAAGTTACCCCAACTTAAATAAATGCATGGTTGCAAGTTAAAAATTCTATTTTATTGTTTTAATTAAACCTTTTAAGTTGCAAACATTATTTTGTAGAGTTCTTTTGACTCAATAATGTTGGTCGCTACATCAACTTAATATCGTCTGTAATTTAAACTCAAATTTCTGCGTTAAAGAATTAGGTTGTAGTAACTTAATGAAATTGTCTTGGTAACTTCGGAAATTGGGCAGTGAATTTTCTAGTTCCTATATGCTTTGCATAGGACTGGATAAGGAGAATAAATGTTGAAATTGAGTGTTAATTTATTTATTTTTAGAGAAGGGGAAGACCTGTGTCATGATCACCAGTTGGAGTGCCCTAGTTAGCCACTAGAGGGCACTCCAACACGGACTATTGTCTCATCTTTTGAACTTCATTTCCCATAACCCACTTCCCGGACTCATTATCACTCATTGCACCCAGCTGTTTTGTATTATGTTATTAGTGTTCTGTCTATTTATACTGAGTTTGTTTCTGCTTTTGTTATGGAAGTTTCATTTATTGTCACTGGAGTCTCTGTTTGTTTTATGGCCTGTATGGACTGCTTCTGTGGATTTTGACCCTTGACGTTTCTGGATTACCCCATTAAAGCTGCACATGGATCTAACCTTCTTGTCTCTGTGCCAATCCGTGAAAACCTGTTAGTGTGTAATGCTGTTATGTTTGACATTTAAAAGAGTTTCTGTAATGTTGAAGTTTTTGTGGTTACTATTGTGTTGAAGAGTAGATACATGAAGATATACACTACATTGACTCTATGCGCTTATGCCAGTGACAAGTAATATCTTTCTTGTTCATTAAATATACATGTTAAATAGAAATATATGAATAAGATTAATTGGTTCTAGGGCAACTGGTAGTTGGAATGCATTTTTTTTTGAGTAATCAACTTAAAAATTTGTGTTTATGCTACAAATTAAGTTCCTCTAGCTCAATGTAGCTTGTTGGTTGAACGTAAATTCACTCAAAGTTGTAATAACTCAAAACAATTGATGCAAACTGTTAATTTTTTTTTAGAGTGTATCAACTGGTTCTTTTTAGTGAATTTTAAACATAAGCTGCTTTTCCACCATCGGGCCAAGCCGTTCTCATTGCTTAACCATTCCGTGCTGATCCGGCCCAGCCGGTACGGATGTGGTTTCTTTTTCCACTGTGGGGCTGATAATGGAGCTCTTTGGAATGTAATACAAATGTATCAAATAAATGACCAATCGACGTCACTACACGCATTCTAGAAACATGGTTCAGTAGACAACTGTGCTGAGAATTCCATGCCGAGAACGGTTTGTAATCATGCCGAACCAAACTCCAGTGCATCCAATGTAGCCTGGTTCACCAACAAACTCATCTGTTATATAATTAACAACTGAACTGCATAGTTTGGGTCATGTTGTTTTTTGTTTTTTTTTTATTAATATTTTTGTCATTTTCCAAGTTGGTAGGTTCTCTGTATAATTTACAGCAGTTATAATGCACATTTATAGCACAATTTTGATTTGATTCTGATTCACTATAAAAGAATCAGAATCAAACAAAGTTTCTGAGAGCTTGTGAATAAAATCTAATGGGAAAATATAAATTTATACCCAGCCCTGTAAATGAGTAACCCTTAAACTATGGAAAACGACACTACTGTTCAAAAGTTTGAGGTCAGTTTTTTTGAAAGAAATTAATACTTTTATTAAGCAAGGATGCATGAATTGATTAAAAGTGACAGTAAAGACATTTGTAATGTTTACAAAAGATTTCTATTTCAGATAAATGCTGTTCTATCAAAGAATCCAAGAAACAAATTGTGTATCATGCACTCTAAAAAATGTTGGGCTAAAAACAACCCAAGTTGGGTTGAAAATGGACAAGTGATTATTGTGTATTGATGATTGTTTTGACCCAGCAGTTGGGTTAAATGTTTCCCAATGTGCTGAGCAGTTATTTAACTCAATCATTGCTTAAAAATGACTATATAGCTGGATTAAAATGAACCCAAAATAGGTTCAGACACATACTTATTAGAGGCAACAGTAATAATAAAAGGTGAACATTTATTAATAAGCAATTTAAGAAATGTTTATTGACTAATTATTATTCATTAAACTTAATAATAAATGTTCATTTATTAAACATATTAATATTAATTAATATTAATATTAATTTCCAACATATTTTGGGTTCATTTTAAGCAAGCAATACAATCATTTTTAAACAATAGTTGAGTTAAATAAAACTACCCAGCAGGTTGTGTCAAACATTTAACCCAACTGCTGGGTCAAAACAGCCTAATTGCTGGGTTTGTCCATTTTCAACCCAACTTGGGTTGTTTTTAATCCAGTGTTTCCAAAAAAAAAAAAAAAAAAAAAATTATTAAGCAACACAACTGTTTTCAACATTGATAAAAACAACAACAACAACAAATGTTTATTGAGCAGCAAATCAGCATATTAGAATGATTTCTGAAGAATCATGTGACACTGAAGACTGGAGTAATGAATTGTGCTCTATATGTAAGGTATGAGTATTCACTCTTACATCCACACTGTTTAGCCTGAATGAAGCAAAGTGAAGGATCTTGTATTACGAACTATTAAATGTGATTAGATAGTGCTGTGTTTGTCCACTAACAATGCTGACTAGATGTTACTTAGTAGGAATGTCTGCCAGTGATGTGATCATGGCATCGGGTTTTAAACACGATCAATAATGCAACCGTCAGTTTCAGGTCACGTATCTCTCTGTGTCTCTCTCTCCATCTCTCTATGACTTTCCTCTCTCACACTCTCTCTCCTGCTCCATGACTTTATGGGAATAGTCCATTCCCTTATTTACATAACCTCTGCCACATAAACACCAAAGCAGATGCACAGACATTATGTAATTCAACAAGCATTGAATGCATATTGAGGCTAGAGTTTCCCTGTTAAAGATCTCTGTGTTCACGGTATTTCACAATCACATGCTTTGTAGCTCATTACTATTGCAAAGTTATTAAAGCTTTCTGTCGCTGTTTTGACATTCAAACCTCAGTCAGACCAATGATGTGTGTGGTGTGCGTTTTAATTATTAACCAAACCGTCTGACCGTCTCATGGTAATTGAGATGTTCACACACCCATGACAGGTTCACCTCAGGCAAAGACAGATCCCTCAGAGACCTGGCGTCAGCATTCAACGGTTTATAAGTGAAACAGACTTTGGTTTGAACAAACTGAGAGAGACAGATGCTAGAACCCCCCCAACCTCTTTTCAACATCTCTAAAAAGCAATTAATCTTCATAGAGACTCATTAGAAGATGTGTTAATGAGCAGATGGATTCTGATGGAGGGATTGGTGGTAACAGGATGATGTTATGTGTTATGGCAAACACTGTAAAATAGTGCAGTTGCAACTGTTCACCAACAGGGGGCGATATAACTCTTAGTAGCCATGGCTTACTTGTTAGGTTGACTTGGTTGTGTACACACTAGTGATTTGAGTTTTCACAATTGGGAATACATTTCATCAGACTGTTTGAAATGACTTTGTTTATATTTGCATTTTTGTAATGTGTCACTTTGGGAGGGTCCCTGCATAACGCACAACAGCAAAATAGACATTATAACACTATTGTGATTTGATTCTCATTGATTTATAAAGAGTTGTAGAGTTACAGATGCATTTTAAATGCAGTTTTTCACCCATCCCGCCATTCAAACTTTTGGGGTCAGTAAGATATTTCTGACTCTTCTGCTCATCAAAGCTGGATTTATTTGATCAAAAAGTACAGTAAAAACAATAATATTGTAAAATGTGTTACTATTTTTAATGAACTATTTCCAAACGTAATGACAAAGCTGAATTTTCAGCATCATCACTCCAGTCTTCAGTGTCACATGATCCTTCAGAAATCATTCTAATATACTGATTTGCTGCTCAAGAAACATTTCAATTCACATTTATTTGTATAGCGCTTTTCACGATACATATCGTTTCAAAGCAGCTTTACAGAGAATGCATGTCAACATTACAATTTAAAACATTACATTTCTGATTATTATATTATAGGATTTTAAATGTTTTTTTAATAAATGATTGTTTTAAAGGCACAATATGTAATTTTTCACCACTAGAGGTCACTTATTGTAGCTTGATGACGCCTTGATTTCACAGAATCATGGGAGGTGTTGTCTTCACGTTTACAGCCGGTGGAAAAGAATCCATTGGGACTCGGGTAGAAATCATATTCATGGATGAGCTAATATATTAAAGATTTATTAACATTACTATAGCATGAAGGCCGCTGGAGCGATTGCTAATGAGAGACAAGCACGACACATGGCTTGAGAGCAGTGAAGCTTTTATTATGCCACAGTCTTCCGGTCAATCATATATGAGGTAAAGCTGCGCTGTTTATCATATTAGATACATTTGTGTGTTTAAAGTTGTTATAATGCTACGCTGCATTCGCTTGGCGGCTGCTATGAGACACTTGTTGCACACTGCAGTAAGCTAGATCAATATTAGTCATGGTAAATCATGGTACTCGCGGTAAATAAAAAAACGAGATTCAAACAATAAGACTTATTGTGCTGAGCACAAGTCAACAAAATATATAACACTGTTCTAGTGGTTCTTGGCTTTTTTAATCCAAAAATCTTACATATTGTGCCTTTAATGCATCCTTGCTGAATAAAAGTATTAATTTCTGATAACACACTGCAAAAAAAGCTGTTCTTACTTAGAGTTTTTGTCTTGTTTCTAGTCAAAATATCTTAAAGTTCTTAAATCGAGAAGCATTTTCTTGACAAGTAAAAATTATTTTCTTGTTTTCAGGAAAAAACAAGCAAAATAATCTGCCAATGGGGGTAAGAAAAATAATCTTATTTCAAACCAAGAATAAGCGATATAATCTTGTTTTCAGTTTGGACTAAGACTATTTTGCTTACCCCCATTGGCAGATTATTTTGCTTGTTTTAAGGAAAAACGTGCTTAATTTTGATTTATTTTTCCTGAAAACAAGAAAATAATTTGTACTTGTCAAGAAAATGCTTCTTGATTTAAGAACTTTGAGATATTTTGACTAAAAACAAGACAAAAACTCTAAGTAAGAACAGCATTATTTGCAGTGCACTTTGTTTTAGTGTCCTTGTTACACGTTACATGTAGTAATAACTATAAATGATGCATAATTACATGTGACTAACTCTAAACCAAACTCGAACCCTATAGTAAGTTAATTATTATCACTCAGCACCGAAATTTATATGGATGTAAAGTTATCTGCGTCGTCTACAGTTGATAAACGACATGCAGTAACTATCGCAACCTCACTGATTTTCAGTCAGATTTTTGAAACCATTAAAATATGAGATTAAAGAGCCACTTTTTGACCAAAACACAAGGGATCCCCAGGTATATCAGTGCATTGGTTGCAGCACCTTTAAATACCAAAATCCCATAATGCTCAAATTCATGAGTCTTGTTTATGTAGGTAGACACTGTGTAGCACTTCCCGTCAAGCACAGGACTCTCTGTCTCATCAGCCTTGTACTACACTTAACCTACTGTCCCATTAAATGTCTCAGCTTGTGTGTGTGAGACAGTGACTGTAGCTGTCAAGCCTGAGGGACAAGAGGAAGACAGAGGACAGATGAGAGCATTGCCTTTGAGAGCGCCTGCAGTATTTATGCTGCTGTGAGTCAGGCAGGGAGCGAGGGGAAATATGTATCGCCCACACACACACACACACACACACACACACACACACACACACACACACACACACACACACACACACACACAGAGCTACTTTATTCTGTCCCACTCTTCATTGCCGTGGCAACGTCACATTGAGCCCTTTCCATCCCCTTTGACAGCACAATCTGTTTCACCCACTCTCCTCTCATTTACTCTTTCTCTTTCTTTCCTCTCGTCTCTTTTCCTGTCTGTCAAACATGGACATGTCTTTGTTATTCTGTGTCTTTATGCATACATCTGTAGATGTGTGTGTGTGTGTTTGATTTTGAATAGTGTTATGTGTATGTGGTCGGTTCATTCAAATGCAGGTGTTTGTGGCAAACAGCTGGATCTCTTATCTTACAGATATCTCCTCTACTAAACATGTAAATATATGAGCTGGAAATACTTATGTCCACTCATTACGTGCTTCAGATAGCATTATCTGTGTGTGTAAACATTTTGCCCTGCTCTCTGACTTCAGATTACACTTTTATAATGTAAATTCTGATTGGAAGAGCCATGTTTGAAGCCATTACTAACCCATTATATACACACCTGTGATCACTCTCTCTGTTACTATGTGCCAAACTGCTATGTTGCTTGGCAACTGTAAACAGCCTAGAGTTAGACTAATTAAATATATTACGTTGTGGAATAATTACATTAATATATATGGATGTATTGAACATTGCTGACTTGTATCAAATGGCTGTTGACTATATTATAGATTTCTAGCATATTAATTACATTATACATCATTAGCATATTTATTTTTGCATTAAATTCTTTATCTTAAAAAGATTTCTTTGTTTTTACTTTTTAACTAGAAATGATATAATTAACAATACCTTTACTGTCAACTAATGCTCACTTAAGGTTAATCCTTAAAAACACTAATAATTAAATATTTACATTTTTTATGTAGTATTTGAATAACACTGTTATGTTGCATTTGAAATTATTGATTTTAATTTTTAGTATTTTTATATATATTATATTATATTATATTATATTATATTATATTATATTATATTATATTATATTATTTTTTCCTCATTAATATTGTGTGCACATTAATGAGGAAAAAAAATGAACTTAAATGATTTTAGCAAATGGCTGCAATATAACAAAGAGTGAAAAATGTAAGGGGGTCTGAATGCTTTCCGTACCCACTGTATATATTAGCACTGTCAAGCGCAATTAATCGCATCCAAAATAAATAAAAAAATTATATACACAAACTTTTTTTTGGGATGCAATTAATCACGATTAATCATTTGACATCACTAAATTATATGCATATATATAGTTTTAGCATGAAAATTGCAATGTGCACATCCGCGATAGTCACATCGCAGATGTGCAATGTCAAGTATAGGGATCATTAATTTGACGGACCAGATACCACTGTTCAAAACGCACATGATTCTCAGATTAATTGCAAAGTTTGACAATCATACAATGAAAGTAGATGGAGTGAAAGTGTTAACTTTCTATTTTGGGTGAATAGGGATTTGTTGTGAGCGATATGGGTGGAAAATCAATGTTTCCAACCTGTGTGTGTACTTGTCAAGTGTGTCCTGTCAGTGTGTTCTCTGTGTTACTGTATTATTTCTAAAAAACAAAACAAACAAAAAAAGTCATAGTTGAATTTCTGTTGACGTGTGTACAACACATTTCATGCAACAACAGCAAATTGAAAGACAAAGTCAGCAACTGTGCACTTAATAGTAGACACGCGCACACACACAACAATTTTGCCTCCGGTGATACACGGCTCTTTTTTCATGTGCACATATACTCTCAAAGACACACTCGTCATTTGAGGCTTTCATTTATATTTCTTAATAAGTACCTGAGTTATGAGCGGGAGTCTGCATTAATAAGCCCATATTCTCTCTGTTCAGACACAATCTCTCTATCATTATAACTGCCATGTTTCTGTCACGCTCTGTTCTTTCCCCTCCTGACTTCCTCTCATTTAGACTCCATACAGATGAAGGTCACTAGAATGCCACTGTAGTTTTGTACATCGTCACAGACAGTTAATGACTGAGTTCACTAGATCTGCTCTTGCTCTTATTTCATCTGAATGTGAATATTTTCCATGTAATATCTGCTGTGCAGGGTTCATTATTTGATCGTTGCAGATTCACAATATAAATAAGATTTCATTTTTTTTTTTTGTTTGAAAGAAGTCTTTTATGTGCAGATCAAAAATACAATACAAAAAAGTAATATTATGAAATATTATTACAATTTAAAATAAATGTTTTCTATATTGTAAAATGTAACTTATTACTGTAATCAAAGCTGAATTTTCAGCATCATTACTCCAGTCTTCAGTGTCACATGATCCTTCAGAAATCATTCTAATATGATGATTTGATGCTCAAGAAACTTAGTATTATCAATGCTGAAAACATTTGTGCTGCTTCATATTTTGTGAACTTGGGATCATTTATTTTAAAAATAAAAACTCTTTACTGTCACTTTTGATAAATTTAATGTCCTTCCCGAATAAAAGTATAATAGTGATGCAACATGAATAAAAGTAAAAATTTCAGTGTTACCTGTCCTTAGGTTTACTAATGAGAATTTCTTTTTTTGTAATGCTATAAAAAGCATTTTTTTGCATTAACCACCACATTTTCTGAAGTTTTCCCATGATTCTGGGGTTATTTAAAGCAAAAAACACCTGTTGTGAAAACTCCACCTCTTTTGAACAATTCAAATCATTTCCCCCATTATACGGTTCTGGCTGTATTGCTGCAGGTCTTGTTTTCTGTCCATCTGTCTCTCTTTTTCTCTGTATTCTCCAGTACAGTGTGTTCCGTTTGCAGTAATTACACCCGTGAGATTGCTCAGTGAGATCACACACCTCTCGTTACACTGTCCCTCTCGCTCATTATCACTGAAGCATGTGTGTATGAGAGAAATGATGAGGCTGTGTTTATGTGGGATGCAGATGACAGGCTCTCTGAATGCTGACATGATGAGTGATTCACTGCAGTATTCAGTGTGAAGAGGTCACGCTCTCGGAGCATCTGCCTGTTAGCTCTGTCCTCTTATGTCCGTTTAGTCTGTGGAGAAATGCAATTCTTTATGCATTCAGTTAGGGAGAGCACAAAACTTTCTTTCCTCTCTTTTTTTATAATTGCTCAAACTTCAAGGCCACAGGACATGATTATGCATTATTTTGCCTTTTTAGCTTGCAAACAAAACACTTCGCACCACAATCACAACTTTCTATGTGAATATATTTTAAAATGTAATTTATTCCTGTGATCAAAGCTGAATTTTCAGCATCGTTACTCCAGTCTTCAGTGTCACATGATCCTTCAGAAATCATTCTAATATGCTGATTTGCTGCTCAAGAAACATTTATGATTATTATTTATAAATCAATGTTGAAAACAGTTGTGCTGCTTAATTAGTTATATATATTTAGTTACAATATTTTGTAACATTATATAAGTCTTTACTGTCATTTTTGATCAATTGAATGCATTCTTGCAGAATAAAAGCATTTATTTCTTAAAATAAATAAATCTTTTTGACCCCAAACATTTGAACGGTACTGTACATCATATAACTGAAAGGCAAATATAACATTAATTTACATCAAGCCGTCGTCACGGAGCAATTTTGCGTGTATTTGACTTGTGTTGGTATTTTGCTGTTGTCAGATTTATTCATGGCAGCCTCCAGCGATCCCATCAGTCTGTTTTTAATCATGCGGAAGTACTGAATCTTGCCTAAGGAAACCGTGATCTTATGTTCTAGTTTTTGTTTTGCCAAAACAGGCACAATACTTTCAGAGGAAACGTGCATTGAATGATTTGTTTGAATATCAAAGATTCAGGCTTTGTTTAATAGTAATCATTTCATGTTGGCTACCTCTGTTTCACCCACTGATGCATAAATTAATCACAAAGGGGGAAAAATAAATCTTTTTTTTAATGTTCTACCCAAAGCAAATTTAATCATTCCTAAATATGTTTTTTTCCTTCCCCAATATGGTGCATTTAGGGAGAGTTAGTGCAATCATGGTGTTTTGTGTGTGTGTGTGACCCTGTGTAACTTCTTTGATCAGGCCATGTACAATGAACTCTGATTCATCATGTGGCTTTCAATTATTATTATGGTGATTATCAGTAAAGTTTAAGGTAAAAAGCTGATTTGTTCAAGTAGTTCAAGTATAGGTAAATTAAAGGATTTACACTTGCTCTGTACTTCCACCTACGTCACACGTGAATCCCTGATCCTGGTGGAAATTTGTAGCCCAAATAAATGAAGCACTAAGATATTTTGAAGAATGTCAGTAACCAAATTAGTCCCCATTGACTTCCATAGTATGAAAAAAAATATGGAATGTAAACTTCATTATGTGCATTAATAATACCTGAATAAAAGTCTTTTATATCTATATTCCATTTACTCTTTTGTTTTTATCAATCTGGTTCACCTTGAATTGAAGATATGCTAGAGGTACAATTTCATCTGTCACTTCAGTTTATGTCGTCATAAAAAACATAATGGCATATAAAGAGGCACTCATATAGGATTATAAGATAAGGTCACCATGGTGGTTATAATGTAACATCACAGCCTCAGTGAGGGGAAATGACTCTTAAAGGTGAGTCCAGTGAAGTGGACAGCAGCGTCTGAGGGTTCACTGTATGTCGCTAGTGAAAGTCAGATGTCCTCTGTCAGAGAGAAGGATTGTGTTTACCGAATCAATGACATTATAGAGTGAGTGGGTGAGAAACAGAGATAAAGAGAGAAATGGTCTCAGGGGAGAGATGATGAAGTTACACAAGGTCAAACAACAGGTAATTTAAGAAGCTCCCTAGGCGATATGTTATCTGTCTTTACAGGTCTTTCTGTTTGTGTGTGATCAAATTTTATACATTTTTCAATGCAGTTTTTGTGTGTGTGTGTGTGTTGATAAGGAACCGATTCTGTTGCTCAGTGTTGAATGAAAGGGTTTGAGAAATAAGTAATATAGATTTGGTTAAGATAAATACACTCTTGGAAAAAATGGTACAAAAGTTGTCACTCGGGCAGTAACTTTCAAAGGATACTTTAGGTGCTAATATGTACCTTGAAGATATTAATATGCACCCTTTAGGGTTATTATTATTATTATTATTATTATTATTATTATTATTAATTAATTTATTGATTTTATTTTTCCAACTGGCCCCACAACAAAAATTATACTTTTTATTTTTGATATTAATATGTATACATTTAATTTAAAATTTTGTTAAAATGTATTAAAATTTATTTTATTTTATTTTATTTTATTTTATTTTATTTTATTTTATTTTATTTTATTTTATTTTTTATTTTATTTTATTTTATTTTCACTGGTCCCACCACAAAAATTATACTTTTTTTATTTTTATTAAAATGTATACATTTAATTTTAAATTTTGTATAAATATACTTTATATTTGTCTTTTAATATTTTATTTTATTTTATTTTATTTTATTTTATTTTATTTTATTTTATTTTATTTTATTTTATTTTATTTTATTTTATTTTATTTTATTTTATTTATTTTCACTGGCCCCACCACAAAAATTTAACTTTTTTATTTTTGTTATTAAAATGTATACATTTAATTTTAAATTTTGTATAAATATACTTTATATTTGTATTTTATTTTATTTTATTTTATTTTATTTTATTTTATTTTATTTTATTTTTTTTATTTTTTTAATTTTATTTTATTTTATTTTATTTTATTTTCACTGGCCCCACCACAAAAATTATACTTTTTTATTTTTGTTATTAAAATGTATACATTTAATTTTAAATTTTGTATAAATATACTTTATATATGTCTTTTAATATTTGATTTGATTTGATCATATTTTATTTTATATTTTTATAAGAATATTTTCACTGGCCCCACCACAAAATGATACGTTTTTTAGTATTTATTTTATTTTATTTTATTTTATTTTCAGAAATATTCTTACTTATTTTTAGTAGGTAGTCTTGTGTGTCATATGAGGACATCAAGGCATTTTACATTCATGTAAGGCAAGCTTTGTTTCAGTGCTTAATGAGGTGCCAGGAGTTTAAACATCTGAAGCTCTGTGAGTCTGAGTGAAATGCTAATCTGTAGTGAGCTGAAGAAGAATATTTGCCTTTGCTGTAAGATTGCATAGAAATCGATCATTTTTCATGGGGTGTAATGTTCATGCATGTCCTAAGGCGCAGCGTTTGTGTGTGCATAAACAGGTTAGGTGTTCATAGAGTGCTGTCGAGTGAGCGTCTATCTGTCCTCCCACACTGCGGAGAGCTGAGAGAGATTCTGCCTGGCCTTCGGGCTTTTTCACCTCATTTTCATCACAGCAGGGTCAAAACGTGCTCTTTCTCATGCATAGTACACACAAAAGGCAAACAAGACTAAGGCATTGTGCCTTGATGTTTATGTTTGTTTACATTGTTGTAAAGTTTTTGTGGTTGAATCTAATGTGGCAAAACTATAGCAAATACAATCCATTCCTCTAGTGGGCAATATAGAGCGTGTTTATGGACAGCATATTTGCTGTACACATTATAAGATCATCATGATCAATATTAGCCACAATCAATTGCTGTTTATGCAGTCAGGGTACACAGTGATCTCTGTTGATTTGCGAATGCAGAAAAGTCAATAGTGGCTCAGCCTTTGGGGTTACACCAGGAGTTTTTAATTATTCAAGCTTTAAAATATACTCAGTAATCTCATTAGTTTAGTCAAGCAGTGAGGTATGGGTGTCTGGAAATAAATAGGATTTTCAGACGCCAGGGACACTGACTGACGGCATCCAGGGTTATGTAATGGTGTCCTTCTAAGACAGACATACATATAGACAAAATGTCATCGTATTGTATCGGTGAAGTAGCAGTGTTTACTGTAATATAACTTTTCATCTAATGCATCAAACCTGATGTATTAAAGATATTAGATTGTATGGCTCCTACGTTCACTTTAAATGCACAAGAAAGAGGGCAGGTTATCCCTGGCCTTGCTGTCATTTCAGACTGTGAATGTGTCTTTTCAAGGTCTTGGCCTGACTGCATGGCTGTTACAACCTTGAGAAAGAAATTGACTGTGTTTCCTCATCCATTCTCAAAAATGAGATCAAGGTGACCAGAACCAAGGATGCTAGCAGGTAGTGACAGAGCGGAAAAAAATTGTGTGTTTTAAGCATCCACAGTCAAATACACTGCCCTAAAAAAAATATTTGGACACTTGAGCCACATTTAAAAGTGTATCAATGTTGTTGCATTTTCTAAAAAAAACCCCAAAAAACAATTTATATACTTTTTAACCACAAATGCTCGTCTTGCACTGCTCTGCAATGCGCCACGCATTATGTAATTATGTTGGAAAGGTCACGTGTGACGTAAATCTGAATTCTGAAGTGAACTAATCCTTTAAAAATAATAAAGAAATAAAAAATCTGACATTGAAGTCCACTATATGGAGAAAAATCCTGGAATGTTTTCCTCAAAAACCTTCATTTCTTTTCGACTGAAGAAAGAAAGACATAAACATCTTGATCGACATGGGGGTGAGTAAATTATCAGGAAATTTTAATTCTGAAGTGAACTAATCCTTTAACTATTTGATTAACAAATTCATATTGTTACAGCCAGAAAGTGTGTAAATACTGTTCAAACGTTTGAAAAGATTTTTTTTTTTTTTGTAACATGATGAATAAAAGTATTAATTTCATTTAAAAAAAATCTGTTGAACGGTAGTTTCCTCTTTCTTTAAAAGAATTTGCACTTTGTCTGATATTTTATCTAATGCAACATTTTTTTTTTTTTTTTTAGTATGGTTTCAAAATACATCTTAGAGCCAGTGTATATTTGCCAAACTATAAACATTACAGGCCCAAAAAAGCCCCATGGCAAATAATTGGCTTTTTCCTGTGGGAAAATTTCATTAAACTTGCCTCCTTTAAATTTCTTCTACATCTTTCCCATGATTTAATTTTGTGAACATGCATATAATTCTCCAGTGAAAAAGTGTTTTTCCTTTTGTTGCATTACCAGGAAGGTCAATCTAGTCCATGTGGGGTCAGGGAGAGGATAGAGGGATCTCGTCATGCGGTAACTCAAGGCTGTCTCTGTTGCCTCGCATAATAATTATCATCATTGTCATACAGGTACTGATGCAAATCAAACGCTATTGTAGAACGTCTTTCAGTGGTCGGGAGAGAATCAACACCCCCACAACACTCAAAAGGAGTGGACCTATCAGGATTGTATAGCTGGTATGTTTAACTGCATTGTTGAAAACAGCAGTCTGCAGTATGAGTGGTAAACGTGCCTCATCTGTAATTCAAGCATGTCCTGTTATGCAGAAACACTGGAGCCACCCATATACTCATATGTGAGTGCCAAAATGTTTTTAAAAAAGGTGTTGTATGTATTGAATTATCTGGGAAAAAATAAAAACTGGGACACTGTTGAGGTCGTTGGCCTGTGCAGTAATTGTTCTGTGATTCGTGTGGGCAGCAAAAAATCAGATCTGAGAAATTAGATGCGCTGCGATGCCGTTCGTTCACATGCTAAAAGTTTTTATCATTTAAGGGCGCTTGGTCCTGAGGAAGAACAAGGGTGAGTAATCGAGAGACAATTTGAAGCTTAGCTGACTATTATAGAGCAATAAAACGTCTGCTACTGAGGAAAAAAAGAGCCTTTTGTGGAATCATTTTAATGGAAACATATTCCAATTTCTGTGGTTTCCATAGACACGGCCGGGTACCTTGTTTCAAGGCATAGTCTCATAGAGCTTCCTGGTTTAATGAGCAACTTTGGGCAAATAGTAAGAGTCATAAAAATTTTCACTGCTCCATCGATCAATATTGATTCGAGACCCCCAAGTGCAAAGATTTAATGGTGAGTCTGTGAAACCGACACTGCGCTCTGTGTGATCTCATATTGATCAGTAAACCGTTTCTGGTGATAAGAGGTGGATGAGGATTGGAGAGTGTTGGCAGGTGGTACTTTAACTTCTGTAAAACCTTTTTTGCCTTCACTCTAATTTCCTTCCATACTGTCAGGATGCTAACAAATTGTAACATTCAGCTTCACAGGGACACATTTTCCCCAAAGAACTAAAGTTAATGCTAAGAATACTGTACAGGCACTGGGGAGTCATATATTAGAGCAATTCCAGATCAGGAGCTTCAATTAGCACTCCAGCACTAGAGCAGAGGTCAATTGATTTGTAATGGATTTAAATGAGGTCAGAATAGTGTCATTTGACTCAGAGTAGCTAATATACTAGAATTAATAACAGAGACTTTCGTCTCCTTTCCTTTGTCTCATATGTAGGCCTATATGTTGGCTGTTTGTTTGATTTATATATACAAGTGCTTGGGTCTTCAGATTTGTGGTGTGCTAAATATATACCAAAGTCATAAATCTACTGTTTTAAGGTCAGGTTAGACTCATTGAAAGAAGAGAAACATTGTTTTTAGGTTTAGGAAAATTCCACAATTCCCTTGCATTATAGGATTTTGCATTGTTTATTTTTATTATTATAACTATTTATAGTTATTATTTGATTAAGAGCTTCGCAACTGTTAAAAAAGTATGCAACCCAAAATAAACTAAATGTACCATGTTGGCATTGTCAAGATCACCACCACTTTCCCGCCATTTACACATAATTTCCCATCAACTACTTATTCTCAGTGGAAGTAGTACGTCATCTAGGTGTTTTCCGTAAACTATTCTGGTAATTTGCAAAAAGGTATTTTTACTATTATACTAGATGATTAATCGTTAAAAGATCACAATCTCGATTCAAACACCCACGCGATCTTATTCCGAAATGACAACGATTTGCCTGTGACTGTTAAACCTTTGATAAAATCACACCAGAACATTCAGATCTCTGTGAGCCAGAGAGAGCAGTTGTCATGAATAGGTATGAAACAGCTTCTTTTTAACCACACGATATCATTACTTCTGTGTTGCAAATATTCAAGTTTATAGTTTGGATATAAACACTGATGTCTTTAAAAGGAACTTGGCCCTTTAAAATAACGATTGTATCGATTGCATCATAATGCCAGTAGGTGGCGACAAGTGACTGTTAAAAAATATATTTGTCATTGAATCATTCACTCAAGTGATTCATTCAAAAATGCTAATTCATCCAGGGCTGCTTTCAACTCCACTTTTAGACATGCACTCGCAAACTTTCCTAAACACGTCCCCTTGGGGCAATCCCCGCTGCCATTTTGAAGTGCCTTCCAACTTTGTGAAGTGGACGAGGGAAGTTTTTTGACCAAGGGAGTGAGTCTACTCCGATGTACACTTCAAGCAGCCCCATATCCCACATTTCAACTTGATTGTGTTGCCACAGCAGATCACACTTAACTGAAGTGTATGCTATATTAATTATTTTGAGAAATAATCGCATAATAGTGTATAATATATTAATTCTGTTGAGATTTTCTCCAACAGCTCATATACCAATAGAATTTTATATATTTTCTCTATCAACTTATATGCATATAGAATGGTGCAAAAAACAAATTCACAAGCAAAAAAGAGGGTTAAATAATAAATCAGCTCCATAGTGAATTCCAAGTGATCAAGGGCTTAGGATGTTTCATTTAAACTTAATGCATGAGTTCCACCAGTAGTGGGCACTCATGCAACATAAACAATGACGCACATCCGAGTCCACGAGATGGACAGAAATTAGCGAGTGAAGGGCATAAAAATTTGGAGTGGAACGCAGCCCAGTAATGATACAAGTGAAGTATTTATGAGTGAGTCATTGAATCATTTATTCAATAATTCTTTAAAATTAATGAATCATTTTTAAATAGACTGCAGCAATTAACTTTTTGTAAGAACTTATAGTAAATTACTTATAGTTGTGTTTAGTTGTCTGTTCAGAATCGTGAGAAAATCGTGATTTTTGAAACAAAACAAAAAAAATCATGTTTCTTAATTTATCCAGAATCATGCAGCTCTATACTGAGGACGACAAATTCAATATACTACTCATTTCACGTACATCGCATTTTATACATAGTAGGTATTTTGATGATATTTTTTCAGTCAGGTTTTTTTTTACCTCACATCTGCCATTGGTTGAACAAACAGATAGCCCACCTAAAACTGACTGTTAAAGGTGCCCTAATATTAAAAATTGAATTTACCTTGGCATAGTTGAATAACAAGAGTTCAGTACATGGAAATGACATACAGTGACTCTCAAACTCCATTGTTTCCTCCTTCTTATATAAATCTCATTTGTTTAAAAGACCTCCGAAAAACAGTCAAATCTCAACATAACACTGACTGTTACGTAACAGTCAAGATCATTAATATGTACGCCCCCAATATTTGCATATGCCAGCTCATGTTCAAGGCATTAGACAAGGGCAGCCAGTATTAACGTCTGGATCTGTGCACAGCTGAATCATCAGACTAGGTAAGCAAGCAAGAACAATAGCGAAAAATGGCAGATGGAGCAATAATAACTGACATGATCCATGATATCATGATATTTTTAGTGATATTTGTAAATTGTCTTTCTAAATGTTTCGTTAGCATGTTGCTAATGTACTGTTAAATGTGGTTAAAGTTACCATCGTTTATTACTGTATTCACGGAGACAAGACTGTTGTTATTTTCATTTTTTAAACACTTGCAGTCTGTATAATTCATAAACACAACTTCATTCTTTATAAATCTCTCCAACAGTGTGTAATGTTAGCTTTAGCCACGAAGCACCATCAAACTCATTCAGAATCAAATGTAAACATCCAAATAAATACCATACTTACGCGATTAGACATGCTGCATGACGAACACTTTGTAAAGATCCATTTTGAGGGTTATATTAGCTGTGTGAACTTTGTTTATGCTGTTTAAGGCAAGCGCAAGCTCTGGGGGCGGGGAGCACGAGAATTTAAAGGGGCCGCAACCTGAATCAGAGCATATTTAATGATGCCCCAAAATAGGCAGTTAAAAAAATTAATAAAAAAAAATCTATGGGGTATTTTGAGCTGAAACTTCACAGACACATTCAGGGGACACCTTAGACTTATATTACATCTTTTGAAAACACTTTCTACGGCACCTTTAAGGTTGAGTCAGTATTGCAGGTCGGGATATTCAAACAGTGTTTACTCTTTTTGTAGGAATCAGCCGATAAACATCTTTCTTGTCGCTGTTTTACCTAAAATTACATACTTCTTCAAAGAGCTTGACTATGTTTTTAACCCCTCTGATATCCTTCAAAAGATCTTTTAACAGCTTTCAATTTAGCATTTGTTGGTTTTGTGTTTAGCACTGAAAGTGTGTTGAGCGCATGTGTGCACAGGTGCGCGAAACGTGCCACAGACGTTATGCTCCACAGCAGTGGAGCAAGAGCGCGATACGCTGGAAAAGAAAGAGAGCGAGGGAGATAAAGGGAGAGAGAGATCGCTTTAAACAGACGTGGACGGCTGCCTGCTGCTCATTCCCCTCAGAGCTGTAGCGCAGATGAAGCATCACTGCTGAGCTCACCAAAAAACAGATCTAAAGAGAGAGAAAAGCAGGACAGAGGCTCATTAGTGAGAATTCATTATCAGAGTGAATGCGTGTGTGTTTGAGAGAGTGTAAGAAAAGAGGAAGACCTCAGAAGAGAGAAAAGAAGTGGATTTATGCTGTCCAGTCTTGACATCCCTCCTTTCCTCCTCCTCCTCCTCCTCTCCTCCCCCCCTTCAGCAGGCGGGATTTTTGTGGCTGACCATGCAAGGATCCTCTCAGTGCTGCGGGAATCTCCTCTCCTCCTCCGGACAGTTCTGCGGCTCTCGCTCAGTGGCTCGTTGACCCCAGCGTGACTTTGATGGTTGTCTTTTTCACGAGGGAGAAGGAGCAACTCAACTTTTGAACTGTGTGGACGTCTCCTTTTTCCTTGTGCTCAATAATTGATGCCGTTTCTCTGCTGCTGCTTGGACTGGATCAGGAAGGAAAGTCAGGACTGTGACCCCCGCATGATCCCTCATTGTGTCCTCTCTGTGTTGTAGACTGCATCTTCTTCGTCCTCCTCCTCATCCAGCATGCAGGTCTCTATCGCTTGCACAGACCACAATCTGAAGGGTCGGAATGGGGACCACGGAAAAACGAACGCCACCAGCCCCAACGTGGTCAACGCGGCACGGGCGAAGTTCCGCACGGTCGCCATCATCGCCCGGAGCTTTGGCTCTTTTACCCCACGCCACCACATCTCCCTCAAAGAGTCCACCGGCAAGCTCACCGGCATGAAGTACCGGTACGTCTCTTTCTCCCTACTTAACCACTTTCCTTCATTTCCTTTTCTATGGATCCCTTCACCTGTGGCTGTCTTGCTGGAATGGTTTGAAGAAGAGTCTCAAGAGTCTTTGATGTGATGTTTGGGTTGAATTGTGGTGGTCCAGGTCATATTTGTCACCGTCCAGCACATACAGGATCAGCATGAGTGTGGGTTTGACCCTCTCTTGATCTCCTAGCTCTGTTATGTCTTTGTTAGCTGAGCTCACTCAGTTCCTCAGGACAAACAAGCCATGATTGTTTGCTATTCCATATTTACACCCTAGGAAGCACAGTTCTCAGATTGACGCTTCATTACGTGCAGTGAATATCCAGAGCATTGATTCTTTGGAGTGTTTCCTCTCTCCCTGTTCTGGTAGAGCATGTTTGCTGGTGTTTTTTCTTTGAAGAAAATCTTGATATCCTTGATTATTTTTGGTAGGAGTTGTTGCTTGATTTGATGCAATATTTTCAGGGTATTTTCTGGATCCTGGTGGGATGGAACGTGCCCATGTGTAAGTGTGCGCAGGTGCCTGTTGTGAGCCTAATTGCAGCATGAACGTTTCTGAATGCAAATTTTATGTGGACCACTTTTACCTGATGTCCTGAATCAGAACATCACACATATTGCCTTAAAGGGGTGGTCACACTAGGTTTTAGATATAGACTAAAGACACACTGTAGCTTAGATGTTTGGGTTTTTTGCATTGAATCAAGAGGTCAGTTTGTTCTGTTTGGATATGTTGGCTTTATGCTACCCTCTTCTGCCTTTAGGGTTACAGCAGCTTATAACTGGGGTGGGATCCTTAAAGTGACATCTTTTACCTTATTTACCTCTAAAAGGCTGATAGTAGTACCTGAATGGTACATATTACTACACTCTAAAAAAAATGTTGGGTTAAAAATGAACAAACCCAGCAATTGGGTTGTTTTAACCCAGCAGTTGGGTTAAATGTTTGCCTGATGTGCTGGACAGTTTTATTTAACTCAACTATTGATTAAAAATTACAATATGGCTTACAGTACTTAAAATGAACCTAAATTATGTTGGAAATTAAAAATCAGACACACAATTACTAGAGGCAACAATCAAAAGGTGAACAATTTAACATTGAGTTTATTGTTTAATTATTATTTATTAAACTTATTAATAAATGTTCATTTATTAAACATAATAATAATTGTTAATTTCCAACATATTTTGAGTTTATTTTAAGCAAGAAACACAGTAATTTTTAAACAATAGTTGAGTTAAATAAAACTACCCAGCAGGTTGGTTAAACATTTAACCCAACCGCTGGGTTAAAACTATCCAATTGTTGGGTTTGTCAATTTTCAACCCAACTTGGGTTGTTTTTAGAGAGCACTCTCTAAGGTACTAATTAGAGATGCACCAAAATTTTGGCTACCAAAAATTTTCAGCCAAAAGGTTTTTTGGCTGAAATAGTTTTGGAGGGCCAAAATCAGTGACTGAAACAGATGTTTAGTTAGCGCTTCTCTGATGGCACATTTTGACTGTGTTCAGCATCTGTTTTGTGCACAGTGTGGATAAGCTTCAACAGTTAAAAATGTGGACACAAGCTCTGAATTGACAATAGTAATTTCTTGATTTTAATCAATAATGATATGGTTTCTTATATCTAAATCTTTTTAGTCTTTGCTGTTTTTTGTTGTTGCGCTGCACGAATTTCAATTAATAAATGTTGTTTTGGTGCTCTTTAATGTGGCGTGACTGATCGCTGTAGCACAGATCAAGCGCACGTGAACCGATCATCTCATCTCCTCTTTACTACAAGTTATAGCACAAAATAAACATGGGTGAACATCAGAAGGTATGTTGAAAGATTCAATACAACTTAACAAAATGAATCCTATCTGATGTAATCACTAAATCAGTGTTTCAACCTGGGAAAGACATTAATATAACATTTTATAGGCTATACAATGGCAATTAAAGTTACGTTTACCTCAAGAAAGCTATTCAATGTCCATAAACTCATTAATTAGCTAAAAAAAATAACTCTAAAGAAGAGCATTTTTCTAAATATTTGCACTGTATTACATGTTCATTATATTTGTATTTAACCTGTTTTGATGTCTTTATTATTTAATGTGTTTGAATAATTCTGTCATAAACATATAATTATTTTATAATTATTACAGTTTATTGCCATTTATAATTCACCAACAAACTGGAGTAGAAGCAATTCTGTTATTGAAAAGTTGATATAAAAACTGCCTTATATACAATTTAAATGCTTGTACAATACAACTAATTTTTAACTATATGAGTGTTGATTATTAAATACATTTAAATAATTAATTGATTATTAATTGATTATTTATTTACGGTTTTGGTTTTCGGCCAAGTACATGCTCAAGTTCTGACCTAGAGTTTTAATTTCGGTGCATTCCTAATACTAATATGCACATTTTCACTGTAGATAAGTTACAAAGTTGTCCTTTTATGGGTACTGCCCCTGTGACGAACCCATAAATGTACAATTTTGTTCACCAGACTTGAACTTTCGTGTCTTATGAGTGAAAGTGAATGTTTCCAAGTGAAACAGGATATACGCTGAGAAAAAAAAAGGGCATGACTTGGTTTTATCCATTAGGAATTGATTGGAATGTGAGAAGTGACGGGACGGGGTTTGGACCTCAGGCAAGTTATTACATTTTTATGAAAGAATGATGAAGAAAAATCTTAAAAAACCATGTGCAATAAGATCAAGAACATATATTTGGTAAGAAATTCGGATCAATTTTGATTTGAAGCTATCCTCTTTGTATTACAGTATAGATGATAATATTTTTTTCTGGTTCAAACAGCCACTGAACAGCTAATCAGACATATTGTACTCGTACTCTGAGTGTTATTTTTTTTAATTTGATGACTGTCTGAATGGAGCAGATGTAATGAGTTTAAACGAGTGTGTGTGTGTGTGTGTGTGTGTGTGAGTTTTGTGGTGTGTATCGGGCCCTACAGGCTGTAATGTCTTCTCTTTTGATCTTTCGCTCCCCTGGGATTTCTGGCGTCAGACCAGCCCTGTCATTTCTACAGATGGATATTTTAATCATTTTGTCTACTTGAGTACTCAACCGATAAATCAACTAAGTACTTTGAGGGCGGTGGGTCCATTTGCACCATTTTTTTAATCTATATACCTTAATGGGTCAAGTCACAAACAGTTCTTTAAAAAGAAAGAAAAACCTTTCCAGACCCCGGTGTTCTGTTCCATTCGGTTGCGCACCGTGTAGCTGTTTGAAAGGAAGAACACGTCCTGTGTGTCACCCTCTAATCCTCTCCAGACAGAGTGTTGAGTTGTTCCTCCCCTCAATTGAAAGTCACTGTTGACACAAACTGCAGACTGATGAATCTAACCACAAGGTACCAAGCAAAAAATACACTGTAATCAACCACAACTTGAATTTCTGCATTTCAGTTAGTGTAAAAAAAAATGATGAAAGTTGAAAAAAGATATTTTGTTTTTTTCATGTTTGCTGTCACTTCCAAGTACTTGAGTACTCAACTATCTGTAGTAGGGGAGCACGATGTTATTTTAAATGACAGTATTTATTAATAATTTGAATTGGTTTTTTAGTAATGAATTGTGTAGTTTTAGTAATTTTAGTACTTCAACTTAAAGGGGTGGTTGATTATGATTTCACTTTTTTAACTTTAGTTAGTGTGTAATGTTACTATTTGAGCATAAACAACATCTGCAAAGTTACGACGCTCAAAGTTCAATGCAAAGGGAGATATTTTCTTTTACAGAAATCACTTTTAAGGACTACAACAAGCTTGTTAGGGACTAAAACAAGCTTCTTGCCGGGGGTGAGGCCATGTTGGGCTGCTTTAGAGAAGAGGAAGAGTTGTTGTAGTAGAATGTTGTTATCATGCCGTCATTTTACGCCGGACTGCTTCACAAACGAGGGTCAATTCAATGCTGGATTTGCACAAAAAATTAACATGACGGCGCATGCTAGTGGATGAGTTGAATCAACTCCACAGCAACTACATACATTTATCTACTATCCATTCAGAAATGTCTAAAAGTTGTAACTTCTTCCTGAGTCTCTCCATCAGCGTCCCATCATTACTGCATGTTTTCAGTAAAAACTACATCTTTGTTGCTCAGATCCAATGTTCGCCTTGATCTCTGGTGCAACAAAGCATTAGCGTATGAACGCTTCTCTCTTTCCTTCCCCTCTCTCTCTCTCTCTCTTCTCGGTCTACTTTGATAGCGATCTGTGTTGTTGACAGCCCGTCAGGAGAGCATTAAAAGTGCAGGAGAGCGTACTGATGCAACATGCAGTGTATGAGTGAGGAGCGGATAGAGGAGGATTGGGTTTCTAGAAGTTATACTTATAGCTCTGCACGTCCATCATGACTTCATTGTACAGGTCTGACAGGGAGCTGCTCTGGGGGAAGCTTTCTATTGCTGCTCTGATTACACACACGCATACGTGCTCACTCATGGTAAACATCGGAGGCCAATAGGCTTCATTATGTCTTTATATTTAGTGTTGCAATAGAAACCCTGGAGACCCATTAGATGGAGTCATTTTTTTTTTCTCTTCACAGTAACTGCTTTCAACCGTTTATCACCAATAGCCCATATGAACAGCTGCTGATGACTAAAACAACTGCGATTCCCACCTTTCAGTGATGCTGAACTGGTGCTAAACCAGCTCCAAACCGAGTTCAGCTGGGTTGTGCTGGATCAGTTTGATGTCTGTATGGTGACCAATTTGAAATTGTAAATTAAGAATTAGAGGAAGCAGCCAATCGTAGCCAATAATCCTCTGGAAACCACTTACAAGTCAACAAACACAAAGCTTTAATAGGTTTTGAGGCAACAATGGCACCTTTGAAAAGGATCCTGTAATGTAGGATGAATAGAGAACAGGCAAACGGAGATGGAGAGAGTTCTCATCCATTCTGAATCTGAATTGCCCCTGAGGAAACAAAGATGTAGGAGTAGTAAATAAAAAAACAAATTATTCTTCTGGTGTGATTATTCCATTTGTCATGGCTGACCTTTACAGGGATTTGTATGGATGGAATGAAGAACTTCTCAAAGCAGGAGATCAGCCTGAAAGGTCACTAGTGATAAGAGTCACCCAAAAGTTTCATCATTAAATGCCTTTAATCTTGCTATAAATGGTCACATCTATGCATTTGGGGTTTGCAACACTAAAAAATGCTGGGTTAAAAACAACCCAAGTTGGATTGAAAATGGACAAACCCAGCGATTGGGTTGTTTTAACCCAGTGGTTGGGTTAAATGTTTGACTCAACCTGCTGGGTAGTTTTATTTAACCCAACTATTGTTTAAAAATGACTATATGGCTCGCTTAAAATGAATCTAAAATATGTTGGAAATTAAAAATCAGACACATAATTACTAGAGGAAACAATAATAATCAAAAGGTGAACATTTATTAATAAGCATTTTAATAAATGTTTATTGTTTAATTATTTTTCATTAAACTTATTAATAAATGTCCATTTATTAAACATATTAATACATGTTAATTTCCAACCTATTTTGGGTTCATTTTAAGCAAGCAATACAGTCATTTTTACACAATAGTTGGGTTAAATAAAACTACCCAGCAGGTTGGGCAAACATTTAACCCAACCGCTGGGTTAAAACAACCCAAGTTGGGTTGAAAATGGACAAACCCTGCAACTGGGTTGTTTTAAACATACCACCATATTTTGGGTTCATTTTAAGCAAGCAATACAGTATTTTTTAAATAACCGTTGAGTTAAATAAAACTACCCAGCAGGTTGGACAACCGCTGGGTAATAACCGATTTGCTGGGTTTGTCCATTTTCAACCCAACTTGGCCTGTTTTTAACCCAGCATTTTTTTAAAGAAAAAACTGCAGTTTTTATTTAGTCAACATGACTACTTCAAATATCTTTCTCTCCATCTTTGTCTATCAGTATTTTGGTGCAAACTGCTTGTCACTGGGGTCTTATTTTCTGCATGAAAGCTCAGAGTCACCTGACCTCCCACTGCAGCACTGAGGCGAAGAAAATAAGAGGTGCCAAGACAAGCACCCATGCTCACATCAAGAGTGACTGATGAATAAATAATTGAATGCACGCTCACAGTCACTCAAAAGTATGCACACATGGATGCCAGATAATAATGATAGACGCTAATCCTGTCTAAACTCGCCTATCGCTGCAAGAACCGTAGGACATTTTTCACCATGACAAAACAGCTCTCAGACTTCAATTCAATACATAGACCTGAATGATGCCCTAAGCTGTAAGAGAACCCTAACCATGTGTAAAGACAAAAATGAGCACAGGCTTATGTGTGGTTATGATTTCATTAATAAAAGTCCCAAAACTCTTTTGTCCTCAAGCACTTGCAGTACTACAGAGATACACGCTTTATCCATTACACTAATAACTGGCGGGAGATAAATGGAAGACCCATAAGCTGAGGGATCATTTGTTGACTGTTATTTACAAAGTGTTAATGAAGAACATCTTGTTGCTTGTGGCCTCCAGTGGCCCTGCAGCTAAAACCTTAAATTAGCCAGGATAGTTTCCATGACAACATTTAGACTTTGAGTTGTCTAGCTTTGTAATTTAACTGGTTAGTCGCACATTATTGCATCCTTTAAAAAGTTGAAATATGTCTTAAAGTGATAGTTCACCCAAAAATGAAAATTCTGTCATCATTTACTCACCCTCATGACACTCCCAACCTGGAGGACTTTTTTTCTTCTGTGGAATTTGTGAGGAATGTTCAGCTTTGGTTACTATTGACGTCCATTGTGTGGACAAAAAAACACTCTAAAAACATCTTCCATCACTTTAATGTAAGATTTCTGCTAGTGTGTTGAGAATGAATACTATAGTTCCAGCAAGATGTTTTTTCTGTACAGCATTGATTTTTTTTTTTTTTTTCTTGACCAAACTTTACCTTTTGCCAAAAAGTCAAAATTTAAAAATAAATTAGTGTTTTAACTATTTTGTGATTGCTTCACTGTTTCAGCCTGTACTCTTTTGAACTTTCTCATCCATTAAATAAAGAACTTTCTATCCCTTTCTCATTTTCAGGTTGTTTTTTATTGTGCATCTGCAATTGTCTGACTAATTTAAGATTTATCCTTTGTGATTATTGGTGTTAATAATAATTTTCAGCTCTATACATTCAGGAGATAAATGCTTCTTTAACAAATATCTAGTTCAGTCATGAAACACTTGATGGGGCCGGATGATTGGTCCTTTACATGCAATCTGCAAGCAGTCACATTATTACAGCATGGCACAAGCTGATCCTGCTGATCCTGCAGCCAATGAGATTGCTTGTGCAACATTTAAATAGTCTGGTTCATTGTTTACTGTAAGATTTCCTCTGAAACCCTCCACATCCCCAGCTCCACCTGCCTAGATCTTCTACAGGATTTATGTATGTCCGTTTATGCAGCAACAGCATATCTTACATGCTCACAGTAGTGTGTCTGTGTATCTGTTAGCAGTAGAAAGTCCATACTTGGTCTGTGCAACTGGTCCTACTTGATCCGCTCCGAGCAGCATTCAAATCGCCATCTCCAGCATGGGAGGCAGGTGCGTTAACAAGGACGCTTAAGACTACTGCCTCTTGAGGCTGGGGCAGAGAGGTTTACATGCACAGCTCTTACTAGCTTGCTTCTGTTACACATAGCCCCCTAAACTTCACTCCCATCCGTGTCACGGCACCAAATGTAACTGGTCCTACTTGACCCGTTCTGAGCAGTATTTAAACCGCCATCTCCAGCATGGAGGCAGGCGCGTTAACAAGGACGCTTAAGACCACTGCCTCTTGAGGCTGGGGGAGTGAGGTTTATATGCACAGCTCTTACTAGTTTGCTTCTGTTACACTCACCCCCCCTAAACCTCACTCCCATCCGGGTCACGGCACCAATGTAACTGGTCCTACTCCACCTGCTCTGAGCAGTATTCGAACCGGCGTCTCCGGAATGGGTGGCAGGTGCGCTAACAAATACGCTAAAGACCGCAGCCTCTTGAGGCTGGGGGAGTAAGGTTTACATGCATGGCTCATACTAGCTTGCTTTTGTTACACTCATTTCCCTAAACCTCACTCCCATCCGGGTCACGGCACCAATGTAACTGGTCCACCTGCTCTGAACGGTATTCAAACTGGCGTCTCCGGTATGGGTGGCAGGTGCGCTAACAAGGACGTTAAAGACGCAGCATCTAGCATCAGTCACTATAATGCCTTTTGAGGGTAGGGGAGTGAGGTTTATTTGCACAGTTCTTACTAGCTTGCTTCCGTTACATCTGAAGCAGCAGTGTAGCAGATCTAGTCCTAACAGAGTGGTTAATAATCATAGAATACAAGTGCATTAGATTAAAAGCCTCATATTTTAATAGAATATTTCTTATCTAAATACATACAGTTGTTATGATCTGTCTTAAACCTTATATTAATAATCAAGGCCATACATGAAATATAGACCCCCACAATCTTTTTGATATCCTTCGGGGGTGTTTGAGTCTAAGGAGTTTACAATGGTTTGGTTGTAATCAGAGCAGTCAGGGTTAGTCCTTATGTCCTCTGCTCTCTCTGATTCCTGATTCCCTAGCATTTCCAGCATGTAGGATGGCCAGCTGCCATCGCCTGCCCAGAAATGAGGAAATGAAATGGATTTAAAGCTATGGTTCGTGACAGAATGCAGCCCGGGGTCTGATGGACATGTCTCTCACACCTCCTGGAGGTGATGGTGGGCTGTCATGTTCATCTCCTCATGGCACTGCCTGCCTCTCTTCATTATCTGCCGTCGTCCTTAAACAAGCATTTCTAAGCTTTGTTCCCTCACCTCAATGTGAAATCCCACTAGTGATTGATTAAAATGATTTATGAAGCTCCTTTTTGACAAATGACTTTGTCTCTGTAAACATGTTTTGTCAAAGGCATATGCTAGAAGAGGGATGTGTGAAAAACTGAAAAATAAGACTATTAATTGCACAGCTCTTCTGGTTGGTCAGTCACAGCATTCTGCAGTCTAATGACCGCTAAAATGTTTGTTTGACCTTTGCTCCCTGTCTTGGTTTATTTTGCGCTAATGACCGTCTGACTGTACGTCATCCCATACATAGACTTTCTAGAGAACAGCAGGCAGTAAAACCTCCAAACTAGATGGCAACTGAAAGATTTTAAAGTGACAAACTTCATTTTGAGCAAAGACAGTTCTGTCACAACAACTTTGTTCTCTGTAACTTGCAGTGAGCCGTCTGTTAGCGCCACTATACTTTTGTTAAATCCCAGGCTGGCAAGATTTCATTTTACTCCTTAAAAGCATCACTGCTCTCCTGAGAGAATAATGAGCTGACATTTGTAGACTTCAACAATCATAGCCATGGCACAATTCTTCTTCCTCTGTTTTTCTGAGACATGTAAAGAGGTTTTACTTTAAATGAGCAGCTGGTATTATAATGAAAAAGCATGATGGAGTGTTTTCGAGGTACAGGATGAGTTCTGTTTGATGATGGCATATAACTGCATTTCGAAAAATAAGAATGTATACTTCATTTAGAGAAACCTCAGGAAAAGCGTCTTGACACTCAAAGAAAAATTAATTAAGTCTACCATTTAGGGGTAACAGATAGAAAATTGCAAAAGTCAGAATGTGTTTTGCTTATTGCTTTAGCTGCAATTGATTGTTTTCCATAGCAAACCTCCTCCACTTGCATTAGTTTATTAATAATTTTAAATCTGTTTATATTGTTATTTAACATGTCAGTTTAGCATTTAGTTAGATAAACTAGGTACAATAAGATGTCGATTATAAAAACTATAGCCTAACTAGAGAGAGAGAGCATTGAGTTACAGTAGCATCTCTTAATTCGTCCTCATGCCCTTGTAATAATGTTGTTCAAACATACGCGTTTCTCTGATCAAAGAGTGGATCAACCTGAGCTCAGCCTCAGAGAGGAAAAACGATCAAATCCTTTAGACATGCTTCCTCCTTAGTGGACAAGCTGTAAGCAAGAAAAAAAGGTAAGAATTGCCCGAATACACCAAAAACAGGAAATGGGGAAAATGTCACATATATACAGTATCTGTGTTGTTCACCCTATAGGGAGCCAAAATGAAACAGCCTTGTGCTCAGATGTCTCAGGTGGAATCAGAACTAGAACTGCATATTTTGTATGAAAGAAAGGGCTGGAGTGGTTTGAAAGTTTCTTAGCTCTCTTCTTATTGTCACAAACAAGACTCCAGCAGTTCCTTCTGCTCGCTACCAGAGGGATCCCTCTCCCGAATATTTAACCCCTTTGAACTACATTTGCCTTTCCCGTACCTGTCACTGTTTACCCTTGCACCTGACTCTCATCAGTGGAGCATTTAATGCTGCTTTCACGCCACCTCGTATTTACTTGAAATGACAACACGTGACGTTTTATTCGGAGCTGTTCACGTCCTTTTGGTCCTTGGACTGGGAATTATGCGTATTCCATGGCACCACTATCAACGCCTAAATGAATCAACAGTGGTCAGGTGGTACAGCAGCCACGTGGTACAAGTGGGAACGTTCAGAAAACACCCAGCTTACAAGCTGTAATTACGAGCTCTACGAGGACATGAACGTTTTTTACAAGCTAGAATCTCATAACTACAGGAATTACGAGGCTGTGTGAACACACCTTAAGCTGCTCTCAGACTTTACCTCATTATTGCGAAGTTTTGTTTTGCCCTGCTGAACATCTCTGAGCATTTTTTTGCTGTGTTTTGCCTTCCTGTGGATTACCTTTGGGCTGTTTATTCTCTTTGTGATTCTCTGCTGCCTGCCCTGGACTGTTTTCTATCGTGGACTGATTTTTGATTGTTTGCTGCCTGCCCTGACCTTATGCCTGTTTCTGGATTACGAGCTGCCTTATCTCTACTGTTGTGTTTGCTGGTGATTGACCTTGATTGTACGACCAAGTTTATAATAAAGCTGCAAATGGATCCTCACTTTTCTGAAGCTTCCTTACAATTATAAAGCATTATTAATTGTGAAGGGTTGTTTCATTATGGTTGTTGTAGCTGTGCTGGAATTCATTTTCAAAGAAGCACAGTGTCTATTAATGGGTAAAGCTACAGTAACGTCTTCAGCTAGTCAGCTTGAGATCCTTTCCTTGTCTTAAGCCAAGAATGTTTTACGAGCAGTAGGATAATCTCTCTTTTTCGTTATAAGAAAGAAAAATATTCATCCACAGTCACGCCGAGCCGAAACACAACCAAAACTGTACTAAAATGCATCTGTACTGTGATTGGTCAACCGCTTAGAGCATGTTTGTGAAATGTCCCGCCTCTTACCATAACAACGAGTTTCAACAAACTACTAACTCAACCAGGCCCCGCCCCTTAATTCTGCGGATGTCTTGGGATGGAATTATTTAAATGAGGAATATTGTGACGTGTTCGTTCACGGAAGAAAACCCAACTGGAGGCGTTTCAGAGAGTTTGAGAAACAGTGACACTGATATAGAGAATATCTCCCACTGGAGGAACTTTGCAGATCTTTTTCATACTCAAACAGAAACTTTACACACTAAAGAAAGATGAACATGTAAATCAGCTTAATATCTCCTTTTTAAAACTTAATGGGCTTAGGGTTGTCTGAGACTACTTGATTTGTAACGAACATTATAGTGTCAGATGTACTGTAGTAGGCATGGATATGTAGAGAGTGAATGAGTGGCTGGAGGCAGCAGCAAAAATTGTCTGATTTCTTTCTATTGCAAACCTGTATGAATGCTAGTACTGAGTAAATAAATGAGATGACAAATTAGATTATTAATTTTTTTTAGCCATTGACGCAACAGGCTACATGACAGTTTGAACACTGAAATTGAAAAATTGTAATTACGTAAGTAATTACGCAAGTAATTACGCATTAAACAGAGCCGAGCCGGTGTGAAAGGTGAACAAAAGCTTTCTGTTTTTAGACTCCTGCCTGTCTGACAGATACCACACATTACTCTCTCCAGCATCAGCAGGTCTGAGGTTAGAGTGTTAATTACCTCTGAGAACACATACACAAAACCCAAACTCTAGAACCAGCATGCAGAAAATAAATGCTTTAAGTTCAGCCAGTCGCTTCAAAGACATCTGATAACAACTCACGTGAATGGTAAAAACAAAAGAATTCGTACATGCATCAATGTGAGATGCTCCATTGGTAAGAAGTAGATTATAGAGGATGGAGATAAACTGATTTAATCTCTGTGATAGTTAAGCAATCAATAACTGAAAGTGCACTAAGATTATACTTTGCACATTAGCTCTGCGTTACAATTTCTTTGTCTCCCTTTTATTTTTGCTCAGTCTGCCATTAAAAGCATATGTACATACATACTGTCATTAAATGCATCTGACTCATGCACTAATCATCCATACCATCCCTCTTTCGCCCACCTGTTTTACAAGACTGCTGAGAGGACTGTGTATATGACACGACAACGGAAATAATTCACCTGCCATGTACAGTCTGCCATCTATAACTGAGTATTACTCATCTGAACAACTGGGGAGTTTGTACATTTTTTGCTTTCAAAGATATTGTGGAACTTTGAAATTGGTGGAACTTGTTAACTTAAATGTAACGTTTTACTATAAACTTCTTATTGTAAATAGACATACATTAATCCCAATGTAGCAGATCTAGACAGGTGGAGCTGGGGAGGTGGAGGGTTTCAGAGGAGCTCTGATAGTGCGCTGCAGCAAACACTGAACCAGCCTATTTAAATGTTGAGCAAGCAATCTCATTGGCTGCAGGATCAGCAGAGGCCAATCAGCTTGTGCCAGATTGCATATAAAGCAGTGGTCTTCAACTGGTTTAGCCATCCTATGGTCATTAAACCGCGACCCAATTTTTGTAGGAATTTGACCTTATTCCCAAATATAAATATATATATTATAAACGTAATTTCTTTTGTGCTTTTTATTTATACTGAAGCGATATACAGGGCGCGTCGCTGCATTTGCACGTGCATTTGAAGAGTGCACGCTATGAGCACAGTATAATGGCTGACAGGACAGGAAAGTTAGTTTTTCTGAGGTAAGAGACTTTTATGAAAATTACATTAAAATAATAACAATGACATATAGCCTGACATCCCATCTGACCGCAGATACTGTATCAGGACAACTCGTTTTTCTCAGGCAATGCGTCTGTTAACAGCTTTTTATGCATGTCTTTCAAAATAAAAGAAAAACATAGAATTACCTTTGTTGTTGTTTCTTCGACGGCACATTCCGTGACCAAAACATTCTTGTTGGGCGAAAATTTGACCGATATCTTAAAACCAATAAATAATGGATTATTTCCTTCAGATGAGACACTTCAGAATGCGTACTGTTCGCCATGATGGTTTTGAATTGCTTGAAATATGATTGGAATCATTTCTAAAAGGAAAACACAGTTGAGGTCAACATGTGCAGCACAAGTCTGTCATATAGGCTACGTAATATTATAATGAGAACATCAATATAATTCTGTGCTTGGGATATGACTTTTTATGGTGAGACTTGTAATCAGGCTCTCAAAAATTATATAAAAATTTGGATTTAGATTTATCGGCCAATTTATCGGTTATCGGCTTTTAAATTAAATATAAAGAATTATCGGTTATCGTTATCGGCCAAAATTTCCATATATATATAAGCTCTTGTCCTTCCTCTTATCATTTATAAAAATCTGTGATTTATGAGTTCACATTTTCTAAAAACAGTGACTGCAGTAAGCTATCTGAGGTTATTTCACCCTGAATCATCCCCTTACAAACTTTTAAATGTGTTACATAATTATCTTTCCCTCTAGTATGTGGCGGTGCTGTCATGGGCGATATAATTCAACTGTCACAGACATTTCTCTGTCTCTCATAAGAAATGTGTCTCTGTTCCAGTTATATCACAAAATAAAATGCGTCCAAACACACCGCAGTTACTGATATACAGCATCATTTGATTGGAGATATGCTTTACAAGTCAAAAATTACTGTTTGAAAACTGTTGATTGCAGTGATGATGTTATCCCTGATGTACCTGCTTCACAGTACTGTAATGAGCGATGAATATCGCTGAATATGGCTAACCTGTATGTCCCAGATCTCCTTATTCAAGCGGTTTACACTCCACCTCATTTATTATAGACTATTTCCAGCACCCTATTGGGGACCATATGGCTTTAATACAATAAGAAATCTTTTTTGCTGGACTAAAACATGCTGAATCTGTTGAAAAAGGGAAAGCTTCTGTTGTTTCTCGTCACATTTCTGTTAATAAACCCCTGGAACACTGTTGTCGTGCTACAGGGCTGGTGAATAATGAATGATATTACTTTCAGTTGTGAGCGTTTGCTGATATCAGGTCTAAGTGTCTGCATCACTTTGTTAATTTCAACACTCAGAAACAGCACACTGGTAAATAATGCAGGTTCCGGAGGGGGAATTTCATTTTTCTCTTTATTTATCAGTTTATTTATTTATTTTTTCTGTCAAACACCACCAAGACAAATGGGTTTTGTCAAGCCGTTGGGCTTCGGGCTCTGTTGTGCCCAACAAAAGCATGTTTGACACAAGCAACATGCATACAAGCTGATCCATTTCACATGCAGACTTAATGACAAAATCAGAATACTGTATGTTTGTTTCTTGCAATAATTACGGCAAATGTCGATTCAAATGGGCAATTTCTTTTGACAGATTTTCTGTGCACCCTATGATCCCCATTGCAGCTTATTCTGGCAGAAATAAAAACATCCATTTAAAATAAAAATAACGTTTCTATCCTCATTTATAAACCTGACTTTATTTCTTCTGTGTAACTCAAAATAAAATATTTTTCTTTTTCTGAAGAATGACTTTAGAAAAAGTGGACGGTCATGACTAAATGCCATCATCATTCAGAGCTTAGAAGTACTAAAAAGAGATTTTATATGGTCTATAAATCTATTTGACTTGCACTTAATGTGAGTAGTAATTACTCTGATTATTATGATAAATGATCTTAACATAAGAAATCAATCTCTGCATGTAAGAAATGATGAATGTCTTTTACTTATAGGGATCTTATCTCTTAACATTTAGCATTGTGGAGTGTTTATTATGCGGTCTGTTCCTGCGACGGGCGGTCTAGTGTCCAAGGTTGAAAGAATCTATTAAAGTGAGATTCAGAGGGTTCATCAACTTCCCCTCTCACTCCTGCCGCTGATTTATTGAGGTTTTTCCCCTCACCCCTTCCATTCCCCCTCACACTCACCAAGCACAAAAATAATAAAAGCTCAGAAATTCCGCTAGTTCTCATTATTTCGCCCTTCCTCCCCTAGATGAATCATTGTATGTGTATTTGTGTGTGTGTGTGTGTGTTTGTGGATATTGTACTTTGGCAGCTGTGCAGGCCTGTCACACTAGAATTGGCTTTCCCACAGATCTAACAGGCTATCAAATGGTATTTTTATGGATTTCTTTGCCTGAAGTGAAAAGCAACTCAAATGGGAATACTGAGGAGTAGATTGCAAGATGAATAGCTTGAATTCTTATAGATTTCTCTCTCCTGTCGTGGATACATGCGCATTCTCACACTTGCATCCTAAATGCTATGGCAAACAACTGGAATTCCCCTGGAGCCAATAGGAAAATGCATTTGTATTGACTGAAAAAGAGTTTAACAAAACCAATAACCATGTTAAAGGTGACGTTTATGTTTACATTTTTGCAAATATGTCCTGAAAAAAAAAACTGCCATTGTTTACACAAAAATAATAAGCAGCACAAACTTTTTCAACATTGATAATAATAATAATAATAATAATAAGAAGAAGAAAAGTTACTTGAGCATCAAATCATCATATTAGAATAATTTCTGAAGGATCATGTGACACTGAAGACTGGAGTAATGATGCTGAAAATTCAGCTTTGATCACAGGAATAAATTACATTTTAAAATATATAAAGATTATTATTTTAAATAGATAATTATTTTAAATTGTAATTGTATTTCCCAATATTGCTTCATTACTGTATTTTTAGTTAAATAAATACAGACTTGGAGAGCTTTTGAAAACATTAAAAAATCTTACAGACCACAAACTTTTGAACGCTAGTGTATAGGATAGTGTATAATAGAAATATTACAGTTTAGTTGTAATGTGTGGTGTTTGAGGGTACGTTTACACTGCAATGACGTACTTTCGTTTGTGTCTTTCGCATACCGATGACAATGTTGTCTAAATGTTCTTCATTCACACGGATCCACAAAAATGGCTAAAAGCTCCAGATTTTTCATGCCAGGCCAGTAGTTGGCGATGTCACTTTGTAAAGAAACTTTACGTGCCTATAGACTTTATGTAGCCCCGCCCCTTTTCAGTGCTGTGCTCGTTGTCTTTTGACTTCCGGTTTGTATTTCCACAGCGATCTTGCATATTTATGAATGAACTGCTCATTTTATCCTGTTAACTTGACATGTAAATACACTATCCAAACTTAAATGGTTGTAATTCAGGAATACTTTGGAATATAGACATAAGGCTGGTCTTGTTTTAAAGATGAAATTTGGCAGATTATTGTAGACGTGAAATAACTTATGTAAGTGACAAAAAAATAAAGTTATAGAAGTTTACGTTTATGAAAATGTAAAATGTAAAAATATAATATTTTATATTTTATATAAAAATATATGTTTTACAAAACAAGTTTTACTCTAAAACTGCAAGGAAATCAAAGCCAAAAATCTGTTGTGTTCCAAATTTCAGGTTGATATCTGAAAAAATGAGCTTTCAGTAAGATTTAGTTTGGGCGCAGTACCACATTTTTTCACTAGATGACAACCAATCTCCATTACTGACCATATAAAGGCGCCTCCATTTCCATATATGGTTTGAATGATCTGAACCATATAGTTCCATTATTTTCATACAATTTATGAAGTAGACATCCTATATAGAAGTAGTATGGGATGTTTGGCAGAATTTGATATGAATTCAGCCTCTAATAAACATAAAAACAACATGTATGTGGGCTATAGATCGCCGCCACAATCATAAATCTATTTTTTTTTTTCTATTAAAAACATTTTCAGACCTTTTTTTCGCAAAACATTGAATGGATGTTAATTGCATTTAATAGATGACACCTTCAATAAAACATTTTACTTTGTAAAAGCTGTTTTTCTGCATGTTTGGGCTGTTCGCTGCATTTACACTGTTCTGAGCAGCAGGGGTTGAAAATGTGACAATTAATTGACTAATTGACTGATGTAATTGACCACTACCATGATCACTACCATGCACAGGGAGATGTAGACAAAAACAGAGTAAATCCAAATACACAGAGAGGTTAACTAGGAACAGGTGAGGGAAATCAATCACTAAATCAATGGTAACTATAGAAACAAAGGATGTGAACACTGAGAATGATGGGAACAGAAAATACACTTCAAAATAAAAGTCCAAATAGCAAAAACAACAACAACAAAAAACAGGTAACAATAGTAATATAGTGTATAGTGCATAATGAATTATTGTATTATATTAATAAATTATTAATTAGATTTATTTATTATATACATGTATAATTATATATTTCTATGGATTAAAATATAGAATATATTTTACATAAGTAATGCTCCAATAAAATATTTATTTTCCAATTGTAAAGTAATGAGCAGCATAAATTGGATAAATGGGTTATGGCAAGAAATCTTACATATGGATCGTCAGGAACTGAAGGATTGATTCAGTCCAACATGATACAGGTGATTGGTTCTCTCTCTCATCAAGAGACTTCTTGTGCTGCACAGGGGCTTATTGCTTCCTCACACAAAACTTGAACAGTTGCATAACAAACCACTTACACAAGCAATGACATGGGAAAAATTAGTATCAGCAAGCATTGCCATCAGCATTGCAATGATTTACTGCCATCTCAGCTTCACGTAAAGCAGACTCGACAAAAGACAGAGCTGTGTCAGACCGGCTGACAACATGCAAACATGATAGTTTTGTTCAGAAATGATCAGATGAGACAGTGTTCAACACTGAACATTTTGCTAACGTTGCCATTAAAGAGAGAGTTCACCCAAAAATGAAAATTCTGTCATCATTTACTCACCCTCAAGTTGTTCCAAATCTGTATAAATGTCTTTGTTCTGCTGAACACAAAGAAAGATATTTTGAAGAAAGTTTGTAACCAGGCCACTTTGGGGCACCACTAACTTCCATAGTAGGAAAAAAAAAATACTATGGATGTCAATGGTGCCCCAAAACTGTTCAGTTTAACACATTCTTCAAAATATCTTCCTTTGTGTTCAACAGAACAAAGAAAATTATACAGATTTTGAACAACTTGAGGGTGAGCAATTGATGATCGAATTTTCATTTTTGGGTGAACTATCCCTTTAAAAGTTATGAAAACATTTTTTTCTGAATGTTCTCTGAACGTTCAAAACGTTCATTTTTAAAAAGTTTTATAAAGATTTCTCATATGCAAATGTTGAAGGAACATTCCATTTTATCATTCTTCAAACATTATGGGAATGTTACTTTTGAATGTTCTCTGAACGTTCTGAAACAAGTAGTAACATTTAAAAAATGTTAGATGAATGTCCAACTAAAACTTTTCAAAAATATAATATTTGTTGCATGCCTTTTGATTACAGTTACAGTTTATACCCATCAGAAAAATGGAAAAATCATCTGAATCAGGGGGAAAAAAAAGGATAGGCTACCTTATAGTCTCTGCTTTTGACTCAGAAGAACTGATAAATGTTTCTGAATCGGACCTTTCTGTACTCCACAGCCCTGTTTTTGCCTCTTGCTCTCCAACTTAATCTGTTTACATTCATTCTTAAGATAAAAATATTGTCATTTTTCATTTTGATCTGGCTTTTTTATATCTCTTTGGTTTCTTCCAGTCATCTTATAGCATATACCAGCAGAATGTGTCATCAAATTAGCCTTTTCACAACATAATAATGGCATGGCCTTTAATTAAAGAATGGCTTGGCTTAGCAGAACAAAAGACTCCCTTCACTCAAAGGAACGGATATCCAATGCTCCCACATCTTTAGATTGTACTTATATCCAGTAAATCTTCTCACATTGCCTTTCTTTCAAATTAACTTCACGTGTTGTTGTGGTCTGAAAGGGTTTCAGGAAGAAATGGGGAGAGAGCAACTGCTGCTGCAACATGCAGCATTCCTTTGTTGGGGAAAGATTTACATAATCTGTTTTTCAAAAGCCAGGCATTGTTTATTTTCCGAAATTCTTGAACAGAACCTTCCCAGATATTTACATATCACAGTATTCCTTCATAAAAAAATATCTTTGAGGCAAACCATGTTGGAACAATAAATTGCGAGTACTGTTATGCCATGTTGTATGGGCTTTATGATCTATTTGTGTGTTTTACAGAGGGAGTGAGTGATTATCACTAAGACCTCTGGCAGATTTTCACTACGAATCACATGTGGTTTTCTTGGAGATGCTACCAGGCCAGATGAGCATTTGTCATTTCATTTGAATAATTACCATACCAGACTAATGATAAATGGTTTCGTGCCACATGCAGCTCTCCCTACGATGAAACACTCCTGCTAAAGCTTGGACTTCACTTTGGGACGTCGCTTTTGAACTGTTGACTTGCTGGGTAAATTGGACCATAGCAGAATCCCGACAGAGCTTTGTATCTGCGGGAGGGCATCATCAATCACAGTTTTAAAGAAAACTGAACTCATTATCCTGCAGAGAGCTGCAGTTAACTTTATCTAATGGGATGGGGCATCTTGTCGTTTTTGTTATTGCTCACTCGGTATGCTATAGGAAAGACACAACATTGAGTGTGTCAGGGTGTGTAGGTGATTTACCCTTTTGGCAATTTATCTTCATAAGGTGCAATTTCATACTACTTCTAGTAGTACTACTAATGAACTAAATTTGGATGCGATAAATGCAATGAAATTCAATTATTTACCCCAAACTCACGGCATCAGGTGAACCAGTGTTGCTGCGAAAACAGTCATGAAACTCTAGATGGCGCATTCTGATTGGTCTTTTACGTGCAATCAACAAGCAATCGCATCATTATCATATGGCTGCTTATCCTGCAGCCAATGAGATTGCTTGCTCAACATTTAAATAGGCTGGTTCAGTGTTTGCTGTAAGCTAGAGTTCCTCTGATACCCTCCACCTCCCCAGCTCCACCTGCCTAGATCTGGTATGGGATTAATGTAGTCAGTGGCTATTTGCACCTCTAACCCTATCTAATAAATACTTTTAATACAATTAAACACTCGTTAGGCAGTTTTAGAACTTTATTTTTTATTTTTATTGAAATTAAATGCCTTTCTGATGTGATGTGTAATGGGAAAATGGAGAAAGGCAGATTCAAACCTGCGTCGATCGCGTTAAAAGCCAGTTCTGCGAGCCTTACTTGCTACTGCTGCACCACTGAAGATGTTGATTTCTGCATGGAATCAGACATTGGTGGGTGGAGCTAGTGTAAATTGCATATGCCAACAAGGAATGGTATTTGCACTTAGTGTAAATAGACACTCTGATTAATGTATGTCTATTTTCATGGCTGCAGTTTTTCTGTATGGCATATATCAGTTTCAACAGTACAAAGTTATACATTACAGTATGTGGGATACTGATTGCAAGAGATTATTATTCACATTTACGGTTTTGGTCTGTCTACAAATTACTGTACAATGTCAAATTTGCGAAACAAAATAAAAAGACTATTTTACAGCAAAATAAAAAAGTAAGCATAGGAAACACCTCTTAGGCAGAACTGTACATGCAGCACTGTATGGGGAATGAGAGTGCAGTCTTTCTACACCTCCTGATGTCCCGGTCTGTCAGGCCACAGATTCTCATCCACCTCACGATGGATATCTTCCCTTGCAATGCAGCGTGGAGAGAATCGTTTGGAATGTCTTATCAGCCACATTCCCCCTGAGACCAATTCATCAATTTACAAAAATGTCCAATAGAAATGAACAGAAAATACACTTGGCTTGACAGATTATGACAACTGGTTTAACCATTTATCTAATTAACTAATGCATAATATAATATATTTTGATCAATATGACATAAGCAATTGATAATGTAGGGAACGGCAGACAATTGTACATAATCAATTACATGTATGTACCAAAGCATTGGCAATTTGTTCAATAGAATGAGAAATTGCTCTTATGATGTGCACAAGAGATGTGGAGGATAATCAAGCAGTTTTGAGAATTTCACTTGTGCAACTGGGAAAAACAAATAAATTGAAAAATTCCTGTTTTCATATCATCATTAATACCATGAAAATAGATGCTGATCATTTCAAGAAAACACACATATTTGAGTTTATTTGCAAGGAGGATGAGAAGGGAAATGAGAAATTTAATCTCAGACATTCCCAGACATGCGGATGAGTCAGACTCATATATTAGCAAACTGATCTCTTTCTGGAGTTCTTGTACATTCATGAAATGACCAGTGTGTGATGTTTTAAACAATCACTCACTCGGATGCCCACATAAGGTCCTGAAGTCTCACCGGAAGCCAGCGCTAAGCGAATGCTTGAATCCATGCTAATGCAAGTGAAGTTTTTTCCCCCCTCTGCCCACTCTTAACAACGTTGCTTGGCGACCTTCTATCTCTCTCTCTCTTGCTCTGTCCTGTTCAGAGTGCAATTATGATTGTAAGCTCATATTAGTGTGCCTGTATTGAAATTATGTGAGAATTTGATGTGCGTATGTGTTTGAATGTGAGTGTGAGGTTGAACTTGGGACTCACAGAAGGAGGAGTAGTAATCACAGGGTAGCTGCATCCTGGCATCATGGGGAGAGAAACGGCACAGCTCAACATGTGAAGGTGTAAATGAGACCCGAAAGAAATAACACCCTTCTTACAGATTAATGCATGCCAAAGCTTTTCTTCTGTGAGTGAGTACATACCAAAGGACTGCAGTACAGCTGTTCTTCTGCTCAATTACAGCTCTTCGAGGAGATCCTAGACAGATGCAGCCTCGTGCTCAAATGTCTGGGCTGGTAACTGAAAAGTTGTAGGTTCAAACCATGCAAGTATTGAACCATAAATGGTGTATTTATACAGCAGTTGTTGATCAGGATGCAGATCTTCAATTAAATTTCAATGTAAAGAAGCGCAATTAAAATTAATTGAAACTCAAATGGATGGACGGATGGATGGATGGATGGATGGATGGATGGATGGATGGATAGATGGATAGATGGATAGATAGACAGAGAGACAGACAGATGGATGAATGGATAGATAGATAGATAGATAGATAGATAGATAGATAGATAGATAGATAGATAGAAGGATGAACGGACTAATGGACAGATGGATAGATTGATAGTAGCGTTGTCAAAAATATTGATATTGCGATATGTATCGATACTGAAATATCTGAAACAGTTCCAATACTCCTGTTCTGCAGTATTGATACACTGACTCGTTTCATTCAATCTTGTTGAATATTGCTTGTATTGCGCATAATTTGCACCTCTCAAATAGCTCGCGAGAACCAAATTGACTTCTTTTTCGTGGCTTATTGCTCTTAAATGGTCAAATACATACACAAATATGTCAAAATGCCCATCTTGGTGAGCATTCAGGTGAACACAGTCAGTTGATAGTTGAAAAAGAAATCGCATTCGCCTATCGTGTAACAGTATGTTGCATCAGTGCATCAGCTCTTAAAGTGACAGCAGCCTAATATTCCTGCTGCTGTCTGTCATGTTAATCAAAGAACAAAAGACAAGTTTTGTTGACTGAATAACTTTTGTAACTTTACTTGTAAGCATTAATCTGTATTTAATTTTTACAACGAAGACTATCCAGTGTTATTTTACATTATATTACTTTAATTTCTGTAGTATTTCATACATGAATACTACTGTTAAACCCACCTGAAAAACTTAAAGCTGTGTTTATTTCATTTGTCTCTTTATTCTATAGTATTTATTTGTACTATCATTTGCAATTTTATGTGTTCTTATTTTATTACTGACTGTTTACTTGTCTTTTTATTTATTTATTTATTTATATTGTAAGTGGTATCGGGGACAACGCTGATGGATGGATGGATGGATGGATGGATGGATGGATGGATGGATGGATGGATAGATAGATAGATAGATAGATAGATAGATAGATAGATAGATAGATAGATAGATAGATAGATAGATAGATAGATAGATAGATAGATAGATAGATAGAGAGATAGATAGAAAGGATTTACGTTTTAGAGTCTGTTAATATATTCATGTACATTTTAGGGTCTATTACAACAATATTACCAAAACTTGACGCACCTGCAGTATGAATACAAATGAGATCACCCTGAAAACACTCTTGGATTTCTTGTTAACCTTTTAGCTCACATTTAACAAAGCAATTTTTCTCAACAAAACTTCAAGCTTATTTATTCTTCAGATGACCTTTAATATATCAGATTACATCAGTCAGATCCTTCGACTCCAGGAGTCCACAGCGACAGTTTCCAGTGCATTCAGCTCAAGCTGTGGAAGTAGATGATTTGCTCCTGATTTATGCAGATTGCTCCTTCTTCTTTTGATCAGAGCACAAGCATTCCTCAATGTAGCAGGGAAGCAGAACTGTTCATTTCCAACACTTTATTTACTGCATTTCTCTCTGCATTGCAAGATCCATTCAGTCCATTCTAAGGATTGCTGGTGAGTCAAACACGGTTTAACATAACTCCAGATATCAACATCACATTTAATATTCTTTCCCCATGAGATGACTCTCTTTTCGTACCGCTGGGTGGATCATCTGCAATGTCTCATGCATCTTATTATACCTCTCTGCATTTAGTTTCCCATTTAACATGCAGCCTAACATCTCAGACTTTTATCTGGCGGTAAGAAGGAGAAGGCCTGCTGTCAGTCAGATTGATTTATGTGTGCAGGCCTGGCACAGAAGCGCTGCATCCTTAGGATCTGCCCTATTGAGCATCTGGCAGCTGAGATTTCTTTCTCATCTGCTGCAGAGTAAACATATTCTAATATTAAAAGTTTAATTTTGTAGTGTACACTGTGGTTCGTTGGAGGTTCATTGAGTCCTTGTATAATGGCATTTTGATTGCCCCATGAAACTCAAATCATTTTTGTTTACTGAAGCTTCTGAAGAAATGAATTAAAGCTCTGTTTTAAATAACCCCAGTGCCAGACTTTATTAAGTAGAGTGACATCCTATGGCTTATTTATAACTTAAGATTACATTGCTTTATTTTGACAGGAAGCACAGTCAATGAAAGAATACTGAAATATGTGCTGTGCTTATGAAGGCATAGACGTGTATTGTGCGTCATCTTTTTCTGAAATTGATCATGACAGCTGACCTTTGATGTTTGGATGGACTTTATTAAATCAAGAGACAAAATTCTTAGTGTTGCATTTTGTTTTTCTGTAAGTGTACAGTGGCTCAAAAGCAAATTTAAACACTTAAGCTACACTTACACTGTATACGTTATTTTCTAACAAAAAACAAATAAAGTGGCATTTGTTTGAAAGAAACTTAATTTAAATACTTTTCAAACAAATAATTTAAGAAAAGAAGTTGCTTAGGTTTAAAAATTAAACAATAGATGTACTACTGAAGATGATGGTGATGGTAGTAGTAGCATAAAATATCAAAACATCTGCTGACCCATATATTTTGCTATTTAGAGGCTATTATATCTGTTGGTTTTCTTATTATTCTTCCTCCCCAATAGGAGTCTACTTATGAAAATGATGAAAATTGGCACATTTACAGTGGCGTTCCTGAATAGTATTCTGACCAACTTTAGAGTCTCTAGGACCAACTTTATAGCACCACCACCAACTCAAATATTCACTTTTCAAATGGTTATAGCTTTTTAACCCTTTTGTCATAGAAACAAAATACACCTGATTCCTGTCTTCATGCTGATCATGTTTAATATATACATTAAGATGTAGTGGTCCCCATTTTTTTCCCCCTACTCCATCAAATTATTGTCTGTGGACTCCTTGGGTCATGCCAAATCTGTCTGTACTGATTTTGGCAGAATTGGACAAATCGACTGTCCGCCATTTTGGGATTTGTCATAAATTGCGATATCTTTTAAACAATTTGACATGTTGGCACTAAATTTGGTAGAGCTCATCGACAGCATGTCCTGTATTATAATCCGATGGCTCAGAGAGGCCTGCACTGACAGCAAGTCAATTAACACTTTCAATGCCCAGAAAGCTACTAAAGACGTATTTAAAACAGTTCATGTGACTACAGTGGTTCAACCTTAATGTTATGAAGCGATGAGAATACTTTTTTGTGTGCCAAAAAAACAAATAACGACTTTATTCAACAATATCTAGTGATGAGTGATTTCAAAACACTGCTTCATGAAGCTTCGAAGCTTAACGAATCTATGGTTTCGAATCAGTGGTTCGGAGCATGTCAAAGTCATGTGATTTCAGTAAACGAGGCTTCGTTACATCTTAAATGTTTTTCAAAATTTCAGTGGTTCACTATGGTTCACCACTAACCATCGGATTTTATGAAAAATATCTTCATTTGTGTTCCGAAGATGAACAAAGGTCTTACAGGTGTGGTGAGTAATAAATGACAGAATTTTAATTTTTGGGTGAACTAACCCTTTAAGTTATCTGAGTAATTTGAACTCAGTGACACCTAGTGTTCCAGAGATATAATATGAAATATAATATTTTTTGCAAGGGGTGCACTTTCGTTCCTCTCTAAAAGCCCAAACTTAATGTTAACTTAACCAGATCAAATCAGGGATTGTCATAAACTTTAGTCTGCTGTTGCTAAACTGCAGGATGTGCTGGATAATAAAAAGAGTTATTAAAACTGCATTAAGCCATGAAAGAAATACTGTTTTCCAAGCGGATTTCTGTGTGCACGCTCTTAACTAATTAAATAAATACTGCATGATGAATAGAAGAATTCAAATCAAAAACTTGGACCTCAGAATGCTTTTATAACTCGAGATTAATGTAAACAGCCCACTGCAAACACACCTGGAATTCGCTTCAACCTTTTTGAACTTTATGAATGATTATTTTATAGAAGGTTCAAGTGTTGTGTGTAAGGAATTGGAAGAAAGCAGAGTACGGCTGTTTCTAAAGCATGCAGTGGCATCTGCTGTTAAAAACTACACTCAGAATAGATTAGAGAGAGAATTGTGATGCATTCGGAAAATCTCAGAATCGATCCAGAATCATTTCTCGATTCACAATGCATTGATTTTATTGTCCCAGTCCCAGTTTTCAGTGAACAATGAATGGTGATCAGCCCCAAAAATCCTGATCGGGGCACCTTTAGTAAGAAGAAGACATGCAGACAGGTTTTTGTAATGATGACAGATGAGGTCTCCCCTGACACATCACAATACTGGCAGAGTCAAACCTGCAAACGCTACTCTAAATATCTAATTTTCTTTCTGATTCTTTTCTCATTCTATCCTATCATTCACTTTATTTCATCAAATTCATTCCTCTCCTCTGTCTTTGTCACTTATATGCAGTAATATATCTTGTTGCATTTCACCAGCCGGTCTCTCATGTCGCCATACATATTGCATCTCTTTGCAATGAAACGTGAAATAATGTTTCATGTGCACTGGGACTTCTTACTAATTAGGCCAGTACTGGTCAGAGATGCACGTCTGAAGAGACAGTGGTTCTCTAAGTATAGCATTCAGTGACTGTAACATTCATGAAGTACTAGTTACAATTCCTCTGGCACATACAGTTCATGTACTGTATAACACCACGGCACATGGATCCAACACACCAGAATGACTTTTAACATTGGAAAAGAGTTGAGAGAGACAGAATGAAATGGATGGATTGACAATCAAAGAATACAGAGATGAGACAAACAATGTACAAGGAACTGAGGTTTACCCTGAAAACAACATCATAAACCAAACTAGGGCTCAGGTGTGACACACACACACACACACACACACACACACACGCACACACACACACACACACACACACACACACACACACACACACACACACACACACACACACACACACTCTCATATTCACACATACAAACAGATGCTGAGGCACATATTAGCAAACAGCACACTTACATGCACATGTGCACTCAAACCGCTTCCAGATGATGCACCTGCGGTCTCAGAATCACCAGAGGTCAGGATCACATTGACCCAAATGACATCCCCACTTTACACCATCATATTATCCCACATTGCTTTATTATGACAGAGGGTACAGACAATGGGTGTGAGAAACGTTCTCTGATTGCTCCATGAATACTGCATGAGTCTGATTCATTCTGTTCTTCTCAGATTATAGGTTATGTTCTCTAAAGTAATCATGACAGTTCAGCTTGCAACTTAATTTTATGGTGCTTGCATGCACACACACATACACACACACACACACACACACACACACTCCCTCATCAGTAAAGCAGCAGGGAGGACATGGTTACAGTAAACTCGTTAGAGTGACTGAGGTCGTGGTAATGAGTGTCTTTGCTTGCAGTAATATTATTTGATTCTTTGGGTTTTGGTGACATTTCTCTGAGCAGTGCCAACTGTAATAAATAATCCACAGTACAAAGATAAAACAATGCAAAATTACAAAATATGACATTAAAATTGTATAAATCATTTTTCTAAACAGACCGTGTCCATCAGCTATATCAGCGGTTAAAGTTACAGCGGTAAGCTGAGTCTCAATTGCCTCCTATGAGCCCATTGAGTTTTAATAGACTGGGTCTGCATGCCGTGGGTTTGTTAGGAGGTGATTGAGAATGAATGGAGAAAAATCACTTGAGAGGAGCCAATGCCTCCATTGAGTTATGATTGGCCTATTATACTGTTCACATGATAAAGCCCACCTGTCGGTTTTGTGCGTGTTCCGCACTCAGATATTTCAGCTTTATACCATATCAAAATCAAATTTAAAGGTGCCATAGAATGGAAAATTAAATTTACCTTGGCTTAGTTGCATAACAAGAGTTCAGTACATGGAAATGACATACAGTGAGTCTCGAACACCATTGTTTCCTCCTCCTTATGTAAATCTCATTTGTTTAAAAGACCTCCGAAAAACATAACACTGACTGTTGCGTAACAGTCGGGATCATTAATATGTACGCCCCCAATATTTGCATATACCAGCTCATGTTCAAGGCATTACACAAGGGCAGGCAGTATTAACGTCTGGATCTGTGCACAGCTGAATCATCAGACTAGGTAAGCAAGCAAGAACAACAGCGAAAAATGGCAGATGGAGCAATAATAACTGACATGATCCATGATATCATGATATTTTTAGTGATATTTGTAAATTGTCTTTCTAAATGTTAGCATGTTGCTAATGTACTGTTAAATGTGGTTAAAGTTACCATCGTTTATTACTGTATTCACGGAGACAAGAGCCGTCGCTATTTTCATTTTTAAACACTTGCAGTCTGTATAATTCATAAACACATCTTCATTCTTTATAAATCTCTCCAACAGTGTGTAATGTTAGCTTTAGCCCTGTTAGCCACGGAGCACTATCAAACTCATTCAGAATCAAATGTAAACATCCAAATAAATACTATACTCACATGATCTGATGCATGCATGCAGCATGAATGACGAACATTTTGTAAAGATCCATTTTGAGGGTTATATTAGCTGTGTGAACTTTGTTTATGCACTGTATTAGAGTCGAGAGCTTGGGGGCGGGGAGCGCGGGCATTTAAAGGGGCCGCAGCCTGAACCGGCGCATATTTAATGATGCCCCAAAATAGGCAGTTAAAAAAATTAATTAAAAAAAATCTATGGGGTATTTTGAGCTGAAACTTCACAGACATATTCAGGGGACACCTTAGACTTATATTACATCTTGTGAAAATGCATTCTAGGGCACCTTTAATATGACTTGACATCAAAAAGTGTATAAATCTAAGTGACCGTGTCCATCAAGTCATTTCAAATTTAATTTGACATGAGATAAAGTGGAGATATCAAAGTGAGAGAACTGTTGTTTTGGAATAAATATAAAAATGCTTGGAAAACACTAATTTGATGAGACTTATACTTGATTTTAATAAACAGAACAATTCGTAATTTAAAAGTAACATTAATGACTGTTAGAGTTATTAAATAGAATATATGTTGTATGTTATATGTTACAAAATAGAATTGTCCTCATTTCAGACCACCTCTGCATGCCACTGCTACACTGATAAAATGACAGATGTTTTAAAGAAAAAGCAAAAAATCTCAGTTATATTGCTTAGAAGGAAAATAGTATAAAATAATATTATATATAGTATTATACAATGTTTAGATATTTTCGCAAGACAAAAAACAGATACACTAAATTATTAATGTCTCAATGAAACAAAGATACAGTATATATAGTGATAGATCTTTTCTTCTGTATTGTGACATTCATCCATTTGTAACAGATTATCGGGAAATATTTAGGATGGAACTTGGTTCTATTCATCATTTGTTGATTGGATTTTGAAATGCAGCTGTTATGCTTAAAAATTATATGCGATAGTGAAAGGGTCTGAGCGGACTTAAAGTGTCAAAAGTCAACCAAAAATGAACATTATTATCCCATAATTTACTCACCCCCAAGCCATCCTAGGTGTATATGACTATCTTCCTTCATTCCTTCACACAGTTGGAGTTGTATTAAATAATATCCTGGTTCTTCCCAGCTTTATCATGGCCTGAGTTTTTGAAGCTACAAAAAGCACATCCATCATCATAAAAGTATCCATACAACTCCAGTGGTTTAATAAATGCCTTCTGACGGGTTTTTGTGAGAAAAATAACCATGTTTATTTAATAAACTATAATCACTGGCTTCCGGCAACAGCTGTACACGTGTTTAGGAGAGTCGAGTTCCTGCAGAAGTGTGACCTCTGATCTATGACGTAGCTCCTCTACTCTTATATCGAAATCCTCTGACAATTTTCTTTAAAAATTCTCGTTTTAGACTTCCAATTCGTGATGGGTGTTTTGTTTTGCTCAATCTTCATCGTTTGTCAATTCGTACCTAAGCTTACGCTACGTCATACAACAGGTCAGAGGTCACCCTTCCACCAAAGCTCGACTCTCTGAACGTGAGTATATGGGTATTTAAATATATAGATATTTGTCTTACAAAAACCCATTGCTTCATTCAGAAGGCATTTATTAACCCACTGGAGTCGTATGGATTACTTTTATGATGGATGGATGCGCTTTTTGCAGCTTCAAAAACTCGGGCACTATTCAGTGACATTACAAAGCTGGGAAGAACCAGGATATTATTTAATATAACTAAGATTGTGTTTGACTGAACCAGTGTTAGTTTTTGCTTAGTCTTACTTAACTTTATTTCTTTGAGTTTGGTTAACTTAAACCATTTAAGGTAATTATTTTCCTCAAGTCATATAGCTATATAGTTGTTAAAACTTAGTTAGATTTGTTACCTGAATTCGAACTGAATGTGTGGAATAAACTTAAAATCTTTAAAGTTTACTCTAATGATTGACTAAACCAACACTAAAATATAGGTGAATTTAACTTATATGAGTTTACAGTACTCATTCGTATTAGTTTTAAAACTTAAATGTTTTAAGGGAATCGGTTTCCTCACATGGTTTGAGTTACTGTAACTTATCAGGTTTTACGGTGTAGGATGGCTTGAAGGTGAGTAAATTATGGGATAATTTTCATTTTTGGGTGAACTATCCCTTTAATAATGTGAGAAAAACCCAATTAAAATGTATAAAAATGAAACATATACATTGATGGTCATTCACAATAAGATCTATCACATGCATTTAAAAAATACATGTATGTTTCCATTTCATACCAAATTTTTTCCCATATAGTCCTAGTAGACAGCAAGATAAAATTGTGGTATTTGTCTGACCACGTCACTCTCATGTATGCATCCAGAAAGTAGAATGTATATCTGAATGTGTGTGTGTTTTGTACTACAATCTAAGTTGTTGTAATCTGAGGGTGTCCTTGATCTCACATCTGAGAAAAACTCCTAATCGCTGAACTATACAATACTTTCTGATGCTGTTTGGCATCAGAACAATACAGCTGCTTTACTCCATTCATTATTCATTGTGAAACATGTCGAGCGATCAGTGCAAGACTGCTGAAAAGAGCTGCTGGTGCAGTAACTCCTTCGATGTCCTCAGAGCCGCTGACCAGATGGCCTGCAGGAGTGCCTTTAATGAGCTTCATTATTTCATCCTTTAAACTTACTCTACTGATTTTAGCACCTCTATTTCACTTCGCAGGTTTAAACATGAAGCATCCTCACTTTAACCATGAGACAAACTCATGTGTTGTGTATGTTAAGAGCTACATTCGGCCTCTGGAGGCTTTGATATTGTCTGTGTAGATTGACTGACAGTCACATTGATGTAGATGTACACACAGAATTATACATTACAGGCCGTCCCCTACATCACTTGAACTTGATGTCATTGTTGTGGTCATGCTTCTCTGTGTTCTGCGCAATGCTTCATTTGTCTTTAATGTAATCTTAAACAGATTTCTCAGTCTGACTGGAGCCCAGTCATTTTTTGTCCTCTTGCTGTTTAAATGATAGATGGCTTTTTCTGCAGTGCTGTCAGTTACAAAATACAAATTCATCCAGAGGCTCACAGACTGCACAACCACATGCGTATATACAACCACACGCACACACACACAATCTCTACCAGTCAAAAGTTTGGGATAATTTTAGGCGTTCAAGTGTGTAGCGCTGAAACCCTATTGTAACTGTTAAATTTTCCAAGGATCAGCATTCTCCCATAAAAGTGATTGGGCAGACCAAACTGTAAGTCATAGAGACTTGAAACTTTGAGGGCTGGTAGTACTCAAACCGTCTACAAAGGCTTGCCCCGATCAGCCTGACGGGGGCGCTACAGCGGTCAAAAGTATGGAATGGCTCATAACTCCTAAATCTTTAGCCAAAATTTTCGAGTATTTTGGATTTTTTGAAAAAACTACTTTTGCGAACTAGTCCTATGTTTTGGGCTCAATTGGAACCAAACCAGTGCAGCTAGATTCTCCAGAGTCTGATTGTCAATAATTATAAAAAATAAAAAAAAAGCTAAAATTCTGATTCACGGTCCCTAAGGTCCGCCAAAACGTTTGAAGTGGGCGGAGCCACTTTTACTAAATTGGCTATAACTCATGAACAGAATGAGATATTTTCACCAAACTTGGCACACCTATGTAAGAGCTCATTCTGTGGTCGCGTTAAAAAGGACCCGGCAACTGGCCATTTGGTGGCGCTATAACATGAAAAAAATACTTAAAATGGCTTTAACTACTTCACTGTTAGTCCGACTGACTTGAAAATGGCCTTGCAATGACTTTGTCCAAGGTGCCATGACTGTCTATGAGGACATTGACGTAACTTAAAGGTCCCGTTCTTCGTGATCCCATGTTTCAAACTTTAGTTAGTGTGTAATGTTGTTGTTAGAGTATAAATAAAATCTGTAAAATTTTAAAGCTCAAAGTTCAATGCCAAGCGAGATATTTTATTTAACAGAAGTCGCCTACATCGAACGGCCAGTTTGGACTACATCCCACTACTTCCTTCTTTAATGATGTCACTAAAACAGTTTTTTGACTAACCTCCGCCCACAGGAATACACAAGAGTTGCGTTTGTAGAGTGTGTTTGTCGCCATGTCATCGAAACGTTGTTATTTTCATCCCACAGTCCAATCACTGGGTCTGATTCCGGCTCAAATTGATAGGGTAAAATTAAAGACATGTTTACAATAACACTGAGCGCGTGCATCTCCACGTTATGGTAAGAGGCGTGACCTTTCCGGGAAAGGTTCGCTAAGCTGTTGTCGAATCACAACACAGGAACCGCTGGCACAATCAGAACTCGTTACGTATTTCTGAAGGAGGGACTTCATAGAACAAGGAAGTCATCAGCCCGTTTTTATGACAGTGGAAACAGCGGTATACAGATAAGTAAATTATGTGAAAAATACTGTGTTTTTTTACACGCGAAACATGAACACATGTTATATTGCACACTATAAACACAATCAAAGCTTCAAAAAAACACGAAAAAACGGGACCTTTAAAAAACATGTCCGCCATCGGCCAATGAATTTGAGCAGCCAGACAAGGTTAACGGAGGGCAATTGGAACGAAACTCACTGGGCCTGTTTGAAATTCAAAAGTAATTGACCACTGGGGGGCGCCTTCGCATTTTTCACGCTTGTGTATTGCACAATTTTTCACGCTTGTGTATTGCACAATTTTTCACGCATGCCCATGACATTCATACCACATGGTTAGAACAGCTCATTCTGAGCAACTTTGCCTCTAGGACCGCCGCTGTCCATCGAATCGTTTGTTAAATATTGGAGATTATTTTAAAAACCAACTTTGGCGAACTAAGTCCTAGGTTTTTGGCTCAACCACGATAACTGTTTTAGAAACTATAGATTTCCTATGGTAAATTGCCTGTATTTGCTGCATATGGATCGAGATGGTTACAGGCTTGCTAATTAAAACATAATGCCTTTTTATGCATGTGCTCAATTGTTTATAATGGTTCTTATTATTATCAGTGTTAAAAATAAAGCACTAAATGACAATATTTTTATTTGAAATTTGGAAGAAATGTTATCAATACTTAATAGAATGAAGCAAAAATTTTCATTTTATTCAAACACATACACACACACACATACACAATAAATAGTAAATCCAGAGAACCTGATTTTGTAGTGGTCTCATCATTTTTCCAGAGCTGTATGTGTCATATGTCATGTCTCTGTCTGCCCCTGTGACCTAGCCCCACTCCACTGCCAGAAGCCAGTCAACCACCATCGACGAACGTCACAACGGAGATGTTTCACGAGCCCACCGCAGACCGAGGAGGCCAACCCACCGCGATGGATGAGCCAGGACCGAGGAAAGGATTGGACAGTACCATCGCCCCGGAGCCAACCTCACAGCAAGGGTCTGACCAGGTGCGCGAGCCGGTAACATCATCCGACATCGTTGGAGTGCTTGTGGAGCTTGAGGGCTGGGAGGAAAGCTCCACCCACAACACCACCACGGCGAAAACTATGACTGACACTGGCAAATTTGCTGAGGAACTGAGACATTTTTTTGAGTGATCTAATAGATTTTTCCGGAGAGGTAATTTCCCATTCCCCTGACTTCCCTGTTTTTAATGAATCTCCTGAGCTCCTTGAGGACCATTCTCCCATGTTCTCCAGTTCTCCCACGTCTCCTGAGTTCCCCGTCTGCCCACCCAGCCTCCCTCTCCCGCCGCCTCTATCACCCAGCTTCTCAGCCAGTTCCTCAGCCCCACCATCACCTCTGCCCTTCAGCTGCTCGACATCTCCCACATGCCAGGTGGGGATGTCGAGCATCTTCAGGTCCTCCACTACATCCACTCAAGAGGATCCCCTGCCTCCACTTCCAGCCTCCACGCCCCCTGCTCCACCTCGGCCCGTCGACACTTCGGCGTCACCCTGGCTCCTCCCTCCCTCGGCTCCACCGGACACCATCGGCCATACGGCTTCTCCGGGCTCCCTCGTCTTTCCGGCTCCGCCTTGGTCAGTCGTCCACCTGCCTGCACCTACGGTTCCGTCTGGCTCCTCCTTCCCTCCAGCTCCGCCTACATCCTCGGTCCCACCGGCTCAGCCTCTGCCCTCTGGATGTCCGCCTCCTCCTCGGACGCTCGTCGCCATGGCTCCTCCTCGGTCTCCAGGACCATCGGCTGCGCGTGGGCTCGTCGGCTCGTCAGTTACATCTGGGTCTCCAGCTGAATCTCTGTTGGTCGTCCCCAGGGTGTCGTCTGCCCCCAAGCCGACTCCACCATGGCTCCTCCCACCTGCGACTCTACCCTGGGGCCTCGTCCTGGCTGGCTTCTGGGGTAACATCTGGCTCCTCCTGCTCCTGGCTTCCCCCTGGCTCCTCCCACCCTCCACTCCCCCTTGGACTGTCATTATGTTCTATGGACTCTTTTCTTTTGCTGTTTTCATTGTACTCCGCCCTCCTCCAGAACCCCCTCCCTTCCTCCCTCCTCTGTACTCTTACGGCGCGAGGACGCACATATCCGGGAGGGGGCGAAATGTCACATGTCATGTCTCTGTCTGCCCCTGTGACCTAGTTTCCCCGTTCTGTTAATTAGTTCATTTGTTTCACCTGTTCCTTGTTAATTATCCTGTCACCTAGTTTAGTTCCTTTGTTAGTCCCTTGTATATATATCCTGTGTTTCTAGTCTTGTGTTGTCTGGTATTGTTTATGCTACGTGGTTGTATGTTCTGTTGGATTCCTGTTTCTCTACAAGTAAAGTCTGATATCTCCTCGTCGTGTGCTTTGTATACCAGCAACCGTAACAGTATGTATGCCAGTACTCTCTTTCTCTCTCTATACTGTAGGTCTTTATGAATTCATAGTTTATTTAAAAAGTTTTGTTTGCAACAAACGTCCACAACAAATATTGTATAAGCCTTTAGTCATTGTTTCTGCTTCTTTCCACCACTGCCTGGGTCTTGAAATGGGATTGTCCTATTTCCTCAGTCACGCTCTTCAACTTAATGTTGTTATGAAGTGTCAAAAGTTGACAGATGGATCCATGGAAACTAATGGTAACGTCAGGCTGTATATTACAGGAGGTGCTGTGTAAGTTGTCTGGTGCTGTACATTAGCCGTGTGTAATCTGTCACAGATGCAGCTTTAGTATCTGCAACACGGTGAATCTGTTATATTCCTGTACCTTCATTCTCTGGCCTTGATGCAGAGAAATAGATGAATACTGATAGTAGCACAGAGGTAATAGACTCTCGCTGCAGAATGCACCGGCTTGCATTTTCTCTCTCTTGCTCATCCTCATTTTCTCTCTCTGTCAGCACTTTTCTGTGTTCCCTGCAAAGTTTGTCACTAATCTCAACACACTATCAATAAGTCTCATTTAAAAACATTGAATTCCCTTTTATCTGGTTAATGGTGTGCACACAGCTGTCATTATAGTCTTTACACTTGCTGTGGAGTCACAAAATCTCTGTTTTAAACTGTTTGTAAGATTTAGCACACTGCATTACTGAAGCTAAGTGGCGTTGTGCTAGACTACAACCAGAAACATATACTTAAATAACACATTGCAAGTGTGCTTTTGTGTTTCTGTGGTGTTAATAACCTCCTCATATGCCTGGTAATGCCTTTGCAAACTGAGTTTGAATGACTAGCATGAGCCAGTTAACCTCTGCTGGTAGATTTCTGAAATTACTGTACACCATCTAGACACAAAGGACTTTTTCTTAGTTGAAAGCCATTCAGAAATGGCCTTGTTATGGAATATTGAAATGTGAGAGCACTGAGTGTATGCTAACAGATAGCTTAGCATTCACATTCATATAAGGGTCAGTTTACATGACAAAACGGGAAACTTTTAATGCCTTTTAGCCGCTCATTTACAAGACAACAGCGCTTTTGGTGCCTGAAAAAGCAAACGAGTTTCAAAGTGCACGTTTTTGAAAACTATACTGTTATCGTCTCCATGTAAACTACGAAAATGCAAATTTGCGAAAACGGTGATGTCATGCATATGTGTATTACGTGTTCAGACTATAGGCGCGTAGTTTTTCTTTACAAAGTGACATCGCCATCTACTGGGTGGCAGCGTTTTTTGTCATTTTCACAGATCCGTGTGAAAATATTTTCCATTTTTAGTACATCGTTGTGATGTGTATTGTTCAGATAGCACAGGCGTTTGATAAATGTTAAAACCATTCTTTCTTTTTTTTGGCCTTTGATAAAAAATATCCTTTTATAGTTAATTTTAATCATTTTAACAACACTCTAAAAAAAGTTGGGTTAAAAACAACCCAAGTTGGGTTGAAAATGGACAAACCCAGCGGTTGGGTTAAATGTTTGCCCAATGTGCTGGGTAATTTCATTTAAATTTATTTAACTATTGTTTAAAAATATTGTATTGCTTGCTTAAAATGAATCCAAAATATGTTGGAAATTAACATTTTAATATGTTTAATAAATGAACATTTATTAATAAGTTTAATGAATAATAATTAAACAATAAACATTTATTAAATTGCTTATTAAAAATGTTCACCTTTTGATTATTATTGTTTCCTCTAGTAATTATGCGTCTGATTTTTAATTTCCAACCTATTTTGGATTCATTTTAAGCCAGTCATATAGTAATTTTTAAACAATACTTGAGTTAAATAAAACTAAATAAATAAAACATTTAACCCAACTGCTGGGTTTGTCCATTTTAACCCAGCATTTTTTAGAGTGTAAAATAGCATCTAAATTTAGTGAACAAAATAACATTTTAGTTGACAAGACAGTGCAAATTTAAACATAATATTCAAAGATTTTATATATTGATTTAAATGTACCAACATTTAACAAAAAAATAAATAAAAAATTGACAAACTGTCTTTGTTGTGCTGTAATAACATTATAATTTTCCTTGTTTTAGTACATTGTTACTGAAAGAAGACATTCATAACATAACTTTTAACATTACTAGCGGGTAAAAAGTTCAAATTCACTTGTACATTGTGCAGATTTAAGTATAATACTATGTTTCTGATTGATCTGAACTTTAAAATTGAAAGTGGAAAATATAAAAATAAAAACTAATTCAAAATATAAATAAAAACTAGTATCTCAATGAAATGAAAATAGCCAGCTGTAGACTGGTTAAAACTGGTTAAAACAATCTTTCTCAGCAAGACGACAGTAGTCGACCTGAAAGAGAAAACTGAGCATAAGACATTTTTCCCTATTTACAGTAATGTTCGCATTGTGTTATGAACTGCATTCTGTTTTATTCACTCTTTTGCGTTCATGTGCATTGTATGTTTCAGCCGAAGTTTGCATTGAGAATTGTGTTTAGCTCCATGAAGTCAGAAGGACACCAATGTTCAGTCTAATATAACTCTCTCTGTTTCTGTCTGTCTAGGAACCTTGGGAAATCTGGATTGAGAGTATCATGCCTTGGTCTGGGTGAGTCTTACACTATTTCCACATGCTGTATGTGTTTGGTGCAGTATCAGCAGACACAGTTTTTGCAGGGTTCGGTTTAACAGTTCATTAATCATGACACCACGCTGACTTTCTCGATTTCGCAAACACACACGCACACACAATCTGGCTCTTGATGTCTGGGATAGGAGGACTGGGACTTGAACAGTGGGATATATGAAAGCAATTACAAAAGCTGAACTTCAGTAAGCGGAGTGGGCCAGTCAGCATCCGTACCTCAGAGACGAAAAAAAAAGGCAGACTCAGCTTTCAGAGTGAAACAGGCCAACGCTACAGGGACTCCGTATGCCTGTGCGTGTGTGTCTTTTAAAATATGAGCACTATGGTGTATGTGTGTTACTAAATATAAAATTATCCAGGAAGATAAATAGCTTTGAATGCGAAGCTCGAGTAGGAGGCACATGTTTGAATCCGGCCTTTGTCTGGTCATGATCCCATTCCTCTCTTTCTCCCACCAATGATTTCCATCTTACTGTCAATAAAAAGTGACAGAGCCCAGAATAAATCTATCATATGTGTGTGCAACAGGTGGGCGGCAGGGCTGTTTTGATACCGTCATGGATAAGACAACGGGAAAAACATTGCTAAATGCAAATTATAAAGTTTAGTAGATCAATTTAAAACGACTGTTTTTTAATGCATTGTTGCATCAGTAAATGAATCAGTGCTCATAATGTAACCTGTCCTCCAGAACAGATTCATTGACAATAAAGGAATGTTTTGTTCATGAATAACTCGAATTGCTTGATGAATCAGTGAGTCGCTCATAATGCAACCTTTCCTCCAAAAACAGTCACTGAACGACTCATTTCGGTGAACAGATTCATAAGATCGTTTGATAATAAACATTTGTTTTGTTCAACTCTCTAGTTTTTAACAAATCAGTAAATAAATCAGTGACTCGCTCATTATGTAACCTGTCCTGCAGACCGGGTCACCGAATGAATCTGTGTACAAATCTGAACTGGTCATTTTGGTGAGAAGAGATTCAAAGGATTCACTGAGAATAAAATATATTTTTGTTTTTTAATGAATCGGTTGAGTAAATGAATCACTGACTCACTAGAAAGGGTCACTCAATGAATCAGTGAACAAATCCGGGGTGCGTTTCCCGTACAATGACGTAACTCGCTGCTTCACTACCATAGTATGATGAATCATTGAACAAAAAACTAACTAGTCACAAAACTAGTTCCCGAAACCGTATTGTCGCAAACCTGTCATTCAGACACGTTGGTGAATGATGTCACGCAGGTGCTGGAGTAATAACTTCTTTAAATGAATCCGTTTGAAATCCAATTAATGCTAGATTTTTTGCTATAAATTATGGTCGTGGAATCTGAGGACTAATTCTCGTTTTTCTCAGTTATTTTGCTTTATTTCCAGATTCAATCATAGGCTCGTTCTTACGTACTAGAGCACGTACGCACATGCACACTCTTCAAAAACGGTGCTTAAAATCTCTTGGCAAACTAAAATATGTAAATGACATTTGTATATATTCAAAATATACAAAAGATATACATTGTACTTAATGTCAGCTTGCTTATTTTGCTCAAGGTAATGATTTATTAAGTCCACATGTCATAAAAACAAGAAACTGTGCTTCTAACTACAGTTAGAGAGCTGTCATTCCAACCACACAAGTTTGCGATGCAGTTTACGAATGTTCGTTTGAACGATGGTTTCGGGAAACTCCAAATCATTGAACTATGTTAGTTACGACGGAACTTAGTTGGCTAATGATGCTTTTGGGAAACGCACCCCTGAACTAATCACTGTGTTAAGCAGATTCAAAGAGTCATTGAGAAGAACCAACTCAAAAGAATCATTAAAGGTGCCCTAGAATCAAAAATTGAATTTACCTTGGCATAGTTAAATAAAAAGAGTTCAGTACATGGAAATGACATACATTGAGTTTCAAACTCCATTGCTTCCTCCTTCTTATGTAAATCTCATTTGTTTAAAAGACCTCCGAAAAACAGGCGAATCTCAACATAACACTGACTGTTACGTAACAGTCGGGATCATTAATATGTACGCCCCAATATTTGCATATATCAGCTCATGTTCAAGGCATTACACAAGGGCAGCCAGTATTAACGTCTGGATCTGTGCACAGCTGAATCATCAGACTAGGTAAGCAAGCAAGAACAATAGCGAAAAATGGCAGATGGAGCAATAATAACTGACATGATTACATGATATTTTTAGTGATATTTTTAAATTGTCTTTCTAAATGTTTCGTTAGCATGTTGCTAATGTACTGTTAAATGTGGTTAAAGTTACCATCGTTTCTTACTGTATTCACGGAGACAAGAGCCGTTGTTATTTTCATTTTTAAACACTTGCAGTCTGTATAATGCACAAACACAACTTCATTCTTTATAAATCTCTCCAAAAGTGTGTAATGTTAGCTTTAGCCACGGAGCACTATCAAACTCATTCAGAATCAAATGTAAACATCCAAATAAATACTATACTCACATGATCCGAAGCATGCATGCAGCATGTATGACGAACATTTTGTAAAGATCCATTTGAGGGTTATATTAGCTGTGTGAACTTTGTAAATGCACTGTAATATAGTCGAGAGCTCGGGGAACAGCGAGCGTGAGATTTAAAGGGGCCGCAGCCTGAATCGGTGCATAGTTAATGATGCCCCAAAATAGGCAGATAAAAAAATTATAAAAAAAAAATCTATGGGGTATTTTGAGCTGAAACTTCACAGACACATTCAGGGGACACCTTAGACTTATATTACATCTTGTAAAAAAACAATCTAGGGCACCTTTAAATGGTAAGAATGATTTTGAATCAAAAACGATTCAGTACTTATATAATTGCAGTCCTTTTAATGAAGCTATTTCGTGTCGTTTATGAGCGACAGAAAATAGCTCAATTCAAATGTGAACAGTGGAAGCATGCAGCTTGTATTTGACTGAGAACAGCACAGGTTTTTCACTACTAAAATCTTCGAATATCATTTTCAGGAAGATAAAGTGTGTGTTAGTCATGACTCTGTGAGTCAAACGGATGGCTCATGTGCTGTGTCACGTCTGTATTTCCAGCAGAGCACAGCAGACAGGTCGAGGTGAGAGTGAGGTCATGTCCGCCTCCATAACAAGTTAAGAATCTTTTATGTAACTCTGATTTCTCAAATCAAACCCTAGAGAGTGAACGGATATCTGACTCTCTTGCAGAGAAGGAACAGAATGAGTTAAATATAGAGGCAGGTTAAGTGTGCAGCAGAGAGACTGTGTGGGTTTGTTCGGAGAATATAAGAGGAAAAAGAACAGACTTACCTCACAGCCTTGCTCAACGAAAGACTTTAGACTAATATAAATATTAGAAATTCACAGTGCTTCTTTAAAGGTGACAGAAATAAATGTTTCATTAGTTTGTCACACTTCTACTTTACAAATTTCATTAATTGTCATCATAAGCCAAAAGAAAAACAGAAAAAGATTCTTTGAGTGAAGATGATAGTTGGAGTTGGTGGAGGTGTAGTTGTCCAGGAGGATTTTTGTACGAGCAAAATTGAGAGCAGCCGCGCAGGAAGCCGTCTCATGCAAAGGTCAGCATGCTGCCAACTGGCTATCTCCCATAATGCCACAAGTGCACAGAACGGGTGGTGCTACACCAATGTTTAGGCAGGGAGCACGCTCAGAGACGGCTGCCTGCCGCGGACCCTGCCAAACTGCATTAGGGAAGGCAGGAGTTCACCGACAGCTTCACACAATTCTCCATGACACTGCAGAGCAGGTCAGACAAGCTAGTATGTTATTAAAAACAAACTCCTTTAAATATATAAGCTCTTTAGTCATTTCTCTTTATCAACAGAAAATATGAGTTATTGACATTGGATTGAAAGGTTCAGTAGTCTCTTATATCCCCTTGAAAAGCTTTCTCATGGGCAGAATTACCATAATTATGGGATTCCAGCTTGTAAAAAGCCTTGTAGAACTCGTAATTACAACTTGTAAGCTCTGAATTTTCTGAGAGCTCTGACTTGTACCATGTGACCGCTGTACCACAGATTCATTTATGCATCGATAGCGTTACCAGTGTTAACATCTCAGAGTGGAGTGTCTAATTATGTTATGCTAATGGTGTGAGCGCAGCAATAGTTCAATGATTCTGTGTTTTCCTGCATCAGAAAACTTAGGCAGCTGACTTGTTGTCTCAATGACTTTGCAGGCAGCGTTTGCGCACCAAGGCACCTTACGAAACTGATTTCAGACAGGCAGCACAATGTTTGATGATCTACAGCAAATTAGCACGAGCTTTGGTGATAACCAAGCGAATATTTAAAGGATTATTTCACTTTTGAATTAAAATTTCCAGCTAATTGACTCACCCCCATGTCATGCAAGATGTCTTTCTTGTCTAAAAGAAATGAAGGTTTTTGAGGAAAACATACCAGGATTTTTCTCCATATAGTGGACATCACTGGGGTTCAACGGGTTGAAGGTCCAAATGTCAGTTTCAGTGCAGCTTCAAAGAGCTCTACACGATCCCAGACGAGGAATAAGAGTCTTATCTAGAGAAATGATCAGTCATTTTCTAAAAATAAAATTTATATACTTTTTAACCACAAATGCTCGTCTTGCACTGCTCTGTGATGTGCCACGCATTACGTAATCATGTTGGAAAGGTCATGCGAATGTGCAAAGGCTAAGTCAAACAGCCTTTACAAAAAAGGTAAAACAACAATGTCAGATGATTTTGAAGTTGGAGGTTGAAGTTCTTCTCAGTACTTCTGCCTACGTCACACGTGACCTTTACAATGTGATTACGTAACGCGTGGCGCATCGCATCGCAGTGCAAGATGAGCATTTGTGGTGAAAAAGTACTTGCAGACCACAGTCATAGTTAATTTCTCTAAAGATGCACAGTGATTAAGCAGCAGGTTATATTGCCATACAGGCTCCCCAGGTTGCCAGTGTGAGCCTATTACTGAGAATGTTTAGATATGTGGGATTTACTGTAGCAATGGTCTGTTTGAGCACAAAACTGACTGATATTGGCAATTCCCTAATGTAGTGCGATCAAGGCTAATGAGATGGGTGGAAATGAAAGCAAAGTTATTGAATTCTCCATATTTCTTTCAGTCCTTCTCTTTTTTTCTTTTCCCAGGTTATTTGTTACTTGTTGCCATCTGCTCATTGATTGAATCGGAGGGATTCTGCCAGCTGGTTGTAGTTGTAAAGTGAATAGTTTGTAAAGTAAATTCTAGGTCTGCCTCTAATGTACACACAAAAATGAAACTTTTGATTATTTCGTACATTGGCCTTTGGTTCATTTCCCACACCCTGAGGAGGAATCCTACTCACCTCAAAACGTCACTCATGAAAAAGTTTCAGAGGCTCAGAAATGTTTATTTCTGTAAACACCTCAGAATTTCATCACGGTAAAAGTTCTGTCGTTCTGAAGCTCTTGTAATCACGTCCCTCAGGCTGAGGTTAAACAGACAGACTCAAAGTGCAGTTCAACAATCTTTTTTTGTGGTTTAGAGAGGGAAGAGTTTGATCCCTTTGCCGGTTTCTTGAGGTAAGTAGTGATTTCACGAACAGTGGGCACTGGTCCTGCCTGATTGTCAGGTTCAACATGAAATGATTTTGGGAATTGGAATAAAATCCAGTGGAGAGTGCAATCCTCACAGGTTTAAGGGATTTTTCTGGTGAATTTGATTTGATTTTTGGGCAAAGTCATCACAGGATGGAGTGTGGAGTTGATTTAAATATGGATATGAATGCATCTTTAAAACATATAAAACAAATATAGTTTTTAATACTAAGTTAGTTTAAAAATATATAAAGTTAATGTCACGCTTAGGTTGAAATGAGCACACAAAACGAAGAAAATTCAAAAGAATAAACAGTCCTTAATAAAAAATCTAAGGGAGAACAGAATATCGGACAGAGAACAAAATCAAACTGAAGGAAACGTAATTACACAGAGAAACCGAAAGAGCTAATGAGTTAATTAAAGGATTAGTTCACCCAAAACGAAAATTCTGTCATTTATTACTCACCCTCATGCCGTTCCACACCTGTAAGACCTTCATTATTCTAAGGAACACAAATTAAGATATTTTAGTTGAAATCCGATAGCTCCATGAGGCCTGCATAGGGAGCAATGACATTTCCTCCCTCAAGATCCATTAATGTACTAAAATGATGTCGACACACTGATTCATTTGTGCTCCGAATCTTCCTGAAGCAGTGTTTTGAAATCGGCCATCACTAAATAAGTTGTTATTTTGTTTGTTTTTTGCGCACCAAAAATATTCTCGTCCCTTTATAATATTAATATTGAACCACTGAACTCACATGAACTGATTTAAATGTGTTTTTAGTACATTAATGGATCTTGAGGGAGGAAATGTCATTGCGGGCTATGCAGGCCTCATGGAGCTATCAGATTTCAACTAAAATATCTTAATTTGTGTTCTGAAGATGAACGAAGGTCTTACGGGTGTGGAACGGCATGAGTGAGTAATAAATGACAGAACTTTCATTTTTGGGTGAACTAACCCTTTAACAAGCAACAGGTGAGTGGGATCATTCAAATACTGGGAAACTAGGGCCACATCCACACAAAGCCAGAGCTTTCCCTATCTGATCTTTTTTTTTTCCTTGTTCTAAAAAAATTAAAATCTGTAAACATGGTGTCATCTCAAGAAATATCTGCATACACATGAAACCACTGAAACCGGCTCAAAACGATGTAGTATACATGCCAGATCAGTATGTGGCGCTGTAATTCTGCCACAGAGATGCACTAAAAATGGAGAAGAAGTATAATCCTTGCGCGCTGTATACAAACTTTAGTAAATCTTAGAAATAAAGCTTTACTTTAGTAAAGCTGATAGGCTCAGTAGCTTCTGCGGCACGAACACAAGCATGTAGTCCTCTATTGTTGTTGTTGTTACATGACGTAGCGGCGTCTGACTAGTGTCGAGGCGTGGGGTGATGATATCATCGTTTCACAAAATATACGGATTGGCTGTACACATGAAAACACAAGGGTGACTTTTTTAAGTTTGGACGGGCACTAGGTCAAACAGACAATCAGAACAACACACAATGAAAACTAAAATCAAAACAGAATATACACATTACAGTTAAAGTTATAACTTTCAATTTATTTGAAGTTATTTAACAAATCAGTTGAGTAAATAAATCAGTGCTGCCCTCATAATGTAACCTGTCCTGCAGCTATATGCTATATAAAGTTGTCAAAAAGAGTTTTTTTTAAATAAATGCATAATTCTTTCCAACCTTCTGTTTGTTTGTAATATATATATTCTCGAAAAGTAATCCAAATAGTTTACATTTGCTGCGTATGGATCTGCTTAGCTGCAGGGGATTTGAATGTGATGTAGCATAACATACATAGGCATGAAGTCCAGCCTACAAAATCAGAATACACTAAATATTTCATTTAGCCAAATGCATGACACTCCAATGACATTCATTTCATTTAGACAAAAATCCATAAAAGACAATATATTTAACCAGCAATTTAAAGACAAAATTTTGTTGGCATGCACTAACAATAAAGTACCAAAAGCAACCATGTATTTACCATGTTGTTTTTGTGTGAGAAATCCCGTCATTTCAACTGGAATCATGCGATTGAGAGTTTCGTGTGAGGGCAAAAACGTTCCCCACTCATATTTCGCTTTTGCTCATGTTGGTCATTCCTTTATGTGCTGCTGACAACAGAAACTTTTGACAATGAACATAATTTGTCTGCAAAATTACCTTGAAATGTCACTGTGACCGCAACTTCAGTGAATATGAGGACTCAGTATTTAACTCTGGACTGTTTTCACTTTAGTTCACTCTCCTCATTTCTCAAGGGTCAGTTTGAAGCAGGGCCAGAGATTAATGCGGGCTTGGGGTAAAAATGCCAGCAAAAGAACTAAAATGCCCCCAGATTCAAGATGAGGGGGCAAAAAATGCCCCTGCACAATAAATTAAATCTATTACGGCTGTCTCAAAGTGAAATGTGAAAATTAATAAAAAGTGATCTACATTTAGATCTGCTCACATTATTTTTTTTTTTTGTATCGTTTTAATCATTCACAAATGTTTCTGTTGAGCTTATGAATGCAATGGCCATTAAGGGGCTGTTTACACGACACCAGAAAATTTTTAATGCATTTTAGCCATTCATTTACATGACAACAGCGTTTTGGGGGCCTGAAAACACAAACATTTGAAAACGGGTTTCAAAGTGCAAGTTTTTGAAAACAATAGTGTTATCGTCTCCAGATAAACTACACAAATTTGTGTAAACGGTGACATCATGTTTAACTACTGGCCCGTTTTTCGTGATCCATGTGAACGGAATTTTTTTTTTTTTTTGACCACATTGTTGTCTGTACATAAAAAATGAAAAAGTTTAAAATAACCATTGTTAAGTCTTGATTTTCTAATGCGTAAAAGCTATAAACTAATTCATGGCTAGTTTTGTCTGTGTAGCCAGAATATGATATGCTGCCAAACACGAAAACATTTTCTTTATGTATTCTAATAATCGACATCAATCATTATTACAATATCAAGAGCAATAATCAACAATAATATTTCTTGTCATTGCAGTCCTACCCTGTAATGAGTTCTTTTTTTTTTTTTTTTTTTTTTAATATACTTTAGGCTATTCCATAATGCAATTGTTGTGTAAATACATGTACATATAAATTCAAATTTGAGCAGACTCTGTGAATAAACAAAAGCCATGTCAGATGCAGCTTCTGTTCCACCTTTGCATTTTGTGTTGGTGTTGGTATTTTTATTTATACCAACTAGTTTACAGTATTCTAATTAGTTAAATTTAAGTAAAGTCAAGGGAAAAGTTCATTTCTGACCCTGGTTTGAAGGAACTCTCAAGAAAGTCTTCTTCTGAAAATCCATCAAAATGATTCTACACGGAGAAAAAATTCACACAGAGAAGGTTAAAACCGGACTATTAGCATTTTAAAGCTGACACATCCGGGGTGCTGGAGCAAAATACTAATGCACTAGGAGAGGAAGAGTGAGAGAGAGCAAGAGGACACTTAGAATTAACAATGAATTTCTGCACAGTCATACTGACCTTATACATGCTGCCCAAAGCTGTGATGTCAATCACATGGATGATCTGCTGAGCTAGCCTGTTTAATTATAAATGCTGTTTAAGTTTAAGGTCAAGGATGTGAAATCGAACTTCTCAGGCAGAGGTACAATGAATTCTAATCAAATGTTTCTGCACTCTGAAAAATAAGTGCAGAATGTGTTTACATGCATCGCCTGTCAGCCTCTGCTTGTGAAATGTCTGTGTGTGGAGGACTCTTATTGCTTAAAGCGCTGTCAGTCCTTCCCATAAGTGACATGCATGCTTCGCACGTCATATATCTGACTTCTTGTGGGAGTTCATTTGCTCCCTTGTTTTCACAATTTCACTCTTGCCATCAGCACAGTGCCTGCATGTCACTGACCCGCTGGACCTCTGTCCTTCTTAAAATGACCTTGCCTCTTATCCACATCTGACATCTCTATCCTCGGCTGAAGTTAAACACAAAGTAGAAACGAAGGCCACATATGTAACATATGAATGTATTTACTGATAATGAAAGTTATGCTTAAGAAATCCTAGGTGGAAATGACTGTTTTTTTTTCTCAATAAGTGGAAGTAATAATTCTTATCCTGTTAGAAATTATGGTCACACTTTAGTTTAGGGTCAAATTCTCAGTATTAACTATTAACTATGACTTTTGCCTCAATAAACTTCTAATAACTGCTTATTAATAGTTAGTAAGGTAGTTGTTAAGTTAGGTATTGGGTAGGATTAAGGGATGTAGAATATGGTCATGCAGAATAAGGCATTATTAAGTGCTTTATAAGTACTAATAAACAGCCAATATCCTACTAATATGCATGATAATAAGCAACTAGTTAACACTAAAGTGTTACCAAAAATTACTTTTACTTTGAGTTTAGACTTCTGTAGTATGGAAGCTTATTTCCGCCACTAAATAAAAAAATAAAAAAGATAATTGCAACTTTTTTTCCTCACAATTACGAGTTTGCATCTCACAATTCTGACTTTTTTCTCAGAATTGCAAGATTTAAACTCACAATTGCGAGTTATAAAGTCAGAATTGTGTGATATAAAGTCAGAATTGTGTTTTTACTCGCAATTGCAAGTTTTTATTACAAAATTGACTTTATAACTCGCAATTCTGAGAATTGGATATTGTAACACACAATTGCGAGTTTATGTCTCACGATTCTGGGAAAAAAAGTCAGAATTGCGAAATATAAACTCACAATTGCAAGAAAAAAGTCAGAATTGTCAGATAAAAATTCGCAATTACCTTTTTTATTTTTTATTTCATGACGGAAACAAGCTTCCGTACTGTAGAGACCAAAAATAAAAAATAAATTAAAGGAAAGATTAACCCACATGATGAAACCTCCAGAATGTAAAATGAAATAAATAAAACAAACACCATAGAGTACCATAAGTGATCCATACGATGTCCAAGTCATACAATAGCTTTGTGTAAGAAGTCCAGGTCAGTTAATGAGAGAAGTAGCAATGTTAGTTCATGAAAGATTCATTCTTCATCTTTTTAATGAATCAGTTGATTCAGTTCACAAAACTGGTCTGAAAGATTCGTTCATGAATCAGACTGGTCCAGGTCTTAAGTTCAGCTCGCTGGAGAGCAGTATTATCAGTGAATAACGACTTAAATTTGGATCTATTCATCACCCAAAGCTAATGTCATCATAATATAGCAAACAAGTCATTTGGACTACAGTTATGATGCTTATATTATACTTTTATGGTGCTTCTGCATACTTGTATCTGTAATTGTGTTAAAATGAGTAACTGTTATTTCCTTTTGTGTTCGATGGAAAAAAGTAAGTCACATGGGTTTGAAATGCCATAGTGTTTTCACTTAAGTACAAATTCCATATATTACTGCTTTGCTTTTTTAAATCCTCCTATTGGGATATCTAGAAATAGGAAAGTGGTTGCTGATGTCAGCAGCATTTTGTAGAAGAGTGCGATTAAATATAGGACATCTTGACCCCACTGCAGCACTGAGTGAGTGGGCAGGATTAAAGTTATGATAATTCCCTGCGCTAAAATAGATCTCCATGCCTCATTAAAACATAGCGTAACAGCCTCGGAGGCGGAGAACGTTTCCCAATATCCCGGTGCTACATAAGCAATGTGCCGTAAATTCAGGGTCTTCTCCACCGTACGGCCACAGCAGCATTACATCTCTGAGTCAGACAGCAGCTGCTATTTATAAGCTCTGTTGGCTGAGCTTGTAACTTCTGTTCTGCTGGCCTGGATTTACAGCTCTTTGGAGTATTTTCTCTGAATCTGCAGCTGTTAGATGTAGGTAAAGCTTCTCCGCTGCAGGTTCCCACTGCTGGAGCGAGTAACTGGATAAAAACAGCAGATCCATAATTTAGTTGGAGTGACACCATAATTAGCCTGATCACACTTTAGGAGATATTGTGCGTTTTTCAAATGTCACACTTTTTATTATATTTGGGATTGAGTAAATATTTTGATGGTGAGGTGATTTTTGAATATAAATCTTAAATAATAAATTGAAATGTTCCAATCTAATGAAATGTAAATGTTAAATGTAAAAGTGGATACGTAGACGGTATGTAATGGAGGCCAGCTAGTAAAGAGCTGTGCAAGTATACTTCGTTCCTCTAGTCTCAAGATGTGCACTAGCGACTGTACCGCTAGAGGCTACAGTCTTTAGTGTCTTTGTTAGCATGCCCACCTCCCATGAGGGAAACACCAGTTCGAATCCCCCTCAGAGCAATGCGAGTAGAACTGGAGAGGTTACATTGGTGCAATGATCCGGATGGGAATGAGTGTACCGGAGACCAGCTAGTAAAGAGCTGTGCAGATAAACCTCACTCTCCTGGCCACAAGAGGCACACTAGCAACTAACGCTAGAATCTGTTGTCTTTAGCGTCCTTATTAGCACACCTGCCTCTCATGCTGGTAACAGCGTTCGAATTCCATTCAAATGGATGCGAGTAGAACTGAAGGGGTTACATTGGTGCCGTGATCTGGATGGGTGCTCTAGCGACTGATGCTAGAGGCTACTGCCTTTAGCGTTTCTTGTTAGCGAACACACCTCCCAGGCTGGGGACATCGGTTACATTGGTGCCGTGACCCGGATGAGAATGAGTGTACCAGCTAGCTGTGCAGGTAAACCTCACTCCTCTGGCTGCAAGGGGTGCTCTAGAGACTGACGCTAGAGGCTACGGTCTTTAGCGTCCTTGTTAGCGCAGCCACCTCCCATGCCAGAGATGTTGGTTCGAATCCCGCTCGGAGCAATGTGAGTAGAACTGGAGGGATTACATTGGTGCCGTGACCCGGATGGGAGTGAGTGTACCGGAGGTCAGCTAGTAAAGAGCTGTGCAGATAAACCTCACTCTCCTGGCCACAAGAGGCGCACTAGCAACTAACGCTAGAATCTGTTGTCTTTAGCGTCCTTATTAACACACCTGCCTCCCATGCCGAAAACACCAGTTCAAATCCCGCTCGGAGGGAAACGAGTAGAACTGGAGGGGTTACATTAGTGCAGTGACCTGGATGGGAGTGAGTGTACCGGAGACCAGCTAGTAAAGAGCTGCGCTGATAAACCTCACTCTCCTGGCCACAAGAGGTGCACTAGCAACTAACGCTAGAATCTGTTGTCTTTAGCGTCCTTATTAGCACACCTGCCTCTCGTGCTGGAAAAGACGTTCAAATTCCACTCGAAGGGATGTGAGTAGAATTGAAGGGGATACATTGGTGCCATGACCCAGATGGGAATGAGTGTACCATAGGCCAGCTAGTAAACAGCTGTGGAGGTAAACCTCACTCCTCTGGCTTCAAGAGGCGCACTAGCGACTGATGCTAGAGGCTACGGTCTTTAGTGTCCTTGTTAGTGCAGCCACCTCCCGTGGCAGAAATGTCGGTTCGAATCCCGCTCGGAGCAATGCGAGTAGAACTGGAGGGATTACATTGGTGCCGTGACCCAGATGGGAGTGAGTGTACCAGAAGTCAGCTAGTAAAGAGCTGTTCAGGTAAACCTTTCTCCCCTGGCCACAAGAGGCGCACTAGCAACTAACGTTAGAAGCTGTTGTCTTTAGCGTCCTTATTAGCACACCTGTCTCTCGTGCTGGAAAGGGCGTTCGAATTCCACTCGAAGGGATGTGAGTAGAATTGAAGGGGATACATTGGTGCCGTGACCCGGATGGGAGTGAGTGTACCAGAGGCCAGCTAGTAAAGAGCTGTGGAAGTAAACCTCACTCCTCTGGCTTCAAGAGGCGCACTAGCGACTGATGCTAGAGGTTACGGCCTTTAGCGTTTCTTGTTAGCACACACGCCTCCCATGCTGGAGACATCGGTTACATTGGTGCCATGACCCGGATGGGAATGAGTGTACCATAGGCCAGCTAGTAAACAGCTGTGGAGGTAAACCTCACTCCTCTGGCTTCAAGAGGCGCACTAGCGACTGATGCTAGAGGCTACGGCCTTTAGCGTCCTTGTTAGCGCAGCCACCTCCCATGCCAGAGATGTTGGTTCGAATCCCGCTCCGAGCAATGTGAGTAGAACTGGAGGGATTGTATTGGTGCCGTGACCCAGATGGGAGTGAGTGTACCGGAGGTCAGCTAGTAAAGAGCTGTGCAGATAAACCTCACTCTCCTGGCCACAAGAGGCGCACTAGCAACTAACATTAGAAGCTGTTGTCTTTAGCATCCTTATTAGCACACCTGCCTCCCATGCCGAAAACGGAGGGATACGAGTAGAACTGAAGGGGTTACATTAGAGCAGTGACCCGGATGGGAGTGAGTGTACCGGAGGCCAGCTAGTAAAGAGCTGTGCAAGTAAACCTCACTCCTCTAGCTTCAAGAGGCGCACGAGCGACTGATGCTAGAGGCTACGGCCTTTAGCGTTCCTTGTTAGCGCACATGCCTCCCATGATACAGACACCAGCTCGAATTCCTCTTGAGCTAGAGGGATTACATTGGTGCCGTGACCCGGATGGGAGTGAGTGTACCGGAGGCCAGCTAGTAAAGAGCTGTGCAGATAAACCTCATTCCTCTGGCCGCAAGATGGGCACTGGCAACTAATGCTAGTAGCTGTTGTCTTCAGCGTCACACAACCGGTTACAGGTAGATGCCGCATCACAGGAACTGAGAACGTTACTATGCATGTGACCTTTATCCATTCATCCATTATCCAAACCACTTTAACCGTATTAGGGTCACTTACTTTTAGCACCTGGGAAATCGAGAGGAGCAAAATCTTAGCATTAAGAGCTAACACACTAGTGTGATCACTTGTGAACTCTGAAATGTGTATGTTTTTCACAAGTTCTGTTGTATTGCTATGGTCTTTTATTAATAGTTGACAGTGGTCTAAGCATCACCAATTTGCTTACTACATAAAAATGAATTGAATTTATTTAAATTTAAGATGGAGATGTAGACATTTATTAATAATGAATTTATGAATATTTAATAATAATTTCACTTAAATTTGAAATTGTTAGCATGTATTAGCTGTGAAATTTACAGTGTCTTGTGGCATGCCATAATTTCTATTAATGCCAAAATTGCCCTTTGTTTGAGCTAAATATGGCAAAACTGTGTGGTTATTTGCAGCATTATTTCGTTCACACGTGGCAACCCATAATTTGTATTGGTTCAGCAGTACTGCACATGAAAATCTTAACGGTCGAAAAAGAATTGGCTGCTTAATTGCATAGTTAGTAGAATATTGTGGAGGACAATTCTGACAATTTCCCATGTGGGATCAATAAAGTATCTACCTACCATTACAGAAAACACAGATGAGCAGGTTTTCTGTTCCCCTGGACCTTTTTGCCCTCCATGTGATAATCAAACAGTCATTAAATGAGAATGAAGTGCTTTTGCTAGAAATATCACAATTCGTCCTCAACATTTTTTTCTTTTCTTTTTCCTTTACAGGCACTTGGGTGACATTTGGAGGGCAGATTTCAGATGAAGTAAGTGAGAATTGTTCTATTTTCTTTACTGACATTTACCTGAAGCAATGAAAGTATGAAACTATTACAATCAGAGCATAGTGAAAATAACAGCAAGAGTGACAAGAAAAGCCTGCAGATGGCAAATACTGTGTTTGTGAGCACACATGATGCAAAAAACCCTGACATTTTGTTCTAGAAGTTGTGTAAAACATACAAGCACACAGACGCAGATGTGATGGAAGGGACATTCGCGTCAACCTAGAGGACAAGTGAGGATGATAATTTGTTTCTGAGGGCATGCAAGTTTATATAAAACATCCTTCTGCCTCAATGGAAGGGTTAAAATGTCCTCAGTCTCTGCGGTCAAACAGCCCCTTCCTTTCTGTGCTGGTTGTCAAGAGATAAAGCATGAAATGTTGGAATCGTCACCCCGTCCTAAACAAGCTCACACACACAGTTTTCGCCTCCCCTTTGGCAGTGGAATGACTCAGCGTCCTGTCAGCTGAGTCGATCTGACTGGACTCCCAGCGTAGAGTGACAGGGTAGTTTGTTTCTCTGCCGTCGTAAGGGATTTGCTTTCTCTGAGGCAGCGGGGTGTCAGAGGGCAACGTCTGAATCAGGACTTTATGTTAGCACTTTGTGTGAGTAACAGTCTCGGAGTGTGTGGAAGTAGTCGCAGGAGGATTAAAGGAAGTGTTAAGAGGCTTCTGTTAAATGAACTAGAGTTGACGTTGTATGAAATGCGAGGCTACAGAGTGTGAAAGTTGCTCTTCTTTCAGTTCCTCTTGTACAGATTATTATAGTTAGCTTAATTTGATTACCTCAAACTGAAAATAAGGAATGCCACAGATAATTCAAAACATTACATTGTTGTGGCAAGAGTTTGAATATAGGCAAAATGTTGGGTAAATGCGCAATTCTTGGCATTTAGGTAGTACTTAAAATTCTCGTTTGTGAAGCAGTCTTTTATAAAATGACATCACATTAGTAGTCTAAGCTGTTTTGTGGGCGAGTCAAAAGTAACACCGATACATCTCTGTCAAACACAACTTTGTTTGTGCTAGCATAAAGTAATAGAGCGTATGGAGGCTAAGGGAAACAGATGGAAAGTTGAGCTCCCTGAACCGAAGAAACACATTGCATTACTTAAAAATACTTACATTTTCTTCATCTGCAGCTTTGCCTCGCTTGCAAAAGCAAAATGGTGGTGCAGTGGGTGGAAATGTGCAGATTAAGGGGCGGTAATATTATAATAAGATCCCCTTCCTACGTCACTAGGGGAAGCGGCTTGTTTTTTCACATGCATGCACAGAAAGGCTTGCCAAAACAAAGTTACTGGGTTGTACTTTTTCATGTTTTCTGGGTGGTAGATGCACCGGGGACCCGATTATAGAACTTAAACACAGAAGAAGTCAGATTTTCATGATATGTCCCCTTTAATTATGACAACTCTCAGAATAGTTTTAGCATATTATTAACCATGCAAGCCAAATCTATTTACATTAGTGCTCTCAAATGTTATATTAAAGGGATAGTTCACCCAAAAATGAAAATTTGATGTTTATCTGCTTACCCCCAGCGCATCCAAGATGTAGGTGACTTTGTTTCTTCAGTAGAACACAAATGGTGATTTTTAACTCCAACCGCTGCCGTCTGTCAGTCAAATAATGCTAGTGGATGGGAACTTCTACTATAAGAGTAAATCAAACTTGCATAGACAAATCCAAATTAAACCCTGTGGCTCGTGACGACACATTGATGCAGACATCCCAACCTGCAAAAAGTCATTTCAGGGAGGTATCATCACCCCCCCCCCCCCCCCCCCCTTATAGAGGAAGGAGCTATAAGCTATAGGCATATCCAATTATTCGTTAATTATGTTTAAATATGTAGATTACTTTTACTATTTATATAAGCTGCTTATACTATTTATGTAAACTGCTTTTATTTATTTTCCATTGCAACTTTAAACAGGTCTAAGGAGTTTGTTGTTTTCATGTAGCCTTGGCAACTAGCCTGAATAATATGCACATGAAATGAAACTTGTCAACTCACCTCACTGATAATTGATTGGTTGATTTGCCGAAAAAGGCCATTCGGGATGCTCTCTGTCTTACATGCGCTTCGCACACTAGCACACACACACACACACACACACACACGCAAGGTCTCTTTCGCTCCCTCTCTGCCGTGCGCGCGCTGGTTTGAAACACAGTCTCTATGCGCGCTCTTGCTCGCTCGCTCTAGATTCCAGGAGATTTTAACTAATTTGCGGGCATCAGGGAGCCGCTATCAATATGCGGGAGACTCCCGGAACTTCCGGGAGACTTGGGATGTCTGTTGATGTCCTAAGACACGAAACGATCAGTTTGTGCGAGAAACCGAACAGTATTTATATCATTTTTTAACTCTAATACACCACTATGTCCAACTGCGTTCAGCACTCGGTTAGTGAGGTCTGATCGCTCTCTGACAACGACAGTGATGTCTTGCACTCATTGAAGTATATGGGCGAGACATCACTGCCGCTGTCAGAACGCGATCAGACGTCACTAACCGAGTGCTGAACACAGTTGGACATAGTGGTGTATTAGAGGTAAAAAATAATATAAATACTGTTCAGTTTCTCACACAAACCGATTGTTTCGTGTCTTAGGACATCAATGTGTCGTCACGAGCCGCAGGGTTTAATTTGGATTTGTCTATGCAAGTTTTATTTACTCTTATAGCAGAAGTTCCCATTCACTCCCATTATTTGACTGACAGACGGCAGCGGTTAAAAATCACCATTTGTGTTCTACTGAAGAAACAAAGTCACCTACATCTTGGATGCCCTGGGGGTAAGCAGATAAACATCAAATTTTCATTTTTGGGTGAACTATCCCTTTAACACGTGCATTGATGATTGAGGTGAATATTTAAAACCTCATACTCTCCTATCTTCTATGCTTTCATTGCCTTATCCAGTGGTCTGCTTTGTTTCATTTTTATGCTGATTCATTTATGTGATTTAGGCCTGAGGGAGAGCATGAGAGATTCAGAAGGCAGGAGAACAATCAAATAAACCCCCATATACACCCATACTTATGCACATATTCATACAAACTTAATCACCTGCAAACACACTCTCACCCTTTAGATTTTGCTGCAGATTCACTTGTAGTCCACTGCACAACAAAACACCGATCAAAATGTTATTGATGACTGAATGAATGAGACTGACATGCTCCTGCAAGCCACTGTGAGACTTACCAAAAACACACAAGAACCTGCTGAATTGTCTAGTCACACCTAAACGACTCAAAATGTCCAAGTGATACAAAAGTTTTGAAAAGGACATGTCAGTTTCTTTTTTTTTGTCTCTGGCAATAAAATCATAATACACTTACAGTGATGGTTCAGACAGGTTGACGCTTATATCTCTAATTCAATGTGTGTGTGTGTGACTTCCAGGTGGCGGAGCAGCTGATGACTATAGCGTATGAGAGTGGGGTGAACCTTTTTGACACCGCAGAGGTGTATGCTGCTGGAAAGTGAGTATGACTCGGCATCAACAAGATTACCCATAATTCACTTTACTCCATGAGTCTTTATTAACATCTCTGTCTGTTACAGAGCTGAAGTCATACTGGGAAACATCATCAAAAAGAAGGGCTGGAGGTACGGTTGATTTGTATGTATGTCAAGCACATCTGTAATACAAGATAAAGGAGGTACAAATGAAAAAGCAAGTGAAACTGGAGCTTTGTTGTTGTTGTTCCTGCTGGATCTGGCATTGGTTACGTCTCATTACTCACACATGCTTTTGATGGGGACTTTGATCTCTAGGATGCTGCTCAGTTTCACTTAATGCCAGCAGACGAGAGCATCTAGGTGAGGGTTTTTGCCATGGCATCAGATGACAACCCACTATGATCACCATGACAGTGCTTTTGCTGACTTTGAAAAATGACTGATTTGTCACTTTAAGTGAGATTCATTATTTGCTGCACTTTCCACAGTGGATGTGTATTTAAAGGATTAGTTCACTTCAGAATTCAAATTTCCTGATAATTTGCTCACCCCCATGTCATCCAAGATGTTCATGTCTTTCTTTCTTCAGTCGAAAAGAAATGAAACCTTCCTTCAGGTTTTTGAGGAAAACATTCCAGGATTTTTCTCCATATAGTGGACTTCACTGGGGTTCAACGGGTTGAAGGTCCAAATGTCAGTTTCAGTGCAGCTTCAAAGAGCTCTACATGATCCCAGACGAGGAATAAGAGTCTGATCTAGTAAAACTATTGGTCATTTTAAAAAAAATACAAATTTATATGCTTTTTAACCACAAATGCTCGTCTTTCGCCCTACCGCGGTTCATCACGCGTGACCTTTCCAACGTGATTAATAATTTCAGCAATGACATTAAATTGATCAAAAGTGACAGTAAAGACTTTTACAATATTACAAAGGATTTCAATTTCAAATAAATGCTGTTCATTTGATGTTTTTACTTATTAAATTATTCAAAAAAAAAAACACATCCCCTTAAATTTAAATAGAAAACAGTTATTTTAAATTGTAATAATATATCACAATATTGATGTTTTTTTACTGTATTTTTGATAAATAAATTAAGCCTTTGTGAGCAGAAGAGACTTCTTTCAAAAATATTAAAAAATCTTACTGACCCCAAACATTTGAACAGTAGTTATTTTGTACTTAAAAGTTATTTTGCATTTTTTTAATCCAGTTTTGCATGACAATTTCTTTAAATGTAATCTATTACAGTTATTTACTGTATAGAGTACAGAAACTTTCGGCTAACAAATTAACAGTTTTTTACCATAGCAGTTTTACAGTCTTTCACCATTAAAATCACAATCATTTTTTACATTGTATGTACAAATATTATTATTTAACCTTAAAAAAAAAACTCACTTTAACCAACACATTATCTTAAATGGTAAGAAAACATGTTGAATGACTGCAAATTTCTGCAGTTATACGTTTGTTTCCTTTTTTCCATTTTCTGCAGAAAAAAAATCTGTAAAATATTAATCATCATTTAATGTAAAATTACACATTATTCTGTTAAAATACAGAAAATGTCTTTTTAAAAAACAGTCATTTGATGTAATACCAAAATACAAGCAATTCTATGTAAATGTAATAGTGGAATGTCTGTAAAACAACAGGCATTTCATTGCATAATGACAAAACGAGAAAATACAGACGATTACCTGTAAAATTACATTTATTTTTAACAGTGTATTAAAATGTTATTCCCAAGATCTCTCTCTCTGTCTCTCTCTCTGATACATATCTCATCAGACTGATTTGTAGTGTTCAGATCCACTCTGTCCCAAAACTAATTTAATCTGGCCCCTTTTATAAACTCAGAATCTTCACAGATCCAAGATCTGTATTACATGCCATGCTGTTATGCTAATAAATGTCCTCATCCCACCACAGTGAACATACATGCACAGCATCAGCAGTATCTGAAAATCCATGACCCCCAAAATGATCAAAATTCACGAACACATCCGGATTGATCGTGTCTGTAAATGTTTAATGGATGTACAATAAAGATGAAGTGACCTCTGGGATCCACAGTTTTAATGAACAGAGTGAAACCAGTTGCCCTCTCTTCTGTCTTTCATCAGTTTACTTTCCTGCCTGGATCTTCCTCTCTCCCATATTCTAATTCCTTCCCCATTCCCCTCCTTTTCTTTCATTCTCTTTCCTTTAATCTTCCATAGAGATGATGGTGTGAAGTTCATGTGTTTCTACACCAGCTGTTTGTTTGCTACACAGTGTGATAATTGGGTGTGAAATGCAAAGTCACTGAATTCACTTATGATACAACATCTGGCCTAATATTTGTGTTAAATTTCACAGCTTAATTATTTTGTAAGGCCACGATTTAGAGGGCATCTCTCAGTTTGTGTGAGCTGAGAATATAGGACACAGCGAGAGTTCACCAGTGAAAGCTAATTTACACAATTTACAATGCAGAACGACTCGGAGAGACCTGCAGATTATTGCCTAAATGGCTACAGGCGAAGGTTACACATGTATCATCATCACTGAGAAATGGCATCACTATCTCTGCAGTTCTGACTCAACGGTCTGTTTCCTGTTCGATGAACTCATGAGACTAATGAACGAGTGAACAGCTGGCCAACGTAGATGGAAAGCCGTCAGACTATAACTATAAAACCATAATTTGCCTTTTTAAAATGTAAACTAAACTGTTTAGTCTGACTGAAATCATAGCAGTCTGATTTTTGCAAACAGATCTAGATGATAATGTCAATATAGTGATAAACATGTCAGTCAGGCTCCAGTTGGCCTTGCCATTGTGCATTTGCTTGTGAATTTAATCTTTCCAACATTTGCATAACTATACACTGCCGTTCAAAAGTTTGGGGTTTGTAAGATTGTTTAATGTTTTTGTCTCTTCTGCTCACCAAGGCTGCATTTACTTGATCATTAATACAGTAAAAACTGTAACATTTTTTACCATTTAAAATAACTGTTTTCTATTTGAATATATTTTAAAATGTAATTTATTTCTGTGATGCAAATCTGAATTTTCAGCATCATTACTCCAGTCTTCAGTGTCATTTTATCATTCAGAAATCATTCTAAAATGCTGGTGCTCAGGAACCATTTCTCATTATTATCAATAGCTACATTTACATGCACCCAAATAATCAGATTGAAAAGGCTTCATATAAACACTCAATCAATAGGAAAAAAATAAGCATGTAAATGCTTGAATCAAATCTTCTCAGTCGCATAATTAGCCAGAGCAACTTTAAATTTTTATTTTTGTGGAAACCGTGATACATATTTTTTCAGTTTTTGTAATATTTTAAATGTCTTTACTGTCACTTTTGATCAATTTAATCTCTCCTTGCTTAATATAAGTATTCATCAGAGGTGTAAAGAGTACTCGACAACCATACTTGAGTAAAAGTACTGATACCTTACATTGAAAATGACTCCACTACAAGTTACAAGTCACCAATTCCAATACGACTTGAGTAAAAGTCTTCGTATCTGATTTTAACACTACTTCAGTATTTTACTCATGCTGAATGTAGGCTCAGAAATGCACTAGTCCTGAGAGATGTGCCAGTGAAAATAAGAAACAATTGATTTGTAAGATAAGAAATTAAGTTTATTTTCTAAAATCAAAATAAAACTGAACACCTCAATATTGAAATAAATCAAGGTTGACACAACAACCTTTTAAACGTCTACAAACTCTCAAATCTCAGTTGAGCTCAAGTGCACATAAAGGCCATACATAAACCAATATCCTTCAAAAAGGTCTTGTCAATATAGCGGATAAATAAATTAATGTTAAGTCAAATTAAATAGTCAAAGTCTATATGTGCTGGTTTGTGCCTCATCACCAGCTGCAGTCATTTCCTCATCTAATAAATCAACTACAGTGGTGGTCAGAATTATTGGCACCCTTGGTAAATATGATCAAAAATGACTGTAAAAATAAATCTGAATTGTTTATCCTTTTGATCTTTAATTCATAAAATTAGCAAATATCTAACATTTAATTGAAGGAAAAGAATTGAAAGTGGGGGGAAAATCAGATTATGAAATAAATGTTTTTCTCCAAAACACTTTGGCCACAATTATTGGCACCCCTAGAATATTTTATGAGTAAAATATCTCTGAAGTATATTCCCATTCATATTTACATTTTTTTTAGCACACCAGGATGATCATGAACATGAAATTGTCCAGCCATGACTTCCTGTTCCACAGGAGAATAAACATGAGGAAACACAAAGGCCAAATTCCCGTAATCATTCATCATAATGAGTAAAACCAAAGAATATAGTTCTGATGTGCAGCAAAAGATTGTTGAGCTTCACAAAATAGAAAGTGGCTGTAAAAAAATAGCTAAAGCATTGAAAATCCCCATTTCCACCATCAGGGCAATAATTGAGAAGTTCCAATTAACTAAAGATGTTACAAATCTGCCTGGAAGAGGATGTGTGTCTAAATCGTAGTAATGCACGGTGAGGAGGAAAGTTTGAGTGGACAAAGACTCTCCAAGGATCACAGCTGGAGAATTGCAGAGATTAGTTGAGTCTTGAGTCTCAGAAAGCCTAAAAAAATTTATCAAACAGCTTCTACATCCCCACAAGTTGTTCAGGAGGGTTTCAAGAAAAATCCTCTGCTCCCATCCAGAAACAATCTCCAGCATATTCAGTTGTCAGACAAGACCGGAACTTCAAACAGGACCGGCTTCTATGGTCAGATGAAACTAAAAAAAGAGCTTTTTAGCAGCAAACCCACCAGATGGGTTTGGTGCACACATGGATAAAAAGTACCCCATGTCCACGGTTAAATATACTGCTGGATCTTTAATGTTGTGGGCCTATTTTTGTGCTGGAGGTCCTGGACAACTTGTTCAGATATATCGTATCATGGATTCTATCAAATACCAACAGATAAAAAATCAAAACCTGACCACTTCTGCTAGAAATCTTATAATGGGCTGTGGTTGGATCATCCGTCGGGACAATGATCCAAAACAAACATCAAAACCAGCACAAAAGTATGTCACTGAGCACAAAATGTAGCTTCTGCCATGGCCATCCCAGTCCCCTGACCTGAACCCTAAAGATAATGAGTGGAGTGAACTGAAGAGAAGAAGCACTAACATGGAGCTGGAATCTGAAGGATCTGGAGAGATTCATGAAGGAATGGTCTCTGATCTCTTGTCAGGTGTTCTCCAAACTCATCAGGCATTATAGAAGAAGAATGAGAGCTGTTTTCTTGGCAAACGGAGTTTGCAAAAATTATTGAATAAAAGGGTGCCAATAATTGTGGCCAACGTGTTTTGTAGATAAACATTTATTTCATAATGTGACTTTCCCCCCACTTTTAATTCTTTTTCTTCAATGAAAGGTTAGACTTTTGCTAATTTTATGAATTAAAGATCAAAAGGATAAACAATGCAGATTTATTTTTACAGTCATCTTTGATCATATTTACCAAGGGTGCCAATAATTCTGACCATCACTGTACCTGTTAATGCACTCAAATTCACGTAAAGTATTATTGTTGACAAGTTTTGGGTGAGTAAAGACAAAACGCACAAGATATAATACCTTCAATGCACTTAGATGCCGATATCGCTTCTTTATATCAGAAACAAAAAGTTAGGTGCCATGAAAAATGTAATCTGTAATTGCATTACTCATCACAAATGTAGTGGAGTAAAAAGTACATTTACTTGCTAAATATTGAGTCAAGTAGAGAGTAAAAGTTGCCAATATCTTTGATACTCAGTACAACTACAAAGTAGCCAAAAAGATACTTAAGTACAGTAACTAATTACATTTACTCAAATGCTTTACACCTCTGGTATTCATTTCTGTAGGGGAAAAAAAAATCTTACCTAACTTCTGAATGGCAGTGTACCTGGAGAGTGACTTCACAAAAGCCTGGCACAATTTGCTTATAACTGCAGAATTAAACTTATTTACAAATGCTTTTATTGTTTAATCTTTAATTGTTTAAACTTTTCCCTTGAGTGAAAATTATTTTGGAACATTTACAGTGTGTGCACATTTTAACTCACTTTCCCCTCTCTCTCTTCTCCCTCCTTTTCTTAAGGCGATCCAGTCTGGTTATTACCACAAAGCTCTACTGGGGTGGAAAGTGAGTAATCTGTCATTCTCTCATTGTGCATATACAGTATGTCACTTCCTGTCATGAGAACTTTTACTTCATAACTCTCACGCTGTTGCACATTCTAAAGGGCAGCACACTTAACGCTGACATCCGTGGATTCCCACATTTCATAAATGCAATTATAGAGCTCAGTTCAGGGCAAGCGCTGACCCAGCGTTTTCTCCATGAGTAAGTATTCTGGGAGTAAGAGCAGCTGCGGAGCTCGATAAGACTAAAGAAAAGGCCTGTCCCATTTCCCCACAAATCCTCTCTCATGAATAATAATCAGCATTTAAATATGTCAGGGTTTTATTTGAAGTTGAAAAGTGAACATTTGCAAAAGGGCCAGTCTGGTCTCATGTATTTAGACTTTTAACTTGGCTCTGTCTGAAATTTTGATGCATGTCTGTCTCTGTGTGTCTCCTTTTTGCCGCAGAGCCGAGACTGAACGAGGCCTTTCTAGGAAACACATTATTGAAGGTGAACATTCTCTTTCTAAACTTTCTCACTCACAGCTTTTGTGTGTGTGTGTGTGTGTTTGGCTCCTCGCTGGGCATTGATTGAGTGGATTTAGTGTTAGTGTGGCTCACTCTGGCAGGCAGAACTAACAGATAGCAGGACTAAAGAGCAAGGACGTAGCCAGAAACACATGTGAGTGACTTGCCAAACGCTGAACACACTTTGCACGGAATCAAGCCAAGAATTTCATCTGGCACAAATAGGCACCTTGAATTTATCCAGTTTCATTCTGAAAGTTGTTACTGTCTCTCCATCAGTGTGACTCCGGTTTGAACAATGTAAGGCTGAACACCGTTACTGACAATCCTCATTTTGGCTGCGTGAGATTCTCCAGCTTTGTTGTTGTTGAGCTGTTAAAGCTCCGCCCTCTTCTGGAAAGGGGGCCGGGAGCAGCAGCTCATTTGCATTTAAAGGGACAATAGGGGCAAATTTGACAAGCTATAATAAATGATCCGTGGGGTATTTTGAGCTGAAACCTCACAGACACATTCTGGGGACACCAGGAATTTATTTTTTGTCTTGTAAAAGGGGCATTATAGGTCCCATTTAAAGTCATGCACCAAAAAATTTAAATCTAGGAAATACTGACATCATTTTCATTTGTGGGTGAACTATTCTTTTAATATTACAGTAACTACTGCCCTGAAAAATGAGTTATGTTGTAATTCATACAGTAGACGTTATCAGTAGGTTCAAAATTACCTTTGGTGTGAGAGTACGGAAATAATACACACCCTGGCCTAGATATTCAGGGTTACATGGACGATGAATGATTGGTTGTGTGCGCTGTTCTGCACTGGCTCTTATTTTTCTTCCATGCCAGCAAGTTTGGGGCCAGACATCTATTTTACAAACATAGAGCTCAGGATACACACTGCTCTAACCCACCTGCAGCGCCCTGCATTTGGAGCATGTCTGTGAACACACCGGCCATATTATATTTACATCACTTTATTTTGTACAGTTATTGGTCTGGTCAGGCTGCAGAGCGTGCACACATACACACACACACACACACACACACACACACACACACACACACGTGCTTTCATGTTTTAAGGAGACGTTCCATAGACAAAATCAATTTTATACTGTGCAAACTGTATATTCTATCTCCTAAACCTAACCATTTCAGAAAACTTTCTGCATTTTTTAGTATGATTTATTTGGTATTTTCCTCATGGGGACCAAAAGATTTTCCCACAAGGACAAGGATTTCGGATATTGCCATCTGTTTGGGGACATTTTGTCCCCATAACGTTGGGTTTACCTGAACCACACACACACATAAATGTGGGCTGAGATACAATTTTGGCACATAGGTTCAGACACACAGTCTGTCTCTCAGTATACACAGATATTGTGAAATATTGTGTAAATACACAGGTATTGTATGTGTGGTCCTGTGAAATTAAATGACAGCCCTTCCCCTTAACCATGTCAACTTATATCACAATATGACAGTCTGGTTTAAGTTATTTAAAAAAAAATACACTTAAAATGTAATTCGTGCATACAACAACTTGAAAACTCTTCTTTGATTTTTGATGTTAAGTAAAACATACAAAAAATTTACATTTGAAAAATATATTAAAAAAATTATGATAATAATGATAATGATTAAGATGGAATGGAAACACCAAGATGCACATAAATTCTAAAAATGTGCATAACTTTTTTTAAAAGGTACACATAAACAAAGATGGAAACACTTTTACCAAATAAATCCCTTGATGCACAGCAAAAAACTCAATGGAGGATCTATAACTGGACTAACCAGCGGACCAATCGCAGAGCATCTCAGATGTTGGTTTGATCATTCTGAATTGCCTGAGCCAAAGTCGGTCATCAGAATGATTTGGTTTAATTCCCTCCCAGAAGTGTCTCACACGATTGTGTTCCCAACACCAGCATCCGAATGCAAGATGACAACAGCGTTTATTGTATTTCATCTTCTTGCTCTGAGACGAACTAATTTATGATGGAGGAAAAAAGAGCAACTTCCATTTTTATTACAGATATTTTGCACCAATTTCCCAGGAAGTGACAATTCTGTTCTCTTGAATATATGGGATGGAAACGCTACTTTATTCGCAAATGTTTTATGCGATATTCCAATTTTGTGCACAAGTTAAATTCGCAAGTTTGGATGGAAAGACAGCTCTCGTTGTGCTACTTTCCACTATTGATCAATCGCATATCTCTCGCTGTGTCTCACACCACTGACAAACACCATAATTTCTTGACAGTAAAGCTTCATCTGACCTCATGATGCTGACCCTGTCAGAGTGAGCCTCTAGAGATGGACACAGGAGGGAATCCAGTCCCAAACTCTCTTCATTACGCTTGACGATCGATCCAGCACTCTGCCGCATTAAATACAGAGACACAAAGAGTGAATGAGCCCTGGGGCCCTGTACAGAAAGAGCTTGATTACTGCAGAGTCCACCAGAGTCACGCAGCTGAGGGTCCCTCGTCTGTGGAGCTTGATTAAGTTGGCAAAGTTTGTCCTGATGTTATGAGGGCTTAAATAAGAGTCGTCAGCAAACTGTCTGTCATAGCATGCAACTTTTCAATTAGCACTAACCTGTCTCCCATGTACAACTAATCACACTATTGTTAGGTAAACACTGCCAGACTTTTTGAAAAGGAAATCAAACATATGCTCAAACACGCTCACAATAACCGTCTCCTCTTTCAGGTCTCAAGGGCTCCTTGCAGAGAATGCAGCTGGAATATGTAGACGTGGTCTTCGCCAACCGGCCCGACAGCAACACACCGATGGAGGGTGAGTTTGGCCAAATATACACTACCGTTCACAAGTTTGGGGTTGGTAAGTGTGGCAAGCAGGGCGAGGCCGAGAGCCGTGGGAACGGAGCGAGTATTAATTCTTACGGACCCCAAACTTTTGAATGGCAGTGCATGAAAATCATTGCATTTATTTACTTGTTTGGGGTACATCTCGAAGACTTTAGTAGACTTTGGTAGGTTTGGTAATTCATAAAACTATTTTTGACCTTCACCAAAGCACTTTGCGATACTCTCTAGAAAAGTGCTGCGAATGACAATACTGCATCAAAAGCCAGAGATGTACAAAAGAATGAGATTGTCAGACTAAAAGTGTTGGTGTCCTGCAGGCACATCCATCTGAGGTCTAAGTGCTCTGAAAGATGTACTTATGAAAACAGGGTTACGATTAAGTGCATTCCTCAGGGTGCCATTCTGAATAACCAGACTTATTACTTGTACCCGATGTACACAATGCAGCCAGCAAGCTTCCAAACTGCTGTTAAAACTCTGAGCTGCCCAAAGCTTCAAGTGCAGTCAGCCTGAAAATTGAATCTACTGTGTAATAATGTGCTTTTGGTACAAACCACAGAATAGCAAAGTCTCTTGAACAGAATAAACCAGTTACAAAATATGAGGCGTACAGAGAGAAACAACTTCACCAAGAGTGATTTGAAGAACATGTGAGGATAGATTCATTAAAATGAGTATCTGCTGGCAATGCCGTTTTTAAAACTGAGTGTTTTGTTCTCAGAAGAGCTAAATTGAAGAGAAGCTAGTTGTTCCAGACTCTTTGACCTTCACTACCAGCTGATTCTCTCTTTTGTGTATCCATCCTATTATCTCCAGACATGTGTTTAAACACATGCAGAGAAGAGAAGAGAAGAGAAGAGAGAAGAACAGATAGTAGTAGAGGAAGAAGGAGAACATTAAAGACTAAAGGAGAGTGATCGGCTTCAAAGTAGTTTTCTTCTGATTAATAACAAAGAGTAAGGCCAGAAACAGATGCGAATGCATTGCAAATGCATACTTGATGTGCATTCTTTTTATCAGATTAATCATTTTCACTAAAGAGAAAACTGATTGAAAAATTTGAAGAAACTAACCCGCCTACAGCACCCCTAGTGGCAGTGCTAAACCACAGCGCATATAACTGCAGTGAGAATGCTGTCTTCTGAATTTCAGAAAGTTTCAGGCCATAGAGACAATCATGGAGGGATGCAAGCCAATTTATAATCTCTCAGGGTGATGCTAATTAGTATCAGAGGTGTAAAGTACTTGAGTAATTTTACTTGATTACTGTACTTAAGTATTATTTTTGGGTATTTTTACTTTACTTGAGTACATTTAAAAATCAATACTTTTACTTTTACTTGAGTAAATTTTTTGAGAAAAAAGAGTACTTTTTACTCCTTACAATTTTATTTACAGTCAAAAAGTACTTATTTTTTGGAGATCACTTCATTCTATTTTCTTTTGCTATTACCAAACCAGTTGAATTGTGCTGATGACCAGTTTAATTTAAAGGTTATTTATTCAATGAGATTCATTTTCACATTCCATGAAATTGGTCAGACATGTTCATTGGTCCTTTAGAAGTGATGTCATGTTGCATCAATTACCACAATGCACAGCACCTTGACCTCAAAGAATATACACTAACAAGAAGCGACACTCAACAGAATGTTCCATTGCAACACCTGCGCCAGCAGCGGCCTTGCATTTCCGCCATTTTGGGGTGAAGGCGACTTGGCAGTCCACTAGTTTCTATGGCAATATCAGCTGCTTTGTTAAAAAAAAAAAAAACTCTCACAAAACCTTTTTGCTCTCAGTCAGTTTGGGTTAAAACTCTTTAAAAGATCTAGTATTAGTATTAGACTTATAAACACTGAATTAATACCGACATACGAAATTAAATTATGACATGCATCAGAAAAATTGAGAATGTTGGACAATAAATATATGAATATAACAGCTTGATTTTGCAGTGTTGTCTAATGTCCATTGAAGCAAAAGTGTCCAAAAGTGGGAATTATGCGATAATGGACACAGCAGATCATAAGATCATTATGTTTGTAGCGTGATCCATTAAAATATACAATATAGCTTATTTCAATTCAGATCTAGATATTATTACTATTACTCCACTAGGTCTGAAATATATTGTTCACTGCAAACATGATGATTTTAAATTATTTAATTATTAATTTACTATTAATAAATGTGTAAAGTTTCATAAAATGGAAATACTCAAAGTAGGCTAACTACGTTACCTCAGATGGATGAATGGTTGGATTCCACAACTGGTAAAATAAAACGTATATAAGACAATACAACATTTACTGTAGGATCATACAATTTACTGGTGACTTAATTTAAAAAACTGTTCTACTGTGCTTTTGATTTGGCAGTGAAATTCACCGATTTTGGGTGCGTAAGATGTGAAGGATTCAATGGTCCAGTTACTATTTTCACCCCATAATGGCGGCCGCACTACCGGAGCGCCATCTAGTGACTGTTGCCTAAAAAGTATCAGAGTGTTGCCTCTTGGGTTCTATACTCTTTGTTGACCTGGAAATTACAGTGGGTACGGAAAGTATTCAGACCCCTTAAATTTTTCCACTCTTTGTTATATTGCAGCCATTTGCTAAAATCATTTAAGTTAATTTTTTTCCTCATTAATGTACACACAGCACCCCATATTGACAGAAAAACACAGAATTGTTGACATTTTTGCAGATTTATTAAAAAAAAAAAAAACTGAAATATCACATGGTCCTAAGTATTCAGAACCTTTGCTGTGATACTCATATATTTAACTCAGGTGCTGTCCATTTCTTCTGATCATCCTTGAGATGGTTCTACACCTTCATTTGAGTCCAGCTATGTTTGATTATACTGATTGGACTTGATTAAGAAAGCCACACACCTGTCTATATAAGACCTTACAGCTCACAGTGCATGTCAGAGCAAATGAGAATCATGAGGTCAAAGGAACTGCCTGAAGAGCTCAGAGACATAATTGTGGCAAGGCACAGATCTGGCCACGGTTACAAAAAAATTTCTGCTGCACTTAAGGTTCCTAAGAGTACATTGGCCTCCATAATCCTTAAATAGAAGATGTTTGGGATGACTAGAACCCTTCCTAGAGCTGGCCGTCCAGCCAAACTGAGCTACTGGGGGAGAAGAGCCTTGGTGAGAGAGGTAAAGAAGAACCCAAAGATCACGGGAGATGGGAGAAAGTTGTAGAAAGTCAACCATCACTGCAGCCCTCCACCAGTCGGGGCTTTATGGCAGAGTGGCCCGACGGAAGCCTCTCCTCAGTGCAAGACACATGAAAGCCTGCATGGAGTTTGCTAGAAAAACACCTGAAGGACTCAAAGATGGTGAGAAATAAGATTCTCTGGTCTGATGAGACCAAGATAGAACTTTTTGGTCTTAATTCTAAGCGGTATGTGTGGAGAAAACCAGGCACTGCTCATCACCTGTCCAATACAGTCCCAACAGTGAAGCATGGTGGTGGCAGCATCATGCTGTGGGGGTGTTTTTCAGCTGCAGGGACAGGACGACTGGTTGCAATCGAGGGAAAGATGAATGCGGCCAAGTACAGGGATATCCTGGATGAAAACCTTCTCCAGAGTGCTCAGGGCCTCAGACTGGGCCGAAGGTTTACCTTCCAACAAGACAATGACCCTAAGCACACAGCTAAAATAACGAAGGAGTGGCTTCACAACAACTCCGTGACTGTTCTTGAACGGCCCAGCCAGAGCCCTGGCTTAAACCCAATTGAGCATCTCTGGAGAGACCTAAAAATGGCTGTCCACCAACGTTTACCATCCAACCTGACAGAAGTGGAGAGGATCTGCAAGGAGGAATGGCAGAGGATCCCCAAATCCAGGTGTGAAAAACTTGTTGCATCTTTCCCAAAAAGACTCATGGCTGTAAGCAAAGGGTCTGAATACTTAGGACCATGTGATATTTCAGTTTTTCTTTTTTAATAAATCTGCAAAAATGTCAACAATTCTATGTTTTTTCTGCCAATATGGGGTGCTGTGTGTACATTAATGAGGAAAAAAATGAACTTAAATGATTTTAGCAAATGGCTGCAATATAACAAAGAGTGAAAAATTTAAGGGGGTCTGAATATTTTCCGTACCCACTGTATAACAGTCAGTGGAAGAAAATGGAGGAAGTCAAAAATCAGCCACAGAATCAAGAGCACCCATGGCCAACAGTTCATCTGATGATGAAGATGTTTTCACTTCTTTGAAACAGACAACACATGAAGCCAGCAAAGAGTTGGATGGATATCTGGCCTGTGTTTCAGACACCAGTGTTTCAGGCACTGCAGGATTGATTTTTAGCCCCAAAAGAGTTAGGCTTGACACTCAAAATTTTGAAAATCAGCTTCTACTTAAGTTAAATCCGAGGTTTTGCAACTTTGAGTAGCATGTTGCATACTGGCATTAGGTAGTAGTCTTATAGTTTGATAATTAAAAACAATTAAACACAAACAGTTCTAAAGGCGGATAAAACTTTGTATGTGGTTCATTCACTTCATGTTTTTAGAGATTAAAAGCTTAAACAAGAATCTCTAGTTTTCGTTCTTGCTGTTACTTTTACTTTTTTAATACTCAAGTACAATTTTAATGTAGTACTTTTGTACTTTTACTCAAGTATGATTCTGGCCAGATACTTTTACTTTTAATTGAGTAAAATTTTCACTCAGTACTTGTACTTTCACTTGAGTAACATTTTTGAGTACTTTTTACACCTCTGATTAGTATAAAGCATGCTAAAATACTAGACTAGCTGTAAGCCTTTTTTAGCCCTTTGCATAAAATGTCTCTGCTCTCTGGCAGATATCACTGAAATGTGTCCTGAGAAATCACAAAGTCTATCTGTGCATTTCTACTGCATGGTGCGGTTCGGTACGGCTCAGTGCAGCTCACTTTTTGGCACTTTTCCACTGCATGGGACGGCTAGGTATGGAACGGTACGGTTCACTTAAATAGCAACACCTCGGTGGAGGTTCCAAGCATGCCGTACCGATACCAAATGTGACGTGTAAATGTAGATCACTGATTGGTCAGAGAGAATCGTCACTACCAGTGTCATTGGATTTAAAACACGAGACACCAAACCCGCTAGATTTAAATAGTCAGTACCAGCCACCGCAGTATCATTTGTTTCCTGTAATGGCTGTATCGTGGTGCAGACTTGTTGGTAGCCGAGGAACGGATCCACGGCAGTAAAGGTGGTGCAACTATAACGATTAGTCTATAATCCCACCCACTTTGAAGCGGTACTAAACTGCAGAGGAAAAGCAAATTAAAAGTAAGTGAGCTAACTTTTTTTTTAAGTCTAATCAATATTTTCTTGTTGGGGGATGTGGGGGGAGATCAGTATGCCCTTCTGGTAATGTTTGTACTGCTTAGAGCTGTTCTGTTGTGTAGCGTTTAGGGCTTAGTAATATTTCAAAGCTCTGCGCCAGATGCCAAGGTCACCCTGACTCAGCCATTTGTTCCAGACTTCTCTACTTTAACAGGCTTTTCAGCTCTCACTCATAGAATCTAACACAGCCTGCCGGTCTGCTACCCTTGAGTGATGTTGATTTTACTTCCCTTTACTGTTTTGACATCATCCTCTAGCACAATAAAGTTTATTTGTTACAAAATCACAAATGTCATTACCTTACTAATGCAGTTGAGGCTGTCTGGGACCCCAAATTGATTCCATTGACTGAAATGACTTTTAATAAGTGCTCTATTCAGTGCTCCTACAAAATCACTTTATGATAATTGACAACTGAAAGATTTTATTATATATAATAGAATTGAAGAATCTGTAGATCTTGAAATTAAACATTTGTAGTTATTTATGTTTTGTGAACAAACCTCTCCATGTACTAGCTGTATACTAGCCCATTAGCCTGCTAGCTTAGCTGCAAAAGTATATATGTTTTTATATGCATTATACATTTTTGTTTGATCTGGCAAACCACTCTAAAAAATAAACTGAAGACATGACACATCAAAGAACAGTCTTATGGTTGTTGAATGAAATTAACACTAGAGGCAACAAAACCCACAAATTATGATTACAAGGCGAAGTTATCCATTAATAACTTATTTTCATGCAGTGTTATGCCCTCAAAACAATTTTACCATATTGGATGATTTGTGAACTAATTCATTTTGATGTTTGCATCACATAACCAGCTCCATATGTATGGCTTTTCTGACATAGTAAACTTGCTTGGTAGCTCACCTGTTACAACAATGCACTTGGATGGATGCTTCAGCAAGTGTGTTTTTATCTCACATTTGCTTTTGTTAGGTTTAGTGCAGGTAGTATATTATTTTCAAACGATAGATAATTATTACAATACATACAACAATCACTGTAATAAAATATTGGCAGATTCAGGCTCATCAGTGCCCACACAGCAGGAGACTCCTAGGCAGATCCGCATTCAAGTCGCCAAACCTGCGTGAATGTCACATTCGTTTTGGCGCCGCCCAGAGGATCAGGCCCGCCTCCGGGCGGCGCTGTAAATTCTACTGTCAATCAGCGGATCCTGAGCGGACCCATGTCGGATCCGCGGACGCGCACACGCCTTTACTATAACGGTTGTATCAATTTGCGGGTCCCAAACGGACCCGCCGCGGAGGTAAGGTTTTAAGCACGGATGTGGAGCAAATGCAGCATGGAGCCACGGTGGGTCCGCGATCCGCCTTCGTTGCGGATCCGTCACTGCGAGCACGTGGACATCGATACGGGTCCGTTTGCGGATGCGTTCCGGAAGCCGCGATACCTCCGCGGCCGATCCTCCGCGGAGTTCTTTTGCTCTGTGGTGGGTATACCACTCACTGGGCATTTCATTTTGAAACTGTGACGCGAAATATGCAAGTGTAACGGAGGCTAGCTGGTAAGGAGCTGTGCTGGTAAAACCTACTCCCAGGCCTCAAGGGGCGCACTAGTGACTGAAGCTAGAGGCTGAGGTCTTTAGTGTCCTTGTAAGTGCACACATCTCCCATGCCGGAAATGCCACTTCAGATCCCACTCGAAGTAGAACCGGAGGGGTTACATTGGTGCCATGACCCGGACTGGAGTGAGGTTTAGGGGGGTGAGTGTAACAGAGGCCAGCTAGTAAAGATCTTTGCTTGTAAAACCTCGCTTCCTGACCTCAAGAAGCACACTAGCAACTGACACTAAAGACTTGTTAATGTGCCTATCTCCCATACTGGAAACGCTGGTTTGAAGTAGAACCAGAGGGGTTACATTAGCCGCTTTTCCACTGTCGGGCCAGTGCGAGCCAGGGCTTTCAGCGGGCCAGGCTAGGCTAATAGCCCCGGATTTGTAGCACCGAGCCCAAAATCACGCTGCATTTCCACCGTCAGGCCAGAAGCTCTGTAGCGCTTCACTAAAACCTGCCCGTAACACGCCTCTGGAACAAAGTCACACAAACCCGTCATTTCACAAACGAATGGAAGTTTTATCAGAAAAATAATCAGAAAGAAATTACTGGAAACTAGCGAGATTGTAAAGTGAACATGATAAAAGCAGGCGTTGTTGGTATTGGCATCGATGTTTTACCAAACAAATGAATCATAATGAATTAATTTGTGTCAAGATTAAACATTAGTCACAGAAATAAAGTGGTATTTACTGTTATTTCACAAAAGAAAGAGGACACACGTAGCCTACTTATTCAAAAGAAAGAGGACACACGTAGCCTACTTATTCAGTCGCGTCTGTTCCTGTTTATTTGTAGTCATAGGACAGTATGTTTACATCACATTTACAAAGAATAATAATTTCTACAAATTTTCCACCAAACATACGACCTGAGGAGCTTTAGCACTCTCTCCAGTGACAGAGAAACAATCCCAAAAACATGGAGGTGCTTTATTTTATGAAATATGCGGAGCTAAATATGGATATCAGTCCGTTGAGAGATGAGACGTGCTGACAGATAAAATAATTACATGATTGTGATAGCCTACGTATATTTGTCTGATTTCTTCAAGCCGTCGTATTTACCATGTTTACTATAGTCTTGCTGATCAGAATCCACATCGGATCACAAACAAGTTATTTCAAACACTTGCTGCTGTGTGAAAGTGAGTTTTGAGCTAAAATGATTTTAAAAGTCTTTAATGCTGATGTTAGCTGGTAACCTACATGTAATCATCCATGGCGCCTCCGTCTCCACACATAAATAAACTCCGCCTTTGTTCGTAACCACTCCCTCAAGCCCGAGCTGGCCCGCTTTGGACCAAGGTATTCGGCGGGCCGAAAAACCCGTGCCGTTGGCCCTGAGGAAGCCCCGACGAGGCACGATCAATCCCCGGAAGTGACAGTGGAAACGCGACTGGCCCTGGCATGCACTAGCACGCCCGCTTTAGGCCCGACAGTGGAAACACGGCTAATGGTGCCGTGACCCGGATTGGAGTGAGGTTTGGGGGGTGAGTATAACAGAGGCCAGCTAGTAAAGAGCTGTGCGGTTAAAACCTCATTCCCCTGGCCTCAAGAGGCTCACTAATGACTGATGCTAAAGGTTGTGTCCTTGTTATAGCACCTGCCTTCCATGACAAAACATAAGTTCGAATCCCGCTCAAAGTAGAACCTGAGGAGTTACGTTGGTGCCATGACCCGGATGGGAGTGAGGTTTAGGGGGATGAGTGTAATGGCAGCTGGTAAAGAGCTGTGCGGGTAAAACCTCACTCCCCTGGCCTCAAGAGGCTCACTAATGACTGATGCTAAAGGCTGTGTCCTTGTTATAGCACCTGCCTTCCATGACGGAAACATAAGTTTGAATCCCGCTCAAAGTAGAACCTGAGGAGTTACGTTGGTGCCGTGACCCGGATGGGAGTGAGGTTTAGGGGGATGAGTGTAATGGCAGCTGGTAAAGAGTTGTGCGGGTAAAACCTCACTCCCCTGGCCTCAAAAAGTGCACTAGTGACTGTGTACTTGTTAGTGCGCTCACCTTCCATGCCAGAAACGCCGGTTCGAAACCCACTCGAAGAAGAACCGGAGGGGTTACATTGGTGCCGTGACCCGGAGGGGACAGTTTAGGGGGGTGAGTGTAACAGAGGCCAGCTAGTAAAACCTCACTCTCCTAGCCTCAAGAGGTGCACTAGTGACTGACACTAAAGGCTATGTCAATGTTAGTGAGCCCGCGCGCCTCCCATGCCAGAAATGGCCGGTTCGAATCCCGCTCAGAGCGAGGGTTTCACAAGAAGCAACGTAATATCACTTTGCAGCAATGTCACCATGGGCACGTTTTTCCAGTGAGTCTGGGTTGCTTAATCATCTATGCTTCTTATCTTTAAACATGGGATTTGACACTGTCTGTCTCATGGACATGGGCAAGGAGACCGCTATGCAGTGCTTTTCTGCTGCATTGATGCGTAAAGTGTCCAGAGTTTTGTGCTCCTCACTGTGTGCAGTGCATAATAAAGTTCCTCAGGGGCTCTGCAGTCCCCTGCTTTCTCGCCTTTTGTTTCTTACCTGATTACCATTTCATCAGCATGAAGGGTAAAAGTTGATAGGGATATAAAGTTACACTGTACTTTAACATTCATTTATTCTTATTGAATTCTTATTGACTTATTGAATTTAGTGAAACCACACAAAAATACGTCAAGCTGAACTTAATCAACCCAAACAGATACACAGTGAATGAAAATATATTGCACAGTACTAGATTAAGTTACTGAATATAGCAGACAAGGTCTGAAAATAGCAGCACAAACTATTATCAGAACATAAGTAACAGGACTTTGAGTTCAGCTCCAGCTGAAGTAACTGTGAATCATTGAGTGTCTAATAAAAACATTTTTGAAAGTAGAGAAAGAAACACTAATCACACACAGCTTTAGAAAATTTCACAATTTAGCTAATTTCCACCAAATCTTACATTTATCACTGATGACCAGCTGAACTATTGTAGTTTGTTTTTTGTTTTTTAATAATCGACTCTTTTTTTTTTTTCATTGTTCCGGCTTTTCAACATAAATTGAAAGAAAATGAAAGATTAAATTCTCATAATGCAGTGATTTCAGCATTTCTGCCCTTGTGAAAAAGAGGTACACTTTAGCATACTTTAAAAAGAGTGCTTATTAAGAAAAGAATATACTTAAGTGGGAACTGCATGCTGGTCCAATGTTTTTGGACACTTAGTTGCATGTTAATTGCAATTAATTGAAAATGTATTATAGTTTACATTTATGCATTTAGCTGAGCTTTTGAGTGCTTTTGCATAAATAGTTCCATCTTTACATTTTTTTCCAAAAGGGTGCTAACAGAATTTGTGATTTTTTGTCTCCACAGAGATTGTCAGAGCCATGACCTACGTGATAAACCAGGGCATGTCCATGTACTGGGGGACCTCACGATGGACAGCTATGGAAATAATGGTAACATTTTTTCGTCAGTTGTCATGAGAAACCATTTGCTGGAGCAACAAAACTCTCTCTTGTATCTCAGCTCCTCTAGTGTATACTGGCCACATATCACATATTTTTAGCCCTTTGACTGTCAGTACTGTATGTTGCTGTAATTGCAGTGTAGCACAAAGCAAGTTGGCTCAAACTGATATGTTGTAATTAAGCGGTGACATTATTAATTCATGGGTGATAAATGGAGGCTTGATCAGGGTTTTTACAGAGAGGACACACACTGATGACCTGTAATTTGTGTGACTGTGATAATACCATGTTCTGCTGTCATGCCAGATCTATCCCACATAAACACACCCCCACAACTAGAACATGTGTTCATAGCCTGAAATGATACAAAGGAGCTAATAAGTTATGTGATATTACTATACACTATACATACAGTATATATTGGAGACCAGAACTAGTTGTCACACTTTTTACTACAGTAACTATTTCTCAGTGTTAGTTTACTTTTGAAAGTTAGCTTTTACCTTAAAGACCCGACTAAAGAAAAGATATTATATTATATTATATTATATTATATTATATTATATTATATTATATTATATTATATTATATTATATTATATTATATTATATTATATTATATATATATATTATATTATATTATATTATGAAAACATTTTAATCTTACAATATAATATAATATAATATAATATAATATAATATAATATAATATAATATAATATAATATAATATAATATAATATAATATAATATAATATAATATAATGTTTGGGTATATTATTTTATATTATATTATATTATATTATATTATATTATATTATATTATATTATATTATATTATATTATATTATATTATGAAAACATTTTAATCTTACAATATAATATAATATAATATAATATAATATAATATAAAATAATGTTTGGGTATATTATATTATATTATATTATATTGTAAGATTAAAATGTTTTCATAATATAATATAATATAATATAATATAATATAATGTTTGGGTATATTATATTATATTATATTATATTATATTATGAAAACATTTTAATCTTACAATATAATATAATATAATATAATATAATATAAAATAATGTTTGGGTATATTATATTATATTATATTATATTATATTATATTATATTATATTATATTATATTATATTATATTATATTATATTATATTATATTATATTATATATATATTATATTATATTATATTATATTATATTATATTATATTATATTATATTATATAGTTATGTCGGTAACACTTTACTTAAAGGGGTGTGCATAAGACTGACATGACACCTTCATAATTTTGACATGACACATGTCATGAATATGAAGGAGGTTTTATGCATGTTTATGACAACTGTCATTAAGTGTCATTCGCTCAATTATGTCATTTTTAATGCAAAGATGACATTGTTTGAGATGTCCGAATTATGACAACTTGACATAAACCAATACATCATAACCTGTCAGTGTCTTTGTCATGACAACTTGACATCATTTAGCTTTTTGGGTTAACATTACATTAAACTGTCATGTCGTTGGTTTTGACATTGGCTGTCATGAGGCCATTATAATAGTGTCATAAATATGTATCTTGAGCTCAAGTACAGTGGTACAAATTGAACTTGTCATTAAAATGTCATTAAGTGACAATACTCTGACAAATAATTTTATAACAGCGTCATGACTATTTTTCATTTCATGTTTTTTTTTTGTTTTTTTAAGTTTCCTCCAACAGAAGGTCAGATAATAGACAATTTCAAATTTCGTAAAAAAGAAGACACTGTTATAAAATAATGGTAACACTTTATTTTAGGGTCTTTTAACTAGTTGCTTATTACTATTAGCATTCAGATGGCTAAAATATTGGCTATTTATTAGTACTTATAAAGCACATATTAATGCCTTATTCTGCATGATCTTATTCTACATTCTTAATCCTACCCAATACCTAAACCTAACAATTAACTATAATAAGCAGTAAATTAAGAGTTTATTGAGGGAAAAGTCATAGTTAATCGTTTATATATGTGTTCTCTATACTGAAGTGTTACCAAAATAATGTAATGTAATGTTAACCCATAAAGCTAAGTAGTTTTTTTAAGTTTGATAATTAATCTGCTATGTCATGTTTATGACAGGTTATGATGTGTTGGTTTATGTCAAGTTGTCGTAACAAAGACATCTCAAACAATGTCATCTTTGCATTAAAAATGACATAATTGAGCGAATGACATTTAATGACAGTTGTCATAAACATGCATAAAACCTCCTTCATATTCATGACGTCATGTCAAAATTATGAAGGTGTCATGTCAGTCTTATGCACACCCCTTCAAGTAAAGTGTTACCGTTATGTCTTGTCTGAATGCATGTTAGTGTGATTTTATTGTTCACTTTTTACCCAGAAGCTGAACTTTTACATTACATTTTAGACTTAATGATAGAAACAGGTGTTAAACCAACACCTAAACCATGATTTGAGAAAACAGGCATTTTTGTTACTGTGATTACAAAAACTTGTGACTGACTAGCCTCAGGCATCCCTATATAATAAGTATTATAAATCAATTCTGAAGTAATAACTGCAATGTCTGCTAATTCTGATAGTCCAGTAATAACATTATAAAAGCAGTTGGAGATTAAAAATTTTGAATTGTTGCTACAGAGATACAGCCTGTTTATATTTGAATACAAAAGTGTAAATATTATTCTCTCTTTCTAGGAGGCGTACTCTGTAGCGCGGCAGTTTAACCTGATTCCTCCAGTGTGTGAGCAGGCTGAGTATCATCTCTTCCAGAGGGAGAAGGTCGAGGTGCAGCTGCCTGAGCTCTATCATAAGATAGGCAGGTGTCAATCAATCATCATTCATCAATCAATCATGAGACTGTCAAGCTTAGAGAATTCATCAGTGATTGCATGCAGCAGCAGCTCATCTTGGTTCTGTGTGTGACTGTAGGTGTGGGCGCCATGACATGGTCTCCTTTGGCCTGTGGGATCATCACTGGAAAGTATGAAAATGGTATCCCAGAATCCTCTAGGGCAGCTATGAAGGTACCAATTTAATCATAATTTGCTAGATACTTGACAAGTCAAATATTTATTTTTTCCTACATGACTCTACTTCTCTTGTCTTGAAGTCGTACCAGTGGCTGAAAGACAAGATAGTCAGTGAGGATGGACGAAAGCAGCAGGCGAAGCTGAAAGAACTTGGTCATATCGCTGAAAAGCTTGGCTGCACCTTGCCTCAGCTCGCCGTAGGTAAGACTGCTTCCTCGACACTTCAAAGACAAAGAGTCGTCTAACCAGTGGAGCTGCCAGTTCAGAGTAGACTTTTGAGCTTTTGTGCAGTTAGTGGTTTTTGTTCTTAAATTATTGATGAAGAGGTATAGTAAAGACAATCATGAAAAAAATAGATATTTGTTAGCATTCTCATTCCATTATCTGTTACATTCTTGATGGCAATGGGTAAAACATGTTTATTTCATGTGTTTTTGGTAAAATCTTCTATAATATAATTAAATTGTATACACCGATCAGGCATAACATTATGAGCGAATGAATAACACTAATTATCTCTTCATCACGGCACCTGTTAGTGGGTGGATATATTAGGCAGCAAGTGAACATTTTGTCCTCAAAGTTGATGTGTTAGAAGCAGGAAAAATGGGCAAGCGTAAGAATTTGAGTGAGTTTGACTAAGGGCCAAACTGTGATGGCGAGACGACTGGGTCAGAGCATCTCCAAAACTGCAGCTCTTGTGGGGTGTTCCTGGTCTGCAGTGGTCAGTATCTATCAAAAGTGCTCCAAGAAAGGAACAGTGTTGAACCGGCGACAGGGTCATGGGCGGCCAAGACTCACTGAAGGCTGGCCCGTGTGGTCCGATCCAACAGACGAGCTCCTGTAGCTCAAATTGCTCGAGAAGTTAATGCTGGTTCTGATAGAAAGGTGTCAGAATACACAGTGCATCACAGTTTGTTGCGTATGGAGCTGTGGACCAGTCAGGGTGCCCATGCTGACCCCTGACCCCTGACCCCTGCCGAAAGAGCCAACAGTGGACACGTGAGCATCAGAACTGGACCACGAAGCAATGGAAGAAGGTGGCCTGGTCTGATGAATCACGTTTTCTTTTACATCACGTGGATGGCCGGGTGCGTGTGCGTCACTTACCTGGGGAACACATGGCACCAGGATGCACTATGGGAAGAAGGCAAGCCGGCGGAGGCAGTGTGATGCTTTGGGCAGTGTTCTGCTGGGAAACCTTGGGTCCTGTCATTCATGTGGATGTTACTTTGACACGTACCACCTACCTAAGCATTGTTGCAGACCATGTACACCCTTTCATGGAAACGGTATTCCCTGGTGGCTGTGGCCTCTTTCAGCAGGATAATGCTCCTGACGCAAAGCAAAAATGATTTGAGGAGCACAACAACGAGTTTGAGGTGTTGATTTGGCCTCCAAATTCCCCAGATCTCAATCCAATCGAGCATCTGTGGGATGTGCTGAACAAACAAGTCCGATCCATGGAGGCTCCACCTCACAACTTACAGGACTTGAAGGATCTGCTGCTAACATCTTGGTGTCAGATACCACAGCACACCTTCAGGGGTCTAGAGGAGTCCATGCCTCGACGGGTCAGGGCTGTTTTAGCAGCAAAAGAAGAACCAACACAATATTAGGAAGGTGCTCATAATGTTATGCCTGATCTGTGTATATATTTTATTCAGGCAGGATACAGTAAATTTATCAAAGTGACAGTAAAAACATTTACAATGTAACAAAAGAGTTCTCCTTTTTTCAAATAAATGCTGTTCTATTGATTCTTTATATTCAAAGAATCCTGAAAAAAATTCATGGTTTCAACAAAAATCTGAAGTAGTAGTTTCTTGAGCAGCAAATCATCATATTAGAATGTTTTCTGAAGGATCATGTGACACTGAAGACTGGAGTAATGATGCTGAAAATTCCGCTTTGATCACAGGAATAAATGACAGTTTAAAATATATTAAAATAGAAAACAGTTATTTTAAATTGTAATAATATTTCAGTGTTTTTACTATATTTTTGTATCAGCACTGGTGAGCAAAAGAGACTTTTTTCAAAAACATGAAAAAAAAATCATACTGACCCCAAACTTTTAAACAGTAGCGTAGATCGAAGTACTTGTGAATGGCCATCATGAAAAGAAAGATGATTTTTGACCACACAATGATGCATCTACCAGCAGAGAATACCTGCTCATGCTAACCAACCAAATGTCCACAATATCCACAAATTGTACTCTGCCAAGTACATTGTTTTGAAGCCTTTTTTTCATCTCTCCAGCCTGGTGTCTGCGGAACGAGGGAGTGAGTTCAGTACTATTAGGAACCTCAAATGCAGAGCAGCTGACTGAAAACCTGGGAGCCATACAGGTGAGATCGAGTGACTTTCAACACACATCTATTAACTTCCAGAACGTTCCTAACTAATTTATTTGCACATTCAGGTACTTCCAAAGATGACATCCCATGTAGTCTCAGACATTGATCATATACTTGGGAACAGGCCATACAGTAAGAAGGACTACCGGTCCTAGGGGCTCCGGACACACGCTCGGGGTGAAGGGAGATGTGTGTGTAGCAGTGTTCGTGCCCTAGTGGTTCCTGCTCCAAATCTGTTTCCATCGTCGGTCTGACCTCTCTCTGAAGCCTTAGAGTGCTGTCCTCCATAACCTGTACCTGCATCCCCTCAGTTTCTGCTGGTGTGCCTTCGCACCCACGACAGGTGTCCAGGTGTCAACTTGTCACGGCACCTTGCAGGAGAGCTTCACTCGCTTATGAACCTTATAAACACCTATCATGACCCCTGCTTGACCTCTGCTCTCAAAACCATCAGCCACCGGGACGTCTGGCGGTATTAGCACACAGAGTGGAGGAACGGAGCATGTCGCCCTCTTGTGTTCGAACACAGCAACTGCAAACCTGTTTCACAGACTGTAGAGCGCTGACTCGGTGGAACCGTGTGCATTCGTAAAGATTTGAGATGTTTTGCCTGTGCAGGAATGACTTTGATATTTTATGAGGGGTATATGTGTGTTTGCTTCATAATGTGAGCCACAGGTACATGTGGTGGAAAAATAACTCAATGCACACCTCTGACCTAGGAAATTACTTGAATGAGGGTAGCATATGTGATTATTGAACATGCAACTGTATTATAAACCGACCTCAATCCACACTGCAGTATAATATACAGTATTAAGGTTGATCTGACATGCATAGAGTATATAATGCCAGCAACCTAATGCATTTATGGTAATGTTTGATTATAAATGAGTGACTTGAAATTTAGAGGAACACGAATTAAAGGGATTCCCTTGTGAAAAAGAAGTGTGCTTAAGTGTATTGAATGTGCACTTGTAAAGTACTTCGAATCTTAAAAGTAAAAAACTATTTCTAATTTCAATGAAATAAAAGTTTCTGAACACTTAATTGGAATTTTAATATAACTTTGAAGTATATTTTAAATAGGTTTTAATGATTTTTTGTCATGTTTTTAAGAAGTACATTTATTTTGATGTGTTGACTAACATACTTTAGTAGAAGCACATCTAAAGTACTTGATTATAATTGTTACATTTTAAGTTACTATATTTTAAATGTACTAAATTACAGCTTCATCCTTTACAAATGTGTAATTAAAAATATATTTAAACTCATGACATACAAGTTTGAATAGAAATTATATTAAAGTATATTTTTAGCTTACTATAAATGCTTGCCGGTACATTCAGCAGTACGCTTTAACTATATTTCAAAGGCAATAATATAATATAATATAAAAGATGCACTTAAGTCCTTCTTAAGTGGGTCAACATATACTCTAAAGTTCAACTATATGCATTTAATGTAAATTTAATACATTTATTTAATAATATATTTTTTATTTAATTAACATGCAATTAACTTACCAAAAATATTACTTAAGTATATTCCTTTAAAGTACACTCTAAAAAATGCTGGGTTAAAATAACCAAAGTTGGGTTGAAAATGGACAAACCTGGCAATTGGGTTACTTTAACCCAATAATTGGGTTGTTTTAACCCGGCGGTTGGGTTAAATGTTTGCCCAACCTGCTGGGTAGTTTCATTGGGCAAACATTTAACCCAACCACTGGGTTTATCCATTTTCAACCCAACTTGTGTTGTTTTTAACCGAGCATTTTTTTAGATTTTATATTATCCCCATGTTAAGTACTCTTTTTAATAGTATGCTAAAGTGTACTTCTTTTTCACAAGGGATAGTTCACCCAAAAATGAAAATCCTTTCATCGTTTATTTACCCTCATTTTGGTTCAAACCTGAATGACTTTATTCCTCTGTAGGACAAAGTGAGAGGTTTAAAAAGAAAAAACTCGTATAGGTTTGAATCAACATGAAGGGTCAGTGAATGATGACAGTTTTCAGTTTGGGATGGACTGTCCCTTTAAGGATCCAGCTCCCAATCTGCATGGCAGCATTGCGATATAATGGGAGTGAATTTGATTGACCGTTTGCGGGTGCCTCATGTTTGATTCTTGCTCTTGCTTGCCCTACTTGAAAGCCATACTTTATCATGCCCTAGATATTTTAAAGACTGACAAGCTGCTTTACCCTGTAGTATATACCTTCTCAGAGCTTTTAGATTCATTTGAAACCTGGTGGATTTTGGCTTGAGGAAACGAGATGGCTCTGTACAGAAAAACTTCAACAATAGTGTTCAGAAGAACACAGTGTGTACATAGTGTACCTTTAGTCTCCCTGCGGAGTGCCTTGATTCTCACCTGCATGAACATTAGGGCTTGCCCATTCTCCCATGGGTCCATGAGTGTAATACTGTGAGCTTTTCTCAATTGTAAATGAAGTCTTTTACAAAAACGAAGAAATCACACCATGTGGTGACTATTGTTTTCTAACGTTTGTAACGTTGTTTCTGAGAAAAGAGGAGTTGTTGGATACAGAGGCTGTTCTGAATCTCTGCATCAGGGTCTTTTATCATATCATGCATCTCTCTCCCTGTATGGCAGCAGTGACTTCTGTAAATATAAATATGTAAACAGTACATAGAGGTAGAATATATGCTTGAAATAAAAACACATACGGCCAGTAAACCCATGTGTGTGTTTGCTTATTATGGGTGGGCGACATACCGGTAGACACAATAAACTTTTTTTCATATTAATACAATGGAATACAAAGAAAAATGAAAATATTCAGGAGAAACAGAACACAGCTAGAGGACTGAAAAGAGCTTTTGTCACAAAAACAATGTTGCATTAAAAATACCAAGTGTCTCATTTTCCTGACGGATAAAAATAGAGCATGACAGAAAATATACAGCTCATTCAGTCAAAATGACAGATAAAGAATATTTGTAAAGTAACCCTATTATTTGAAATGATATGTTTTTTTTGTTATTATTTTGAGTGGAAGTCGCAAATGTTAAAGGGATCATGAGAAATTTGTCTTTTGGCAGATTCATAGCTTAAAATGTCCTCATTACAAACAAAGCATTTATTTAATCAAGCTTCAAAAACGACTCGTTTGGATATTGTTTGGATGTTGTGGGATTTGTGAGCATCAGGAGAAAGTAGATGGTTTCTTTTTAAATGAGTCTCGGATCAAGTCAGTCAGAAGATTAAGTTTGTTCGGAGTATTTTCAGAAACGTTTGAAGATGAAGCAGCTGACTACACTCTTAGAAATAAATTCCAAAAGAGGGTTTTCACAACAATGCCATAGAAGAATCATTTTGGGTTCCCAAAAAAACCTTTCAGTGAACAGTAGAACTTGGCTGCCTACCCAGTAGAAAGCCAAAAACAGGTTTGAAATCGGTGCTACCTGACTAGAAAAAACAGAGAAAAAAGGCTGTTGTCTTCCCTTTTGCCAAATAAGTAGGAAAACTGCAAGACCCATAATGCACTGGGCATGTTATTGTTCAAGGCCACGCCCACCAGTCTGCTATGTATACGCTTGGATACCAGTCAAACACTACTAATAAATATTAGCCTTGCTTTAGTAGGAAATACTTCTAAGCAAACTTTTAGTCATAATGGTGTTGACTTGTATTGTTCTCGGGTGCAAGAATTCAAAAAGTAAACGTTTAGTGGGAGTGAGTTAGGCCTACTTCCGGTTTCCAGTGAAGGATCCAGCACGCTTGAAGGCACTGGATAAAGGCTGCAAAGAATCATAAATACGCAGCAAAACGCTGTTGGTATACAGGTAAGAAAGCTGTTGCCATAGTGCTCCATTTTTATTTATTTATTTTTATTTTTTTAACCATAATGCTTAAGATAAACATAGTACGATACAATTTTCAGTGATAAACCAACTCTTACCATAACAGTTCTGTTAATTACTGTCGACCCGAATGTCCGTGGGCGGGGATACAAAACGCAGAAGTATATTCTAGTCAAGGAGAATGAGTAAACACTGTTCATTTACCAACATTGTAATAAAATAAAGCAGGTTCAAAATCGGTGAAGTTGCACTTATATGCTCCCTGTAAACTGGATCATTTCAGACAGAGGGCCAGAATGAGGGTAGAAATAATATTTGGTATGAGGAATTGAGACAATTCAGGAAGAGTATATAAATAAATAATGATGATCTGAGATGTAATAACTCAGGTAGAAAATCAGCAATTTACTTTTTTCAGTGTCTGTAGTGTTTTCTTATCTGAATACAGTGGTGTGAAATATTTGAGTAAATTAATTAGTTACTGTACTTAAAGGTGCAGTGTGTACATTTTAGCGGTATCTAGGGGTGAGTTTTCGATCTGCAATGTAGAGAAGCTACGGTGGCCAACACAGGACAAATATGTTGTCGTCTGAGCAATAGCCCAGAGTAGCCGGGCAAGCAAATGCGCTCTGTAGAGCAGTTTGTCTGTTTAGGGCTACTGAAGAAACATGCCGGCGCAAAATGGCGACTTAACATGTAAGGGGACCCGCGGTGTATGTAGATAGAAATGGCTCATTCGAAGGTATAAAAAAACCATAACGGTTTATTATGTGAGATCTTTATACACCATTGAAAACATAGTTATGTATATTATATTGCATTTCTGTCAATAGATCCTCCTAAAATGTACACATTGCGCCATCTTTTTGGCTACATTGTAGTTTTACTGTGTATTAAAGATATTAGCACCTTTTACGCTATACTTGAATACATTTTTGAATATGTACCTATATGTACTTCTTACTCCAATATATTTGTGTTGAGTAATGCATTTACTCATATTTTTCATGGCATGGCAGCTCCCTTTTTCTGCAAGTATATATCTGCTAACTTATTGTGAAATAAAATTACTCATGTTGTGATGTAATATTTTGGTCATATTCCACATCCCTATTTCTTATAATAAAATATGACGAGATACATGAGTAAACAGTCTTTTATTGGTACAAAACAAAAACAAGAGAAGACCATACAGGCCTTAACTGATCATGAATTTCATGAAACTTTAACAGATGAAATGATAAACGCCCTCCCAAAATATAACAAACCTCCTTTAACACATTGCCATGCCACCCACCCCCCAATCCCATAATCCTCTCATTTGTTTGTTCCTCAATCTTCTCCTCCTGATGCAATCAGTCTTTTATTTGGACCCAGTGGACAGCAGGGCGATCAGACCTGAAGAGGCACTGATGGACAGAATGTAGTTCCTGTGACCAACACAAAAATGTTAGACATCTGAACCAATCATCACACTTAAAGAGTAAACACTGCAGTAAACTTACACTGTTGGATTGAAGTTCTTCAGCAGGAAGAAAGAAGCGACGATGACGAGCAAGAGGAAGAGAGTGTTGTTGTAAAAGATGGAGAAAGTTGTGGCCTCGTAATCGGCGACCTCATTCTTCTTCCAAAGGATCCTGCGGCAAAGAATCACTGTTAGCAACATAGTATTCAAAGAGTTGGCATGTCCTGTGCCATATTTAAAACATCGGATCAACAGGATACATCTAAAGAGGTTCATTTAATTTCGGTCTTCAATAATAGGCAATGTTGTTATTGGTAACTAAATCGAATACTAGAGCTGCGTGATTAATCGCTAAAAGATCACAATCGTGATTCAAACACCCAAGTGATTTCATGCCGAAATGACAAAGATTCACCGTTGTCTATTAAACCTTTAATAAAATCACAGTGGAACATTCAAATCTGCATTCTGCTGAGCCAGAGAGAGCCGCCGTCATGAAACGGCTTCACAAACAGTCTTTTCAATCACACAGTATCATTATTTCTGTGTTGCAAAATTGGTTCCAAAACGCGATAAACGCCATTTTCAAAAAATTGAGTTTCCACCAAAATCAGTATTGTATCTGGTCGGTATTGAAAAGTCATTTATTAATTTTGCGCAAAATGCGATATTCGTCGTGTTATTCTGTCATGTTTTCTCCCTTTCTTTCCAAAACGCGACAAACGCCAGTCTCCCTCCTCTGCAGAACGCGATATATCCGCTCAACCGATCACAGCGCACCATTCCACGCACTGTAAACATTAAAGGCTTTTTTAAAAGCCGTTTTTAATACCAATGTACTCGGCAAATGTGTTTATTTAACCGTGCGGTGGCGCCAGATACTCTTTAATCGGTAATGACAAATAATTTATAACATTAACAAGATTCATTTTGGGAGCGACGGCTGAATGTATTTTTAGTAAAATGCCTGTATATAAGATAAATATTGGCAAAGTTTAGACTCTGTCATGTATATGAATCAACTTACTTTGTTGTGTATTTTCAATTTGAAAAATAACTTTTATATTGATGGATTAATTGCATTTTGAAAAAAAGTGTCATGGATTTATTGCATTTTGGGGAAAAAAATAATACATTTTTATAATAAACTTTTTAAAATCAAAATGTAGATTTGAATTTTGTATGTTTTTATAACCAAAAGATGCTATGTGAAAGTTTGAAACAGAAAATAGTGGTTTTCATCTTGCCACTTTCTTGGTAAAGAAAACACCTTTTTACTCAAATTAATCAAAATGGAGTTATTGCGTTTTGGAACCAAACTCTTCAAATATTCATATTTTCACAGAAGTACTGGGATAAAAGTTTATAGTTCAGATATAAACATTGATGTCTACGGTAGCGGTCAAATTAGAGCAAGTCACCTTTTGAAACTAACTTGGTGCTTCAAATAACGATTGTATTGATTACATCACACCAGTAGATGGCGACAAGTGACTGTTAAAAAATGTATTCATTGAATCATTTATTTCAAGAGATTAGTTAAAAAAAACCTTGATTCAACCAGTAATGAAACGAGTGAGTCATTGAATCATTCACTCAAACCAACTTTTAAAAATAATTCATTCATATTAATTAAACATTTTTAAATAGACTGCAGCAATTAACATTTTGTCAGAACCTCTAGAAAATTACATCTTGGTTTGAAACAATAAATCGTGATCCTCAATTTACCCAGAATTAGTGCAGCTCTATTAAAAATAGTATTCGCTTTCGCATAATTAATATTACGCATACTTAAATAAATATACTTAAACAAAATACAAATATAACATGAAAAAACTACTTAAGTACAAATATTACATAAAATTAGAAACGTTGCCTTGGCAGCTAACTGAAATAATTTAAGTACTAAAATAAAACTAAATTAAAGGGTTAGTTCACCCAAAAATGAAAATAATGTCATTTATTACTCACCCTCATGCCGTTCTACACCTGTAAGACCTTCGTTCATCTTCGGAACACAAATTAAGATATTTTAGTTGAAATCTGATGGCTCAGTGAGGCCTGCATAGCCAGCAATGACATTTCCTTTCTCAAGATCCATTAATGTACTAAAAACACATTTAAATCAGTTCATGTGAGTACAGTGGTTCAATATTAATATTATAAAGCGACAAGAATATTTTTGGAGCGCCAAAAAAATAAAATAGTGACTTCTATAGTGATGGCCGATTTCAAAACACTGCTTCAGGAAGCTTCGGAGCGTTATGAATCAGCATGTCGAATCATGACTCGGAGCGCCAAAGTCACGTGATTTCAGCAGTTTGGCGGTTTGACACGCGATCTGAATCATGATTCGACACAAAAGATTCATAACGCTCTGAAGCTTCATGAAGCAGTGTTTTGAAATCACCCATCACTAAATAAGTCGTTATTTTATTTTTTTGACGCACCAAAAATATTTTCCTCGCTTTATAATATTAATATTGAACCACTGTACTCACATGAACTGATTTAAATATGTTTTTAGTTCATTAATGGATCTTGAGAGAGGAAATGTCATTGTTGGCTATGCAGGCCTCACCGAGCCATCAGATTTCAACAAAAATATCTTAATTTGTGTTCCGAAGATTAACAAGGTCTTACGGGTGTGGAATGGCATGAGGGTGAGTAATTAATGACATTATTTTCATTTTTGGGTTAACTAACCTTTTAATGCTATATAGAAATATATAAAACTAATACAAAATGATAAAAGCACAACAAAATGACTAAAAAATATAAAAAACTAAAAAGTATGGTGAATTTAGGGACACTTTTTGCCATTGAGATGAATTTGAAAAAGTGTCCCAATCAACCTGAATTCACCCTATATAGTGTGCATACATAGTACACATTATAAATAATACTAAAATAACAATGATAATAGCAGACAAGCCAATCATAATGTCTCATAATTAAGACCAATACCTCTCGTCCTTCTCTTTGCGGGACATTTTGCGGTTGTCAGCCTCAGAGAGCTTCCGAGTCACTTCCTTGGACACGGCATCTTCACGTTTCTGAGCGACCCTGAAAGGAGTAGCAGTTGATCAATACAGTCTTCTGACTTAGTAAAGTTGACAAAACCCAAAAGAGTCTTAGGAGACAGAGAGAAAAGAAAAGAGATGGTATTCTTACTTGTGCTTGAGGACGAATTTGACATTCTTGTAAGCAAAGGCAACCAGGTAAGTGCTGACTAGAGTCATGACTGCATACAGCACTGCAGACTGGACCAGATCCATGTGCCAGATCCTCCAGAACAGCCCTGACACAAAATCACACATGCAAGAACAAAACAGAAGATTATGCATGCATCACAATAAAATAGTAAGACAATAACAGTCTCAGCAGAGACCGCAGATAATGTAAAACATAAAAGTTTACGGTCTAAGTAAAGCAGCTCAATGTTTAGACACAAGCTAAATGTCAGAAGCAAAGGAATCTCATCATCAGGAACAGATGCGGAACTTACAGATGGGAATTGCGGACACGATCAGCGCATTGCCGTAGAATAGCGCGGTAGATTTCGCCGACAGGTTCCTGCTGAAGTCCTGCAGCAGAAGATCCTCCTCTGACTGCTGTTTGTTGCCGCTTTTAGGTGCCATGTCTCCAGTCTGTCCTGCGCTCCGGTCCTTGGTTTGGGTGAAAAGAGACGGACACGTATGTGATCCGAATGGATGAAGCGCTTACGCCGCGTCAGCACAAACAGTGACGTAGAAATGATGCGCGGAGAGCTCGCCGAGCTGCTGCCAACTAGTGTCCGGGAGGGTCACGCGCATTTAAAGAGACAGTTCGCTAAAAAAATTAAAGGATTAGTTCATTTTCATAATTTACTCACCCCCATGTCATCCATGATGTCCATGTTCTTCTTTTTTCAGTCGAAAAGAAATTAAGGTTTTTTTAAGAAAACATTCCAGGATTTTTCTCCATATAGTGGACTTCAATGGACCCCAAACGGTTGAAGGTCAAAATTACAGTTTCAGTGCAGCTTTAAAGGGCTTTAAATGATACCAGACGAGGAATAAGGGTCTTATCTAGAGAAACCATCGCTCATTTTCTTAAAAAAAAACAAATCAAATTTTATAAGTTTTAACCATAAATGCTCATCTTCTTCTCTATTAGAATTTCCGGCAGTGTAGACACTGCTAAATGTATTACTGCCCTCCACAGGTCAAAGTTTGAACTAACAACTTGCACAAGCATCTTGTATATGACAATTTAGTTCAAACTTTGACCTGTGGAGGGCAGTAATACACTTAGCAGTTAAAACGTATATATTTATTTATTTATTTTTTTAGAAAATGAGCGATGTTTCTCTAGATAAAACCCTTATTCCTCGTCTGGTATCGTTTAAAGCCCTTTGAAGCTGAACTGAAACTAATTTTGACCTTCAACCGATCTGGAGGCCATTGAAGTCCACTATATGAAGAAAAATCCTGGAATGTTTTCATCAAAAACCTTCATTTCTTTTCGACTGAAGAAAGAAGGACATGGACATGTTGGATGACATGGGGGTGAGTAAATCAGAAAATTTTAATTTTGAAAGTGAACTAATCCTTTAAATTTATGTCATTATTTTCGCACCAACTCTCATGTTGTTTCAAACATGTATATTGATATATGCATCTTGCCATGATAATAACAGTTCATAGTGACCCCCACCCCATAAAAGACAACAAAAATACCCTGAGTATATTGTAATTAGCCTATTACATGATAATGCATATATTATGATTTCTGAAATGTTGAAAATGTCTTCAGAAAAGGTGAATCAGGTCTAATTTATTGAAACCTAGAAGTTTGTTATATATATATATATATATATATATATATATATATATATATATATATATATATATATTTGAAATGCATAAATATTTGTGCACCACTAGATGGAGACAAATAGCCTATTAAAATTTATGGAAATGGTGAAAATACTTTTGGCTATAAAAGTATCTATCTAATTTGCATTTCCTTCAGCCTGAGGCTTGATTTGTGTTATTACTGTAAAAGTAACTTTCCCCAACACTGTGTCCAACCAGCATTAAATGTATGAGAAAAGCAAATTGTTTCCATGTCTGAGACATCATACCTCTCTGAAGCACAGTTTGGGGCAATTTTTATGTGCATTGAACAAAGATTTTAGGTACCCTTTTTCATTGTACTCGGCTTGGGGGGAATAAATTACACTTTTCTACCACTTTTGATAACTACTCTTTACCTCATTAACCCTTTGAGCCGGTTGTAGAAAGGCGGAAGCACAGAAGATGATAAAACATTAACTGTGATCTGGAAGACATGGTCATACCGGAGAGAAAGAAATGAGAATGAAAGTAAATGGAGAATTAGCTGACATTGCACAATGGTTGAAGATGATAAAGGAAAGCAGAAAGCACCAGAGCAAAGTTCAGGTAAACTCATCCTGGGTTTCCCGGGTCAACAAAGGGCAGTAATGACATGGGTGTAGACCTCAGGGTTTGTTGCTTTATTTGGCATCAGAATGACTGGCAGCCCAGTCATGGCAGCTGGTTTGATCACATTTGCACCTCATTCTGGAGAATGGGTGGATCCGTTCAACGGCAGATATGCATGTGACGGTCCTTTGATCTGAAAGCACCCGACTTTACGAGGTTGTGTATGATGACTGATGACAATGTTGTGTATTTTGTCATCAGGATTGGCTTTTTGTTCCTCTTGCCGTTTTTAGATATGGGTGTGTGATTAAAACTCACTGCAGGATTTTTAAAAGCTAGTGCCAAATGCAACATTAAAAAAAAAAAAAAAATGGGATGGGCGGGTTAAACTATATAGAAAGACAGGTGAAAACATCATGACTATGTCAAGTCATCTTTATAGCACTTTATAATACTGATTGTTTCAAAGCAGCTTTACTTGGATAAACAGGAAAATAATGATTCAATGATGCAAACAGATTACAAAAGCAATGCAGAAAGCAAAGAAGAGTCCAAAGAACATGCTTGTTTGTGTCAGCAGTTTCATATCACACATAACTTTTGTATTCTCTTACCTGTTAAAGGTGCAGTAAGCGATTTCTGAGAAGCACTGTTGATATTTGATATCAGCTCAAACAAACACACCCATCCCTTCATTGCTCCGCCCCCAAAATGCATGAACACGCAATTCAAGAGTGGGCGTCTTTTTATCACAGTCAAAACACTCAAAACTGTCCTGTTACTACAGCATTACAACAGCATATCTTGGCTCTCTGAAACATAGAAAAACTAATGTTACTCTCAAGCAGAAACTAAACTTTCCAACGCTAATATTCTAATATTAACGTGGGTCCTAAATCCCTTGCCTAATCACCTTCTTTTTCCAGTGATATTCCTCTGAACTTTTCTCTTTTGTAATGTCTCTCAGCCATCTCTCTTTCTACACACTCTAAAAAACGCTGGGTTAATATAGAGCAGAACACATGTTGGGTTAATTTTGTTTATTTAACCCAGTATAATGGGTGGATTCATTTTTACTATAATACTAACTTCCTTTTTTTTTTTTTTACTTCATACATGAATTAATGTTTACGGATTAACTTAAATCCTCCAAATACTCCTCACAACCACTGGTTTGCATGATAATTCCTTTATTTTTGATCATATTTTATAGTATAGCATATTTTATCTTGTTTTTAATACATATTAACTATACATTTAAGCTCATTTAACAAATATTAGAAGTAAAAATTAAACATTTAGAAGTTATTCAAATGTAATCGACTAGTCTCTGTTGTCCTGTTTCCACCATAACAGCGCTGGACATATTTTAACATCCTAAGTATTTATATCCTGTATCTTTTTGAATAAATTTTTTATGCAAGGCATCAGGTGTTTTCATCACGCGAAAAGACAGACGCGAGACTCGTTTAGGTGACTCACTTCGCACCCCTGTATGTTGCTTTGATTACAATTAAATCATATACAGCACAATAACCAATTTTTAAGTAAGTCAAATAAAATGTACACAAACCTGTATTTTACCAAAGACATGCACCAATATGACGGAGCTGCACTGCTCTCTCCTGAAGAGGTCACAAAAAACCCACGATAAATAACCCCAGGGTTATCACCTCTGACCCAGGAGCTGGGTAACACAAAAGCTACCCAAAATCCTGGAAAAATTACCCCAAAAAATTACCCAAAAGGCTCAACCCATGACTTGGGTAAAAAAAATAACCCAAGATTTTTTAGAGTGCAGTCTTTCTTCAAATCTCCCTCTTGCTCACTCTCTCTCCTCCCCCATCATGATAGGACACACCCCCTACTGATGATTGGCTCACTCTCTCTCCTCCCCCATCATGAGAGGACACGCCCCCTACTGATGATTGGCTCACTCTCTCCCCTCCCCCATAATGAGAGGACACGCCCCCTACTGATGATTGGCTCACTCTCTCTCCTCCCCCATCATGAGAGGACACGCCCCCTACTGATGATTGGCTCACTCTCTCTCCTCCCCCATCATGAGAGGACACGCCCCTACTGATGATTGGCTCACTCTCTCTCCTCCCCCATCATGAGAGGACACGCCCCCTAGTGATAATTGGCTCACTCTCTCTCCTCCCCCATCATGATAGGACACACCCCCTAGTGATGATTGGCTCACTCTCTCTCCTCTCCCATCATGAGAGGACACGCCCCCTACTGATGATTGGCTCACTCTCTCTCCTCCCCCATCATGAGAGGACACGCCCCCTACTGATGATTGGCTCACTCTCTCTCCTCCCCCATCATGAGAGGGCACGCCCCCTAGTGATGATTGGCTCACTTTCAACAGCGTTTCTCAGAAATCGCTTACTGCACCTTTCAAGGATAGTACATTAAAAAATGACAATTCTGTTATCAATTCACTCACACTCATGTTGTTCCAAAACATGTATGGCTTTCTTTCTTCCGTGGAACATACGAGAATATATTTATATATTCATGTTTCACAGAAAAAAAGAGAGTCATACAGGTTTGGAACGATATGACTGAGTAAATGATGACAATTTAAATTTTTGGGTGAACTGTCCCTTTAAATAACTAATCATCATGCTCAAGTACAGGTTTATATTAAGATGCATCTAAATATTTTAGATATTTTTTATACAGTTGCCTTTTTGACATTTCCAAAGCGAGACAAACAGTTCTGGGGCACCATTGACTACTATACTATGAAAGTCAGTGGTGTCCCACAACTGTTTGGTAACAAACATTCAAAATATCTTACTTTGTGTTCAGCAGAACAAAGACATTTCTACAGGTTTGGAAGAACTTGAGGGTGAGTAAATGATGACAGAATTTTCATTTTTGGGTGAACTATCCCTTTAAGCCTTTTCATTTCTTTTCTATAGATGAAATATGACAAGGAAGGACGTTAGTATCCCTCCTTGCCAAACATATGTTTATACTTTGAGGGACGATATCTGAGAATAGTGCTGTTCTGTGTCTGTTTGCCTATATAACAGAAAGCTGTTGCTTTCTAAACTAAACTGAACTGAGGTAATCCTCAGTTTATATCAGTTATGGTTACTCATTGGGTTTTACAATGCAATACATTATTAAACAAGATTGTTTAATAAGTTGCTAAGGTGTTGTAAGTGATTGTTTGTGCGTAGCTATGCAGTTGATAGGTTGTTGAAGGTGGTAACTGTTTTATCAAGGTGGTTCACCTGTTTTATCATCGAGTTCAAAAATGCCTAATTGCCTGTAATAAAGCACACCTGTTCTCAAGAAACGGCACATTTTAAGGTATCATGCATGTCTGTAGCACAAACAGTGTGAGTTATGAAGTTTAATATTTAGCTAAGAGGCGTTTGTTCAAATCCCTATCTCGGTATGAACAATAGCAACAGATGCTTGCATTACTACTAATAAGCAATTATTAGGAATGATGTTAGTGTCCTGTAATAGAAATCTATTCTAAATAAGAGTCTGAAAAGGCTTTTTTGTTTGTAATGGGGGTCATCATGTTCTTCAGAAGCACAGAGCACATGTTTAGCCTGAGGCCAAAGGATCGAGGGTCACAGCGACCTGCCAAGGCTGCTTGCAAAAGCAAACAGCGAATAGAGAGGGAAAGAAAAACTCAAGACGTTGACATTTTGGCAGGAGAGGAAAGCTCATTTGTCCATCTGCATCTGAAAGGTCACTGCATTTTGTGTAGCGTCAACCCTGCGTGTGAAGAACACGGGAGATGGAAAAACAAACTTGGTGTGACCACTCAAAAAGCAAAAACAGCACAGCAGGAACTCCAACAAAGAGCGGAGGTGGAGGGTTAAATAAAAAATAAAAGCTCAGTCGCTCTTTGACTTTAAAACCGACCTTTTCATCTAAGAAAAGACTGAAGAAGAGACAGAATGAGGAGGAAATAATGGCTGCTGAGTTAGCCTGACATTATGGCCATCAAAGTCTGTGTGCCCAGTATGACTTCACCGTTTGTGCATCTTTGAAGACACCAGAGGAAAGAAGAACACATGGTTTTGTGTGAGCTATGATTATGTGGCCAATATGCTGAACAAACACATATTGTGCATAAACAGACACATTTCTCATACAGAACTTCATATGGCAAGAGCCCTGGTTTGGTGTTTGTTTGAGTCTTCCAGATTAAGGGTTTGGTTAACACCCAAAATACTCCATCATGAACAAATAAACGTGTGAAAAAGGGAGAAAGAAAAGAAACGAGAGGTAGGCTACAGGATACAGGCTTGTTTGTAAACAGTACACAGCATAAATGAGTGCCTCTGAACATAAAGATAGATTTCTATTTCTATTATTATCACAGTTAATGGGAAGATGGCAAAATACAAAATTGTATTAAACATTAGGGCTGGGATACAATGAATCTGGATCGATCCTGATATTTTCTGAGCTTAGTTTTTAACAGCAGATGGCGCTCTTGGCTAGTTTTTAACCGCACATTCAAATGCTCATGAAGAAGAGCGCTGGCGAGCACTTGTGCATTTGGTCATGTAAGTGGTTAAATACACTTGCACTTCGGCTCAGAATGCTTTTATGACGCGAGATTAATGTAAACACAGCCCACTGCGAACACCCTTGTAATTCACTTCAACCTTTTTGAACTTTATGAATGTTTAAGTTTAAGTGGTGTGTGTAAGGAATTGGAAGCAAGCAGAGTATGTGTGCTTCTAAAGCACGTACTGCCATCTGCTGTTAGAAACTAAGCTCAGAATCGATTCGAGAGAGAATCGTAATACATTCGGAAAATATCAGAATCGATTCAGATTCATTGTATCGCAAATCGATAATCGATGTATTGTCCTAGCCCTGTTAAACATATACTTAATAAAAATATAGAACAGTATGTCATCAGTATCTGTAAAGTAAATAAATTAGGCAATTTTGCTTAAAGGTACACTATATGTAACTTCTGGCCCTCTAGTGGTTCAAAACAAATTTGCATGCATTTTGTGGAAGAACATTGTTTTGGTTGAGCTTTAGCTCTGCTTAACTGTGCGAATGAATATTGTTCTTTCTCCTAACTAAAAAAGAGAGAAAGATTATCCTACGGCTCATAAAACATTCAGTATATTACCTTGTCAGTAAATGACAAAAAAAAGAAAAAAGAATTATCTCTGCTGTACGGAAGAGGATTAGGGCCAAGCAATAATAAAAAAATAAAACCATCTCGAGATTAAAGTTGTTAAATTTCTAGAAAAAACTCGTTAAATTTCAAGAAAAATGTCGAGATAAAATGTTGAGAATAAACTTGTTAAATTACGAGAAAAAACTCGTTAAATTTCGAGAAAAATGTCGAGATAAAATGTTGAGAATAAACTCGTTAAATTACGAGAAAAAACTTGTTAAATTTCGAGAAAAATGTCGAGATAAAATGTTGAGAATAAACTCATTAAATTATGAGAAAAAACTTGTTTATTTGTTCTCATAATTTAATGACTTTATTCTCAACATTTTATCTCGACTTTTTTTCTTGAAATTTAACGACTTTTTTCTCATAATTTAACGAATTTGTTCTCATAATCTAACGACTTTTTTCTCGTAATTTAATGAGTTTATTCTCAACATTTTATCTCGACTTTTTTCTCGAAATTTAATGAGTTTTTTTCTCATAATTTAACAAATTTGTTCTCATAATCTAACAACTTTTTTCTTGTAATTTAATGACTTTATTCTCAACATTTTATCTCGACTTTTTTTCTTGAAATTTAAGGACTTTTTTCTCATAATTTAACGAATTTGTTCTCATAATCTAACGACTTTTTTCTTGTAATTTAATGACTATTCTAAACATTTTATCTCGACTTTTTTCTCGAAATTTAACGAGTTTTTTTCTCATAATTTAACAAATTTGTTCTCATAATCTAACGACTTTTTTCTCATAATTTAACGAATTTGTTCATAATCTAACGACTTTTTTCTTGTAATTTAATGACTATTCTAAACATTTTATCTCGACTTTTTTCTCGAAATTTAACGAGTTTTTTTCTCATAATTTAACAAATTTGTTCTCATAATCTAACGACTTTTTTCTTGTAATTTAATGAGTTTATTCTCAACATTTTATTTCGACTTTTTTCTCTAAATTTAACGAGTTTTTTCTAGAAATTTAACAACTTTAATCTCGAGATGGTTTTATTTTTTTATTATTGCTTGGCCCTAATCCTCTTCCGTACTGCTGTGAGGGTATGTGACGGCAAATTTGACATCTTTCTCTCTTCTGACCAACATACTCAATCTCTCTATATTTTTTCCTCTTTTGGAAAGTTGTGGAAAGTCTATCATGGATTTTTTCTTTGCCATATTTGCAGAACCAGGTTTCACTAAGTACAACTTGTTACTGAATCAACATCTTTGTTGATCCTCCTGGAACAAGATTCCAATAAACCAATCAGATTTGAGGGACACGTTTACACTTTATGTCAAGTTAAAGCTTACAAGCAGTGTTAGGTGCTTCTACATCAGTATTATTCACTTATCATTTCCCTCTGATTTTAGGAATAACTTATGGGTAAGGTTAGGTTTAGGGGTAGGGATAGAGATAGTATTAAATTTTCAGACAGGAAACTTGTTCCAGGATCAATAAGGATGCGCACAGTATTCTACATCTTGCTGCATCACGTAAATGATGCCAGTACAGCAGTCAACAATCTTCTCATTTTGTCTACTCTCTTTAATGTAGTTCCCCTTTTTAGTCATTGCATAGAAAACCTTTGTATGTCCAGATGTGGTATATTTACAATTTTACTTGCCCAGCATTCAAAGGTAGGAAAATCCCCATTCCACATTTGAAAGATTTCCTGTACTGGTGTGACCATGCCAACGGCGATAGAGCTTGCATGTCACATTTGCTCTCAGTGAATCAACACCAAGGACTGTAACGAAGCACCACTCCCTCTCGATTGCTGTAGACTGTTAAGTACACTACATGAATGCAGCCTGGCATGTGCACAATGAACGAGATGAATGAGAGTTCTGTTCATTATCTGCTGCATTGAGGGGAAAGACCTTCTGTTGGGGAGATGTATTTGATGTGCTTTGAACTGTATCAATGTGTGTCATGCATGTATTGACCTTGCACATGCTCTCAAGGTTCTCCTCCCAAACGTCATTATGAACTTGCACTCACAGATCCTCGCCCTCCTTCTGAACTCTGGAGTGGTTGATGTCTATTTACTTTACTTGAAATCAACTTGGAAACTCCCTGTGATTACACAATTAAATCTGACCAGTTAAGAGAGAAATGTGTGTATAGGATTTCAGAATCATGAATTGTCAACTACAGATTTTGCGCTCTAATATTTATATTATGCAGTAAAAATTAATTACTACAATAAAATATTTTATTTCAAAGTATGGGAGCTTGTTTCCACCACTGAAAATAAAAATAAAAAAGGTAACTGTGACTTTTTATCTCACAATTCTTACTTTTTTCTTGCAACTATGTTTACATCTTGCCATTCTAACTTTTTTCTCAGAATTGCATGATATAAACTCACAATTGTGAGTTATAAAGTCAGAATTGCATGATATAAAGTCACAGTTCTGACTTTTTACTCAGAATTGTGAGTTTGACTTGCAATTCTGACTTTGTAACACGCAATTGCGAGTTTATATCACGCAATTCTGAGAAAAAAGTCAAAATGGCAAGATGTAAACTCACAATTGCAAGATATAAACACAAGTGTGAGATATAAACTCACAATTGCAAGTTATAAAGTCAGAATTGCATGATAAAAAGTCTTTTTTTTTGCAATTTCGGTATAAAGTCAGTTATAGTGTCAGAATTGTGAGTTTATAACTCGCTATTCTGACTTTATTTCTCGCAATTGCGAGTTAAGTTATAAAGTCAGAATTGTGAGATATAAACTCGCAGTTGCAAGAAAAATGCGAATTTATTTCTCAATTCTGATTTTATTTCTCGCAATTGTGAGTATGTCTGACATTTCTGAGAAAAAAAGTCAGAATTGTGAGATGTAAACTCTCAATTGCGAGAAAAAAGTGAGATAAAAAGTCGCAATTAATTTTTATTTAGTGGTGGAAACAAGCTTGCGTATAAAAGCTATTTAAAAAGAAATTCAAAACAAGGTTTTCATACAGTATACACTGTCCTACTTTTTTAATCCTAAAATGTATGTGTCTGTCATTGGAATATTCATCTGCCATTCCATGAATCCATGAATCATGTGGACGAATTGTTTTCATATTTAGTTAACCATTTTTAAAATCATTGCTATAATGGATTGCAGTAATACACCTACATAAATGTGGGTCAAAATAGATCATTTTAGACGATTATCTCTACATTACAGAGGCAATGTTGAAGACCTCCTGTGGTGAATTATGTCTATTTAATGTTTTTAATATGCTTTCAAACAAATTCATATATCAACACCATTGCTGAGTATTTTCTCCTTCCCAAAAACTACAAAAACTACCTTGTTATCCAATCACTTCAAAGTGCGGGCAGGGCTTTAGCATATCATTAACTCTGCTCTAAAGCAGGAGAGTCGAGAAGTTTCAAGAGAAGCCAGGTTATCCCGGTATATTTTACTGTTGATATGAAAAATCGGGTACTTTTAGCAGTATAGCAGGTGAATTATGTATATGATGTAGGCTATATTATAATGTTATGATGAACTATTCTCCACTGAAGTTCCAAGTTGTTCAAAGCATTTATAAGGATACTGATTTTTAGAAGGCAGACTGAGATGGCAGAACGGGATCATGATTTGTGTAACATTAGCTGTTTGATAATGTAGTCTAGCAAAAGGCTAATCATATTCATTACCATTATGTATAAATAGTGATACCTCTGTGCAACATTTACTGCAGTAACTTGAATAAAAGTTGACCGAGTGGGTCTCTGAGCTGGTGCGAGTGAGTGGAGGCGGGGCTAATTTGCATATTCATGGTTAAATTAAATTACATTCTAGCTATTTTAAGGCATGAAGAATTTGTTTTGACAGGAAAAATGTTCAAATGTGTCATTTTGGTGATCAAAGATGAGTTTTAAGGGATACAATTATTGACTTTAAATTTTAGTGTGGCTACTATCACCATACGTATTTTATAGTTTGTCCAAAAGCTGCTGTCTAGGTCTCATCTGACCTCAGAATGTCTCCCATATTTGAAATGGGTCACTAACGGCCTCTTTTGTTTCATCTAGGGCAGTGTTATGCTGATTCAGGTCACACAGAGCTCTTATAATAAAATATGTCATATAAAGAGATCTTATTATTAGTTATTATAAGATGATCTCATTATTTAAAATGGAGTTATGGGACAGTTTTGAGTTGGGCAACAGTTTCCATTAGTTGTTCTAATTCAGTGCTGGTGCGTGTAAGTGAGATTAGGGAATAGGAAGTGAGTAGTGCATGTGTGGGTGTGTTTCTATGTATGCAGAGAGGAAACCTGGAAGCCAGATAACGTGGGATGTGGAAAGAAGGGGGTGAAGTACCACTTGGGGAAACCGTTCCACATAAAATATCCCAAAAACATGAGATGTTAGATACAAAAGAGACGTGGTTATTTGCACATCAACTCTTCACAGTGCACATTAGCCATAATATGGCTGACCTTTTCCTTGGCTAAAAAATGATTAGGTTGATTGATATTTTAATTTGTGAATCAATCGTTTTTAAGACAACTTGGCGGAATGATGATGTTCCAGAAACAAGTTTTTTTTTAAATTATTATTAAAAATGTTTTTTCTTGAGTTTGGCTCTAGCACCTCTGAGAATCTTTTGAACACGAAGAGGCGAAATGACACGCCCAGGCTTACATCTGCACGCCAGATGGCTAAGTGTCTGTTAGGCGAGCCATAAGCAGCTGCATGTCGTACGCTTTCTTTACGTGCCAGTAGCTGGAGCATCTTTATCGTGTTAACGCTTTCTTGGAATTACGCTCAGACATTCCCTTTTATCCACTAACAGGTTGCTTGTACATCAATATAGGTTGCTCAAGAGTCATGAAATACTGTGCAGCAAGCAATGCATTGCTGAATGCAACTGAAATAGCCTTTTTATAACTAAATAAGGATTTATAACCAGCTAATACGTGTTTTCTGGATGTGGTTAGATGGGTTAGAGCAGGATATGAAACATTTAGAAAGCTCACATTATTGCTTGTTTTCTCCCCCTCACATGACCCCGAGTCACCAATAGATGGCAGGATTGTTTTCTCCATCTGGTTTCCTGGAACATGTTGATCTCACTTGCAAATCTTGATCATGCTTTGTGTGATGTAATCCTTCAGGACGCAAGAGGTGTATGTTGTCAGATGTCCTGTGTTATTAAATTACTCCTCTCCTGACCTGACGGTTTGCTCTAATTAGTTCTTTATATAAAGCCATGTGATGGAGGCAGAGCGTTTCATAAGAGGTCACAGGATGCATCAGGCACTGATTATGTTGGTCTCATCCTGTGATCATTACATTTATCTATCCTGTTAAATCATAACATGGCTCAAAGTGTGTCAGCCCTTTGAAAACAGGTCAGAATAATCCCCACTCCTGAAGGGGTTGAGGGGACACAACATTTTCCTGAATCAAATGAAACTTGCGGTCAGTGTGCACCATAATGAAGAGGAAGCAACCAGAAAACTTTGCTATGGCAACAGCCCATTTTTGCTCAAATCGCAAGCATGTTGTCCATCTGGGGTTCATTCCGTTTCCTTTACACCCTGCATTTCATGAATCCGTTTCCTTTCCAGGAAATACAGGAATATAGTTTCTTTGTTTTGTCCAAAAAAAAAAATTGTATTAACCTAAGTCATCCTTCTATCATCTTTTGGTACCTTTTTGTCATCTGTGTCCGTTATTTATTTGTTCTGGATTAAAAATAATCAGAGTTGAGTTAAAAAATGGCGATTGGGTTGTTTTAACCCAGTGGTTGGGTTAAATGTTTGCCCAACGTGCTGGGTAGTTTTATTTAACCCAACTATTATTAAAAATTATTATATGGCTGGCTTAAAATGAACTGAAAATAGGTTGGAAATTAAAAAATTAGACACATAATTACAACACTGTAAAAAAGAATTGTTGGTTTAACTTAAAAAAGTAAGTTCCCTGGTTCACTGTAATGAATTGCTGTAAAAATTACAGCAATATTTTACAGCCGATGGATGTATTTTAATAATACAGCATATTGCTGTAAATTGCAATGAATTCCGGGGGCGTGGCGGTTTGAATCAAATTTACAGAATATTGCTGTAAATTTCAAATATACAGAGGCATTGTGGGATCTCCAACGGTCAAGATTCGAGTAGCAGCAAGAGGAGTGATTTACAACTGTGGTAAGTGACTTATTATTTCATTTCCCCCTCAGTCTTTGGTAAACATGTATGTATTTACATTCGCGATTCATATTGGTAACCCCGGATTGACGCATCCTCCGTCCGCGGGGCGCGAAGCAGACTTGCGCGGGGTTTTCCTCAGCGCGGTCGCGGTAGGATCTCACACATTCCCCGGCGCTTTAGCATAGCGGCTGTGGGCCGAAAATTAATAATTAGAAACAGTTGGAATTCACGAGAACTTCGTGTTCATCAGCGCACTTGGTCGTGATTATTTTATGGCGTAACGTTAAATCACATTTGTACAGGCAGACAGTCATCTGTTAACACGGGCCGAAACGAAAAAGCCTCGCGACGCGATCAGGCCGCTCACGGAGGATGTGTCACGCAAAATGGTGCTGCTTCATGCTGTTAACGTAACCAATGTGATGTATTTGTGGACATTTGCTAACTTAAGGTAATACAAACACTTTAACATCTCTGTTTGATTTCAGTTTGCCTTGTATAGTTAATGTATTAACGTACCATTACGAAAACAAATCTTTTTTAACTTGAAATGAAATGTGCTATTACAGATATGAATAAACTGATCATCCTGTACTTGTCTTTTAGATGTACATTTTATATCTATTGAGGCCTTTAACACAACTACAAACTATTTGTTTCTCAACTAGATTAGACATTTATTTTTTAGGGTGAATGTTTTAGATGTCTCTCTATTTGACCCTGGCAAACAAATTAGTTAAATAAGGTGTTGATTAGTGGGACATCTAAAACTTTCTGGGAGGTAAGTATTCAGGACTGGAGTTGTAGGCTAATACTGCTCTACCACATGGTATAATTTCATAAACATGATTACATGCCTCAAAAGCTAAAACCAATCTGAATTCCTGATCCTTTATGCACTTTGTAGGTATTTATCTGGAGAGAGGAACAAAGACGAAAGGAAAAGTGCCATCTAAAACAACAGGCAGACTGTTCAGAAGAAACGGGTTGCGTTCAACCTACATGTGGACACTCTTCTGTGCAAAGTGATGGATTTTCAGTGGAATTTCTGAAATGTAAGAAATACACACACACACCAAGATCTATTTTTCCTTTTATTATATACTTTTATTATTCTATATCTGTATCTGACTGTATCTATCATCCCTCTATCAGTCTCTTAGGGTGCGTTCACACTTGTCATGTTTGGTTCGATTAAAACGAACCCTGGTGCGGTTGCTCGGTTAGTGCGGTTCATTTGAACATATGTGAACGCTGCCATCCGAACCCTGGTGCGCACCAAACAAGCGGACCGAGACCGCTGAAAAGATGGGTCTCGGTCCGCTTCCAAACGAACTCTGGTGCGGTTCGAATGATATATGAACGCAACACGGACCAAAGACATGTAACCGAACCAAAAACAGGAAGATGAGACCCTAAAAAGGACAGAATCCTCACGCATGTCGTTTTTTCTCGTCATAGACGCGAGTTTTCTCATCACAGGCATCAGACGCGCATCTCCACACAGCAGATCGTTTGTGTGTGTGACGGATGGATTCCTGCCGGTGTTTTGACTACTTTACACATTTTATAAGCTCTTCACGAGTTCCCAACTGGCCAAAATACCATCACATGCAGGCTACGCCCCGCTACGCACACACAACGAGTGCGTTTACCTCGGCAAACAGCATTGTTTTGGATGTTCGGTAAGTTCCGTCTCAAAATAGGCAATACGTCATAAAATCCGACCAATCACGTTGTGAATGTATCCCTGTGCCTTTAGGTTCGGTATCTTTTGGTTCGGTGATAAAATTGCCAATCTGAACGCTAACCGGACCAGGACTAAATGTTTTTTTTTCTTCTTTGGTCCGGACCAAATGAACCAAACAAACCGAACTACAAGTGTGAACGCACCCTTAAAGTATTATGTTTTGTAATATATCTAATGTATTGTCCTCTTTGTTCCTTTCAATATTTCTAGCCTATCTTTGAATCCTGGGATGGAACATCATCTGGAGCAGAATTGTTCTTTTTTGATCGCAAGTTTGTTGGACTTGTTGTTTGGCCATGTTGGTATGTTCATGAAGTGATAAAAGTGATGTGGGTTTTAAGAAATGTTTTTATATGACCCTGTTGGTCAAGTTATAGTTATAATTGTATTTCTTTGTGTGAAGGGCCATGATGGCCAATAAGTAATTTAAAAACATTTTCATGACAAAATTTTGTCCCTTTAAAAAATAAAATGATTTTCTAAATAAAAAATAAATTCAAAATAATACACCTTTTATGGCATTTTTTTATGTAAATTTGAAAGATATATTTATTACATTTTGACCTGTTTTTCAAGATTAAGAAGCATCAAATATCTTTTTTTTTTTTTTTTGGGAGGGGGGTGAATTAAGTTATGCATTATACAACACTTTATGCAGTTAAAATTTGTTTAAAGTTTATGCAGTTAATAGATTAAATTTAAAATTCAGCTCCCAGTCATTAAGTAAGCAATAGGGAAAATATATTGTATACTGCATTTTACATATTCTACTTGACTAAACTACTTGAATGTGTGTATTTGCTATTTAAAGAAGTATGTTAAATGCAGTATACAATATATTTTTTTGTAAAAATGCAGTATACAAAATATATAAATTACTGTAAATTTTACAGTAAAATACTGGCAGCAGGGTTGCCAGCCAGTTACTGTAATTTTTACAGTAGTGTTTCTGTAATTTAATTTACAGAATTTTACTGTATTCTCGATTACAGTAAAATTCTGTAAATTAAATTACAGAAACACTACTGTAAAAATTACAGTAACTGGCTGGCAACCCTGCTGCCAGTATTTTACTGTAAAATTTACAGTAATTTTTTAACAGTGTTGTCTTGAAATTTTGAGTTAATTTAAATTAAAATTTGAGTTAATACAATGAAGGTTATTGGTTTAATCAACAGAAACTCAAAATATTATGTTTTTTGAACTACATAAATGATCTAAATTGATTTGAAAAAGAAAAAATGTTATGATAACAAATTATGAAAATATTTTTTTACAGTGTACATTCTAAAAACTAATTCAGGGGACCTTTAGTCATTACTTAAATATATATATATTGTTGTGAAATAAAAAATCAAGTTCTGAAATGCTGTTAGACTTTTTACTTGTAATTGTTATTTTATTGAGCTTGGATGACACACAAATTATGCCTATTGATTCGATATACTATCATGACTTGTCATAGTTTAACATTTTCAGTTAATCAAAAATGTATTTAATTTTAAGTTCAGTTAATGTAAAATACAATCTGATGACGTGTAAACGCGTTTCATTGTTTTGAGTTGTATGAACACTTCTTTTAATTTAGACGAACTTAAGTTAAGTGAAACTGGGCTGGGATTTCTATTTCCCATCATGCTTTGCCCATGTCACTTGAAAGGGAGAGTAAATGCTAAAATTAAGTGTTATATAATGTTTTTTTGCACAAGATTAATGGTAAGGGAGATTTAGCAGTAATTAGTGTTTTGTTACGCTAATTTAGAAGAGTTTCTGTTAATGTGGGTTTTTGAAGATTTGCCATCATGGTGACAAACGGTGCTTGGTAAGTTCATGTTACTTAGAAATGCGTTTTATTGTGTCCAAAAACCATCTTCACCTTACTTAAAACATTATGTTGGATCAACTTAAATAGTTGCATTCATGTTGACAATTATTAAGTTCATGTTACTTAGAAATGTTTTTTTATTGTGGTAAAAAAAAATATCTTCACCTTACTTAAAACATTATGTTGGATCAACTTAAATAGTTGCATTCATGTTGACAATTTTTAAGTTCATGTTACTTTTGAAATGCGTTTTATTGTGGCAAAAAAACGTCTTCACCTTACTTAAAACATTATGTTGGATCAACTTAAAATATTGCTTTGAATTAATGTAATTCTCCCAATTGGCTTAAGTTAAAAATTCTAGTGGAAAACGTTAACATATTTTTTTTTTTTGTTGAACCAATGTTTTATTTTTTAGAGTGTATAGAGGCAACAATAATAATCAAATTGGCAATTTAAGAAATGTTTATTGTTTAATTCTTATTCATTAAACTTATTAAAAAATGTCCATTTATTAAACATATTAAAACATGTTAATTTCCAACATATTTTGGGTTCATTTTAACCAAGCAATACAATAATTTTTAAACAATATTTGGGTTAAATAAAACCCTGTGGTTGGGCAAACATTTAACCCAATCGCTGGGTTTGTCCATTTTCAACCCAGCACTTTTTATAGTGTAATAAATATTCACCTTTTGATTGTTACTATTGCCTCTACTAATGATTGATTTTTAATTTCATTTCCCTGCATTTCATGAATCTGTTTCCTTTCCAGGAAATACAGAAATATAGTTTCTTTCAGGCTTGTCTTCCTATCCCGTTTCAGTGCTTCTGTCAGAAAGAGCTTGTTGCGGATCTGAAGAGCTCAGCGTCTTGGAGCGTCCCGCAGGGGTCCAGGGGGATATTCAGAGTCAGAAAGAGATGCCTCAGATATCTAAAACAGGAGACATTTTAGTCCCTGAATAGCACTGGATCTGTCAATTCCATTTCAGGGAAGCTCAGACAGGTAAATGCAACCTTATCTCCAGGGACGACAGGACATTGTCTGGACGAGAAGATTATTTCAGTGATTTTCTAAATATGAAGTTGGCCTTGGAGGTGCCCTCAAACCACACCATCAGGCTGACAAGCAAACCCTGTATTTGTGTTTGTTGACTGAGTTACTCACAGTTTGTGTACACTTCACAATCAGTTGAGCTCCGAGTGGTGTAAGAGAAACATTCCTTGTAGATGACGGGAAAAGCGATCCACGTACTTCAACCCCTGTCACAGGAGGACTAGTCATGAACGGAAAGTAGAACATAGGGCACACTTATTCACTTGGTGGACAGAAAGGAAACTTAAGACCCCTACAGCCTCACTGCATTACAGAGAAAGGAAAATAGCGGACTCATGATTATATCAATGCTTGTAGTCATAGAGCGTCTTGTAAACTTTCCTATGAACAGTTTATGAAGGTACATATGGAGAAATGAAAGTCAAGGTGTTGTGGCATTTCCCTAAACAAACACTAATGCCACCTAGATGGTGACTGGTCATTAAATTATTTGATCATACGTCTAGACTTAGATGTAAATGTGTATATTTTTTCCTCTCTGTACACTCTACAGGGTTAAAAAGAACCCAAGTTGGGTTGAAAATGGACAAACCCAGCGATTGTGTTGTTTTAACCCAGTAAATGGGTTGTTTTAACCCAGTGGTTGGGTTAAATGTTTGCCCAACCGCTGGGTAGTAACTCTTTAACTATTGTTTAAAGATTACTGTATTGCTTGCTTAAAATAAACCCAAATTATGTTGAGAATTAAGATTTATTAATATGTTTAATAAATTGACATTTACAAGAACGATAACAATAAAGATATAGTTCTAAAAATCTTTCTAAATATAAAAGAATAGCAATGTCCACACCACAACTATAATGCTAACGCTAAAGCTAACACTTTCAGAACGTTTTTTTCCAATTTTTGAACGATAAAACACTGACAGCCAATCAGAATCCATTTTAATTCAAGGCCTGGTGCATTTAAAATGGCAGACGACATTGCGGAGAAGTTAACTGCCGAAAAAGCCACCACTGTTTGACAAGTCAATCCCTCTTTTCAAGGATCCTTGAAAGAAAATGGACATATTGAAAACAATCGGTCATACCGTCTGAATAAATGGTGAGAAGTGTTAATGATGAGATCATTATGCCAGGCTAGCAAACAGTGAAACATAAAATTACCTCAGATATCCAACGCTAGTTGCTTCCTTTGAAATTGCAGTGAAAAAGACTAGGTGTTGTTTTTATTCCACTATATTGACTTCATTCACTTAGATTAGATCGATTACGCTAGCTATTCACTTGAAACATTGCATTCCGAGGACATCTGCTGGTTAAAACCATGTAAATGCAACAAGAACAGCAAAAACATGTACACACTTTAAAACCACAGCGCGTGAGCTTAGAATAAACAGACCGTTATCGTTTGTTGATGTGGACGCGAATATATAATTATCGTTATAGTTATCGTTCTTGGTGTGAACGGGCCTTAATGAATAATAATTAATCAATAAACATTTATAAAATTGCTTATTAATAAATGTTCACCTTGTTGCCTTTAGTAATTTTGTGTCTGATTTTTAATTTCCGACCTATTTTGGGTTCATTTTAAGCCAGCCATATAGTCATTTTTAAACAATAGTTGGGTTGAATAAAACTGCCCAGCACACTGGGCAAATATTTAACCCAACCGCTGGGTTTGTCCGTTTTCAGCCCAACTTGGTGGTAGGTTTCTATGGAAGTATAACACCTCTGGTGTCAATATTTTGAGCTATCAGAAGGTTTGTCATCAATTGCATGGGTTAATGTGTCATTAGGCATTAGTTCAGATCATGTGTCAAGATTTAGCATTCTTTTTTTCCATGCTTGTTTCTTTACGGTTCGTTCCAGTGGCGTCAATGTCAACTGTTACAAAACAGAGTTCCTGATATAAAACATATACGAGCTATGATTATTTGAAGAATTAGACCAAGTGTTAAGAGAATGCCCAGTTCGGTTTCATATTCCTAACTGATTTCAAACCACCCAGAGCTAGTTTTCAGCTTCTTTTACACTTCTCTCTGCTGTCTCTTTAGAGACATCTGTGGCATTTGTGAGATGACAACCTGCTGGGCGGGTTTTTGTAGGGTCATTAAAATTCCTGTTCTTTCCTCTGCTACTTAAAGCTACATGTTGGCTCATGTCCATCTCCCTTCATTGGTGCTGGAAAAATGTGCCCTTTTGCACTGATCTGAGACTTTTGCTCTTTCACTTGCTAAAATATAGATAAGAACGTTAGTGGCAGAAACCGTTCTTAGATCAGGGCGTAACAGAAACCTTCAGAGGTAAAAGCCCTAAAGGGAGGTGAACCTCATTCAAGGGAGAAACAGATACATGACTTTGGCTCTGAAGATGTTTCAGGCGACCTTTAGCCTCAATTTTCCTGCATCCCTGGTGGCCCCAACAAGAGCCTGCCAGATCAAACCCAGGGCTTTGATCAGCACATTGTGAGTGCACACTGGGTGACCTGGTCATGTGCAGATGAGAGAAGAGGGCAGAGAAAGGGAGGGAGGCAGAGCTGCAACTCAAGAACAGGGTATTGTTCCCTCCTTCCTGTCCTCTCCGGGCTAAATCACTACGGAAGCTTTTTTTGTTTTGGTCAGCTCTGCCACCGCCACCTGCCTCTCAATCTCCACCTCTTTTCATAAACCCCCCACTGAAATCCCAGGAGCTCACAGGCCTGAAGAAAATCTCTCTGTAGAGAAACCTCAAGCAGCCATTCACGCACATGCCTTCGACAAGGACAAGGTCACGAGGTCAGAGTCTCAGACATCCTTCAAGCAGACATGAGTAGGTTGTTTATGAAGTTTAAGAAGAGATTTTAGGGAAACACTCTAAACGATGTTGGGTTGAAAATGGGTTAAATGTCTGACACAACCTGCTGGGTAGTTTTATTTAACTCAACTATTGTTTAAAAATGACTGTATTGCTTGCTTAAAATGATAATATGTTTAATAAATGCACATTTATTTATGTTTAATTAATAATATTTAAACAATAAACATTTATTAAATTGCTTATTAATAAATGTTCATTATTGTAGCCTCTAGTAATTATGTGTCTGATTTTTAATTTCCAACCTATTTTGGGTTCATTTTAAGTCAACCATATAGTCATTTTTTAAACAATAGTAGGGTTAAATAAAACTACCCAGCAGGTTGGGTCAAACATTTAACCCAACCGCTGGATTTGTCCATTTTCAACCCAACTTGGGTTGTTTTTAACCAAGAGTGAATATTCAAGATGGCGGAGAATGCAAAAATAATGTTCATTTGACTTAATTTCTTTCATTCAATTCCAAAAAAAGTGCTTACAAATAAGTATTTCTCTTAATATTTATTTTTAAACATATTGCACTCTAAAAAATGCAGGGTTAAGTTGGGTTGAAAATGGACAAACCCAGCGATTGGGTTAAATGTTTGACCCAACCTGCTGGCTAGTTTTATTCAACCCAACTATTTATTAAAAATTACAATATGGCTGGCTTAAAATGAATCCAAAATAGGTTGGAAATTAAAAATCAGACACATAATTACTAGAGGCAACAATAATAATCAAAAGCTGAACATATATTAATAAGCAATTTAATAAATGTTTATTATTTGATTATTATGTATTAAACGTATTAATAAATGTTCATTTATGAAACATATTAACAACATATTTTGGGTTCATTTTAAGCCAGCCATATAGTAATTTTTAATCAATAGTTGAGTTAAATAAAACTACCCCTGCTGGGCAAACATTTAACCCTATCACTGGGTTTGTCCATATTTAACCCAACTTGGGTTATTTTTAACCCCCCACTTTTTAGAATGTATCGGCTGTATGCATTTTTCCATTCCACGGTGCTGCTTTTCCATTATTTTATGTATAAACACACACTAGACGGACGTGTTTGATTTTTGCGACTCGTGTCGGTTTATAGTTACACGATACGTGCACTTACTATAGTAATAACGGTAACTTATTACTAACTAACCCTAAACCTTAACCCTAAAGTAAGAACATGTAGTTATTAATTAGTAGTTATTACAAACATCACCTTCACATCAAGTGTAACCCTCATGACACAGCGCATTTCTAAAACTGCAGACGGTTAGCATGATCCCCTGGGGCTGTTCACATTGAATGTGTTTTGCATTTTAAAATGTTCACGTTCACACTGAAACGCAGTGCAGTGGGAGGCAAAACCGCATTCTGTGTGAATGATTTGTTACAACAGTTGTTTGTTATTGCATGGTAATGCCTTTATTATTAGTGTCAAAGATGACCTACTTCAGAGGTGGTTCAGTGGCACATAAAGTAGATTTGAGTTCCAAATTAATAAGCAGAAGTTCCTTTTTAATATGTAGCAATTATGTATCATTAGCAAAGTCACCATTCCGTAATGGAACACACTGTGATGGAAGAAGTTCCATTGTATGTGGTGTTATTATAAAACTTTTAATATGTATTGTTCTCATCATCTGTTGTTGGATTTTTTTTATGCCAGGTTAGCAGATTTTATAACCCAAGAGGGCAAATGATGATTATTAAGAGTGTAAAGAACAGAGCTGCTCTCATGGGAACGCACAGACGTCACTCCATTTCACTGTGGATTCCGCTGTGAGGGAGGGCTCGTACCGACATGTCTATTCACAGGACACAGAACGTGTTTTGGGCGAGGTACAATGTGAACTTGGTCACAGAGGCGTAGCCATGCAATTGTGTCTTTTTACTCCTTTTAAAGGCATATATAATTTTGCAAATTTTGGGAATGACGACACCCTCTGTACTGTGGTCAAGTGTGTATCTACTTACTGTCCTAAATTGTGTGCAGGGGTGCTTGTTTCAGAATTCATATGCAGTTTGTTTAAGTGAGGGTGTAAAGTAGCACGGTGTTCGCTCTGAAAACAGGTTGTGTCATAATGCAGTGAACAACCTTTCACCTCATTACAGTGACACATCACGGTGTGATGATCTATGGCAGGAGTTTCCAAATGGTGGGTCATATCCCAGGACAATATTTGGCTACATTTATTTATGGTTTCCTTGTTACAGTGTAATTACACAAATATGTATACTCAGTAACGTTAATTAAGAGCATGTAGGGTTAGACCCAACCCAACACTTCTCTATTAAAAGTACGTGAAAAAAACACGAACTAGCTCAAGCCATATATAATCACAACACCTGACGAATTCTGGCATAAGCAAACTAGTGGGGTGAGTCAAAACACATGCACGCATCGGACAACTTCCTGATTTTTTTCCTCCGTTCCAGCAAGCCAAAGCTCCGCCCATTCGCGCTGCGATTGGATGAGCGAGTCTTATCGCGCTTGTGTTCTGCAACAGCTGCGAGCCGCTCAGACGCTACTGGAGACGGACGCGGACGCTTCGCTTTGTGGATTAACGCTTTGTCTGTCCTATATGAGAGAGGAGTGCGCATTCACCGGGACGGGCTACTGGTTTCGACAGTAGCATCAAAGGAGTCGGGAAGTTTTACAGGTACATTTGGAAAGGATTTGGAATATATATATGGCGTTTAACCGAGTCTAGTCCACTGAGTGGAAACGGAGCGCTGCGTCTGCATTGCGCACGGGTAAAAGGCTCTAAGAAATCGTTGAGTTCAACCCAATCGTTGCGTAGTGGTAGATCTGGCCGTAATGTAGCGCACTCGTGTGCTTGTGGAAGAATGGGGGCCAGGCGCCGCAGTGGGCAGTGATCGCTTTAACACAGGCAGTACGTGCGAACTCGAACGAGCAGCTATTGGCAACTGGCACGTACGCTCCCAACTCCATGTATCTAGATCAAGCCATCAAAATACTCCCGAGAGATCGTTTGGCTTGCGTTTGACTGATTTTTATCGCGAGGAGAAGCGTAATTAAACGGTCGCAAAGGATAAAACAAGACGAATATTGGTATTTATGCTATTTGTTTATAACCTTGGATGCATTAAATCACAATGCGCTGCTTTTGGTCGGTGTTGATGCACCGTAAAAGAAAAACGAAAGCTTACATTTGATTGCTGCTTTAAATGTATAATTAAACTTAAAGATATAAGCTGCATTAAGATACATCTTTGAATTGAATTATGGTTAAAGAAAGTAACCTATTGTTGAAACGACTAAAACGCGTTAAAGCGCGTAAAATGACCGGTTGTTACAGATTATATGGATGGAAAGAACGATGTTGTTATCATAATAATAAACATTGTTTTACAGTGTGATGGGGGAAGGGGGGTCTTGAAAGAAACTTTCTGTTCTCTAATGCCACCTCCTCTCTTCTCGAGAAAGGAAAGGTTTCAGCTTACGCCCAATAAAGAGTATTTATCAGTCACCTTAATGCCCGTCACGAAACGAGCTGATAGCGCAAGCCATCACGCCTAATAAAGAAATGACTAATGCGATGTAATGGTGGTTTTAATGTGTCATTTTTAACACTGGTGCGCGCAAGTCACGCGACATACATAGTATGCATTACAACAATTGGATAAAATTAGACGGTGTGTGAATTATTCAATGACTTTCCGGGAGTCTGGTTTTAAAATAAATAGTTAGTAATTTTAATCTTGTGCAACCCAAAAGTGTGTTTTGACATCTCTAGTTAGTTAAGTAGAATAAATACGTGTTAAAACAAAACGTTTAAAGGCACAATATGTACGATTTTTGGATTAAAATATCCAAAAACCACTAGAACATTGTTATATATTTTGTTGACTTGTGCAGGCTGCTTACATTATCCCAGACGTTTCCAAGAATCAAAATCAGTCATTTTTACATAGCGTCACCTATCAATGACATCATACCTGCGTTACCCTCGATTTCCGGTTTTATTTTGTAGAAACCATGGAAACACCAGAGATGCTTTAATATATTATGTTTTATTAGACAAGGGAACAACTGTTTGGATACATTTATAGACAGAAAACTAATCATTGTTATCAACCGTTCTTATTGTTTGAATCTTGTTTTCTTGAGGACCATGTTTTACCATGACTAATATCGATCTAGCATACTGCAGTGCATACTGCAGTTTCATAGCAGCCGCCGACTGAACGCAGAATAACTAACATCATTTTCAACACACTCAAATGTATCTAATATGATAAAGAGCGCTGTAACATTAATAATCTCCCGTCCAGATTCTTTTCCACCGGCTGTGAGGAAAAGACGACGTCTCCCTAGAATCCGCGCTCAATCTCGGTGCCATCAAGCCTTTGTTTCGAATAGGCGACCTCTAGTGGTGGAAAACTACATAGTGTGCCTTTAAATCTATAGTCAGTGAAAGCCTAAATAATGGCTAATGCTAATGTTTTGATTATACGATGTCAGGTACTTATCTAAATGGGAAGCGCTCCAGCAGAGTAAAGTTGCTATAGTAGGTGAACGCCGCTTTTATTCAATATATAGCATCTGTCTAGCTGCACTGACAAGACAAGTTTAATAGTACTGTAGTGGTTGCGCAATCATTTTTTAAAACAATGCATATTTGAGAACCCCCATCCATTTTGTTTTCTGCTCACAGACAATTTACTCTTGTTGCTCTGTTTTTTGCATAGGTGTCGTGGAGACGTTTTTGCACCATGCAGGAGGCAGTCGACACCGCCGAGCCCGCTTTAGCTCTCCCCATGGAGACCGGAGAGTTCGCCGAGCAGCAGATGGGACTCCCCGACAAGATCCCGTTAGTGAAGCCCTACTTCAAAAAGAAACACGCACAGAGAAAACTGGACGCGAAATGCTTACGCGCTTTAGAGGACCCTATTTTGAGCACGTTATTAAACTCCGATGCTCTAGTATCAGGGGACGGAGTGTTCGTTCCACGTAACCCGCCTCGGCCTCAGCGGAATATATGCACCGCTGCCGTGGAGAAGCAGTCGAGGATTAGTCAGGTGTGCCTGAAGGAGGAGGACGAGGAGGAGGAGGAGAGCGCGGACGCCGTCGTGGCCGCGAGCGAGCTCGCGGTGGAACAGAAGGTGACGGATATTCAGCGGGTGTCAATAGACGCTAATGAGCGTCGCTTCCCACCCCAGGAGCGCGTCGAGGCGGTGCCCTCCTCTGATGCTTCGGGGTCGAAGTTAAATGACATCTACACCGCTGAGACTTTGCAGGGTGCAAATTGCCTCGCCATCAAAGAGGGCGAGATCTTTCAGGATAAAAGCGAGGAGGCCTCTTTGGATCTAGTGTTTGAACTCCTGACCCAGCTCCAGTATCACACGCATCAAGGGGATGCTGTATCGATCTGTGTGGATTTCCTCCAGGGCGTTTGCATCTATGGCAGTGACTGTGCCCATCATCACACCGTTTTACCTTACCACTGGCAAATCCGCAGAGCAGAGACGCAGATCTGGCAGAGCATAGCGGACGACTCTCAAGAACAACTGGAGAGGCTTTATTGCAACCCTGACAACGAACATGTCAGACTTAAGTTTCTGTAAGTGCTTGTGGTTTTCATTGAAAGCTCTTGAGCAACTTCAATCATTTATGCTTCACCCGATAAAGACAAGTAAGTAGAGCAAAGCTAGGCATGTAGTTCAGACTAAATCGGTCCCTGCTGGAAAAACCCACCTAAACCAGTCTGGTTGACTGGTCTTATCTGGCCAAACCCATTCTGAAACCAACCAGAGAGACCAGCAAACCAACCGAGGCTGTTGTTTTTCAGTGATGTGTATTGAAGGAGAGTGAAAGAGCGCAGTGCGTGACAGGAAGTCGCCTTGTGTGTTGTGGATGAGGTATATGTGACTAAGAGATTGCATCTTTCCTATAAGCCTTCCGTTGGCTTGCCTGTCATGTGGAAGCGTACCGACAGCTGTAAGCCGTGAACTTGCACGACCCGCCTCTGCTTAGTTCGCACACACACACACGCGCACGCTCCCACTCGCTGCGGCTTGCGCTCGGGCGGTCACACGCACTCGTCGCTCAGACAGAGAAGGGCTCACACGCAGACTTGCTCTCAATCACGCAAATAAACGAACTTTAGAGACGCGTGCAATTATGCGCACGCTCACCCACCCACGTTAGCTTTTTTCATGCACACACACGCACATTTCGTCTCAGTAAATGCCTTTGTTTTATTTTATTGATCATTTACTCACACATGCACACAAACAGCCTTAGACTTCCCGATCGTCGTTGGCACAATTTTTGCCTCTGAGCTGAAATCATAGTGGCTTCGACCCAGCAAGATTTTTTATTTCCCCTAAACAAAGGGGCCCTTTTGTTTGCGCGAGTCTTGTTTAGGTCCCAAGCCTGATCTGTATGCAAAAGCGGTGCGCGAAAGGAAGTGCACTTGGTCATGACAAAGCAAAAGAGACAGTGATTTTAACGCTCACCGTGACGCAGCTCCTGGCTGCTTCCTTCTTGAACATAGCATTGTCGATTTGTCATGGAAATTCTCCTGCGGGACAGCCGACTATTTAGGGTGTCTTTGTCTACGGAGTTGAACTGTATCTGTTGGCTCGATTAGCCCATGTGCTTTCAGAACCGTGGCTCCCGGTGACCTGTTTCATGTTAATAGCTAAAGCCGACCATTAACCTCCTGCTGGTTCAGGGGTAAAGTGAGACCCGCAGAGCCTGTAAACCACACCCTTTTCTGCTGACCCCCATCTTTTTTGTTTGTGTGGGGGATTTTTTTTTCTCTCTAGAAGAAGTCATTGTGTAATGTTACAGAGCAGAAATGAGAGGGTTTATGTGACAGACGCCATTGGGCACTGAATGTAATTGCTTTAGATTCAAATATATCAAGCTAAGTGGCATTTATTTGAAAGAAAAATAGCAAGGACTTTTCAAGTGAAAGGGTTGTTAACACATATACTCCAACAGTTCAGAATTAAGGTCGAATAAAGACAGAGATGTCCAAAATGGCTTCCTAAATCTTCAAATACTACTGTATTTTTGAATGCAAAGACTCAATGTTAAACTTAATGGCATTTATTTGAAAGTAAAATAGCAGACGAGGACTTTTCAAGTGAAATATGTTAGAAAAAGGCAAGGGTTTTAAATGAAAAATCAGTTTAGAATTAGGATACAGTATTTGGACACTTTCTGGTTGTCAAACAAAAGGCAAATGGATATGAAAATTGCTTCTCATATCTTGGTTTGACATTTTGTTTGTTGACTGAGTGTCTAAATGCTTTGGGCGACTGTATTTTTCAATGCCAAGACACAATATCAAACGTTTTGATACAGTACAGAATTATGATACAGTATTATGATACAGTATGGCTTCTTAGATCTTGATTTGATGTTTTGTTTTTAAATGCAATGCTAATCATTTTTGTCCAAATACTTTGGGTCTGTTTTTTAAAAGATCACTTGTCAGGCTGTTACTGTTTACATTGGTTCTCGGTAAGGACTTTCTTATCCTAACAAACGGATGAGCCGTTGCCTGATGAAAAGTTTTTCATTTTTGTGTCATTGTGCTGCAATGCGTGAGAGCTGTGACCCTTGACCTGACGGTTTGGTCTCCATGGGAGCAGCTGAGGGTGAGATGAGTGTGTTTGTCACACAATCTCAGTGTGCACCAAGGGCACGGTGACCTGAAACCAAGGTGTTTGCATGTGTGTTTGCGTGTGTGAGAAAGGAGATAACGCCTTAGACGGGCCATGAAATTATTCACATGGGTGAGGTCTCTTGACTTTTTACTCTTCAACGTCACTTTGACTCATAAAATTTGTTCTTCCTGGATTCTTTCTCTCTTGCACCTTTAAGAATGTGCTGTGGTAATGAAGCATGTTAATGAACACGGTACAGTCATTGGGGTGCGTGATACGATCAAACTCTTATATCACGAAATGATTCATTCTATTTCGCAATAACAATATAGTTATTTTTGCTGATATCAATTTCAGTATCACAAAAAATGAATACTAGCCTAACTAACATAAAAAAAAACCCTCTCACGCTCACTGAAGACAAGTAAACAGTCAGTGATAAAACAGGAACAAAGAAACTAATTACAACAGAACAAAGACACAAATGAAATAGACCTATCTGAAAAACATCAAGCGCTAGACAGGCATAGAAATAGGCTACTGCATAAACTGTATAAAGTAATCAAATGTACAAAATCACTGCATGTAAATTAAATGTACATTTATTCAAATTAAAGTTACAAAAGTGGTTCAGTCAAGAGCAATGAGATTAACATCAATAGCACAGACGGCAGCAGATATATTAAAGGTGCTAAAGAGGATGTTTTGTTTTATACATTTTTGCAATATTACTTGAAACTGTCTTTACTAACTGATAAAAGACTATTTATTAGGTGCACTGAAAGGAATAATATTAATATACATCATCTGTGCACGAGGTAGGGCCTTAAAAACATCAGCCAATCGTTTACGCGATCATCGCGTAAACGATTGGCCCTCTGGCTTGTCAATCACTGCCGTGACGTTCCTTGTGCGAGACGTGCACGGCTGCGCGCTCCAGTAACTTTCCACACTCCACAGGCGCCGCATGCAATGTTTTTGTCAGGAGACAGGAGTAACAACTGCAGATTATGAGTTACCTGCGGTGAGTCCGACATAATGAATCCACTAACACGACACAGCGAATGCCGGTGGTAAACACTCGTTTTCCAATACTCGTGCACGAGTTTTGGGAGGCGTTCCCTCGAAAGGAGGGGGGGTTGTTCTTACGCATGCGCTAATTTCAAAAACTCACTAACAGTCTTTGGTTTCTCAGTCGATGAAAAGATCCTCTTTATCACCTTTAAGCTGCTGTCACTTTATGACCGAATGCACTGATCTAATATACTGATACACGTGCGCTTACTTTTTCATTTGTTTACATTTAATTACGACATAAACAACTGTGTTTACGAGGATACTCTGCCATTTTGACACATACGCGTGTGTATTTGACTGTTCAAGCCCAATACGGCGGCAAAAAGAAATCAGTTCAGTACTCGCACGCTGTATGAGCAGCAGCTTTATATGTGCATGCTTCAGGTGTGCGTGCTTAGAAACCGAAATAAATCCTCTTTCGCTGCGTATTGCACTTGAGCGGTTTAAATCGCTTGTTTTTAAACTGCAAGGCTTAAAAACGCATTCAAATAATAAGCCTTTGAATTAATCGTGGTGGAGACGATAGTTCAAAATCTCCACCAGTTAATCGTGTCTACCGGCATATTGCCCACTCATAAAAAGTACTTTGACTTACAAAAAGGGACATGGTATTCTTGCAGTAAATACCATGATACATGAATTTCAGTACCATGGTATACATTGAAGTGTCATCTGATACTTTACTGTTGTATTCTTGGAAGTACCCAATATGAATTATTTCCATGATATATTTGATAGTATTATCATATTATACCATAATACTGCCGAGGGGGATTGTATATATTTTAAAGTACAATGGTAGTACCATCATTTTACCATTGTAACAGCATTCAGACTGGGTATATTTTTCCTCTTTCATTCAATTATCAAAGTGTTGTGTGTGATGATAAAGAGCTCTGTTCTCTCTTTCAAATTTGCTTTCTAACATAAACAAAAGCTGCCAAACTTTGCAGCTGAAGTATGTTTATGCGTTTCTCTCTTGCTGAGAGGGACAAAGACAAAGAAAAAGAACCAAATAGCGTCTGGATTGTCTGAACAAACAGTTCCGTCGTAGTCCCGCATAGTGCACCAGCAGGGCACGTCCCGTCAGTCCCTGGCCTCCAGAACATCCTGAGAGTTTTTGGAGACTTTTTCTTCTCCTACACATGAGTGCAAGAGGGAAACGAGAGTTTTTATTTGCCCTCAGCTCTTCTGTAGCGTGTCCTCCGTGAATGGAAACAAAAAATGAGAAGTTGAGTGTTGATTGAGGTTGATTTATTCCCTTAAATCTTGAAGAGGAAGAATGGAAAGCCCTTTGCACTTCATAATCAGCTGTCAGTCAGAGACTTTATTACAGCAGAGTTTCCGTGTAGATATTACGTTATTACTAAATGATAGCGCTTGTTTTTTTGGACCTGTGTCATGGAAGCTCGTGTGCCAGAAATGTCTATTCGCACCTGATTATTTTAGCTCAGTGACAGGTACGTTCTTCCAATACGCAATAAAACTAGATAGCATAGACAGCTTCATTGATAAATTCAGGAGTGATATATTTTGGTCGGATTAAGCTGTTCAACTTCAAGTGTTAGACATATTTGTGATGGGAATCAGTCATCTGTTGAATAGCTTTTCTTGGCTGCAGTCTGCAGTCAGTGCGTTGTGGGATTAAAATGCTTAATCATAAGCCAATGTAAGCTATAAATTGTCCAAAAGTCACCTGGTTGAACCTTTAACCATTGCTGGTATTCATTTAAAGGCACAGTTCACCCAGAAATCTTTGAAACACAAGATATTTTGAATATATTTCGGTCCTTCCTTTAAAAGACTGTTACACCAAAACTTTGGTGCTTCAAAAAGTGATCGTGAAAGAAATGCATGTGAATCGAGCCATTTAATCCAAGTCTTCTGAAGAGACATTATTTAATTTAGGCTTTTATTCACATAAACATTGATCAACACGCATGCATAGAGCACATCAAATATGGAAGCTCAAATGTGCTTTCATCATTTACTCACCCTCATGTTGTTTCAAACCTTTCTTTCTTCTGCGGAACATAAATGTCTTAGTGTTTTTTATGTCCATACAATGAAAGTCAATGGGGTCCAAAACATGAAGAATGTCCAAAACGTCTTCTGCAGAATAAAATCATACAGGTTTGGAACAACATGAGTGTGTGTGTATATGATGACAGAATGTCCATCCCTTTAATAGCATGACAGTCAAACGTTTTGTCTGTTTCGGTGTGTAAATGTATAACTATATATCATATAACCTCAAAAGGAGTTTGCACGTTACTGATATGACTTCTGCAGCTGCCCTGCGTGTCATTGTGTGTGTGTTTTGTATCTGTTTGCTGAGTGTGTCTCATTGCTGAGTTTACCACCCGCAGAGGTGACTGCCTTATCTCAGGGTAGGTAGTGTGTGATCAGGTGCATACGTGAGTGTGTGTGTTTGTTTAATTCTTCTCAGACTGTGACGCTGGTGCTGGGTGTGAATAATGCTGGCATGCGGGCTGCTCAAGCTGAGCACGGAAAAATGAGCTGTTTTACCTTTATGGGATTAAGAAGGTTGGAAAAACGCACTGTGTTTTGGTGCTTTGGAATGAGGGGCAGTAGAGCGTGGAAATATGAAATGTCTCTCTCTTGGATCTGGTCTGCTTTGTTTCCCCAGTCGACCGTCTGACACAGCAAACCACAGCTGGCCCAGAGGTGCCTTTTTACTGGCGTTTGGAGCATATGTGCCAGGAGAGGTTAGAGGCTAATCATTGGAGCGTGTATGTGGAACATGCCAGTCCTGACGCAGACTTTGGGTTCGGGCATGCTCAGTGGCGCACAAGGTTTTTAAAGGCTGCTAATCCTTCACACTTTATGCGTTCCCTTTCTCTGGTTCGCTCTTTCAGCCGCCTCCCTCCCCTAGCGTTGACCCTTTTAGCACAGTTTCTCTTCGATACCCTGAGTGTGTGCGTTTAGAGCTGGTGAAATCAGCAAAATCGTGATTTAGCTTTTGGAAAAGCAGAACTGTATAGTGTTTTAGTGTGCCAGCTGGGCTCGAGTTCCCCTGTTTTGCAGAAGTGCTGGGTAACGAGAATGGCCTAAGTTAAACCGAAGCCGAAAATCGAATCAATTTGGTCATGTAGGGTGAATTCAGGTTGAATGGGACACTTTTTCCCTGGCATCTCGATGGCAAAAAGTGTCCCAATCAACCTGAATTGACCTTACACACAGCAGTTAAATATGCTTGTCACTGTTCTCAGTCCTTAAAGTTTGCATGTAATTAAAATTCACCCTATCTATTATAGTTAAAGGATTAGTCCACTTTTAAATACACTTTTCCTGATAAATTTACTCACCCCCATGTCATCCAAGATGTTCATGTCTTTCTTTCGTCAGTCGAAAAGAAATGAAGGTTTTTGAGGAAAACATTCCAGGATTATTCTCCTTACAGTGGATTTCAATGGCTACCAACAGATTGAAGGTCAAAATTACAGTTTCAGTGCAGCTTCAAGGGCTTTAAACGATACCAGATGAGTAATAAGGGTCTTATCTAGCGAATCGATCGGTCATTTTCGGAAAAAAAAATACAACCGTTTATGCTTTAACAAAATATAAACAAAATATCGCATTGAACGTACTTTCCGCTTCCGCATTCTTCATAACGCTTACGCTGAATGTCCTACGCCTTCCCTATTCTACTTACGGAAAAAAACAAAACTGGCGCCGCGTTCGTTCCGTAAGTAGAATAGGGAAGGCGTAGGACATTCAGCGTAAGCGTTATGAAGAATGCGGAAGCGGAAAGTACGTTCAATGCGATATTTTGTTTATAAAGCATAAACGGTTGTATTTTTTTTCGAAAATGACCGATCGATTCGCTAGATAAGACCCTTATTACTCATCTGGTATCATTTAAAGCCCTTGAAGCTGCACTGAAACTGACAAAAAAAAGACATGAACATCTTGGATGACATGGGGGTGAGTAAATTTATCAGGAAAAGTGTATTTAAAAGTGGGCTAATCCTTTAATGATCTTCTTGTGAATGATTCATGTATGAACTTTTGACATAAAATTGAATCAAAATATCATAATGTAATCTTCCGGTGAAATGACAGACTTCTCTTTGGTGATGTAAGCTGGACTTATCCCATAATTTAGTCGGCCTAAACCCCACCCCTTTCATACTATTAGCTGCAAGCTCGTACTCAGATCTGCCTCCATCCAATCAACAACCAGATAGAACCAAGTCTCCGCCTCATATGCAACAGTCCCCGTCCGCTTTTTCAGAGGCGCTGGTTCCGGAAGTTGTTATTTTTCTTGAATCAGCTTCGAGGTGAATCACAACACTACAAACTTTGATTTGAAGCAAAAAGGTTTGTGAAAATCGGACAAAAAAGCAAAGGTACAAGACTGTGTACTTAGTGGCTTTAATGAGGGAAAGAACTACAATCCCATGAAGCATTGCGAACAGCATAATGAAATTTAAAACGGTGGAGAAATATAAAACTACTCATTTAAGAACGTTGATTATATGCATAAAAACAATATATTTTAAGTTCATTGCAAAATATGCGTATACATACAAACATTTTAGAGCGTAACAAGATCGATTACATCATTCGCAGTGCTTCATGGGAGTGGGCGGAGCAAACAAGCTGTTTTGGAGAGTGTTGCTTGTTTCGACTCTCTAAATGGTGTAATTTCTGTACAGCATCATGGGTAATGTAGTTTTTCACCAGGAATTCCAATGTTAAACAATTATTTTAAAAATGAAGCTGAAATAATGCTGTCTGACGGAAGCAAATACCATCGATTAACAACCTCGTAGCTCACAGTAGGGCTGTCTTTAAAAGGTTTATAAGTTATTGTTCAAAATCAATATCCTTATGGAGAAAATGAATGTTTTTACTTCCAGAACCCGAATGTTGCACTCTATAATCCATTTCTCTCTGATGTAGTTCCTTCACTTCACTGTACACACAGGTTATTTTTACAGAAGTTAGAATTAAATCATACTGTCAAATATTCTTTTGGAAAAGTCTGACGGTTACTAGCGTTTCTCAAATTAAATTTGCACTAAATTGTGTATGAAATTGAAACAACTAATTGTAAATGCAGTGAAATCAATCTCTTTTCAATCTTTTGACTCATATTTGTTGACTTCTGCCTGCAGACAGAAGAGTAATTTAGGGGATTTCAACCTTCATTTAAATGTGGTTGTTTACATGGCTTTTAAATTGTGAAACTAAGTCTTGAAACATAAGTACATGAACAAAAACAGTTCTCTTTTTATTATCTATTTCATGTGGTGTTGCGTTTTATGGTCAGTTTTCTCTGTAAACTCGTGCATTGGCAAAACATTTGCTTACTTGCACAGAGTATTTTTCTGGCTTTAGTCAATACTATGACCTTTCAATAATCTTTTACATTTATACTGACTTTTTAAAAATGCCTTTCATGTTATAATTTACTTACTTAAGGTAATTTTAATGTTGCTGGATAGAGTGTTTTTAAATCATTTTCCATCTCACCGAGTCAAATGAGGGCGTGTGTGTGCACTGGCTGATCTCAGCGCCTGACACCAGTGAATCATCCGGCAGTTACAGGTCATGGTCACCGTGAAGATGAACGCTGCCTCATGATTGGGTCAGGGGGACATCTAAGTGACGCAGCGCTTTAGCAGGGCTTACAGGAAGAGCAGAACAGGTTATTTGCCCATGACTCCACCTCACAGGTGGAGAACGAGATAAAGAGAGGTGAAACTGGCTTATCAGCCTCTCCCCTTTCCTTCTCTCCCTCATTGCCTTTAATTAGTCTCTCCATCCTGCTTATTGTCTGCCCATTCACTTTTATTCTATCTACACTGCCGTTCAAAAATTTGGGATCAGTAAGATTTTTAATGTTTAAAGAAGTCTCTTCTGCTCACCAAGGCTGCGTTTATTTGATTAAAAATAAAAAAAAATAAAAAATAATATTGTGAAATATTATTACAATTTAATATAACTTTGAATATATGTTAAAATGTAATTTATTCCTGTGATGCAAAGCTGAATTTTCAGCATCATTACATTTATGTTGAAAATAGTTGTGCACAATTTTTTTTTAAAGATTTTTTGATGAATAGAAAGTAAAAAAACAAAACAAAACAAAAAAAACCCTGAAATCTGAAATTGAAAGCTTTTTTAACATTATACACTACCATTTGAAGTAGTTTGGGGTCAGAAAGAATTTTTTTCTTTTGAAAGAAATTAATGATGACATTCAGTAATGATGCATTAAATTGATCAAAAGTGACAGTAAAGACATTTATAATGTCTAAAGATACTATTTCAAATAAATGCTGTTCTTTTCCTTTCTATTCATCCTGAAAATTTTTTTTTTAACATTGATAATAATAATAATAAATGTTTCTTGAGCAGCAAATCATCATATTAGAATGATTTCTGAAGGATCATGTGACACTGAAAACTGGAGTAATGATGCTGAAAATTTGATCTTTGATCACAGAAGTAAATTACATTTTAAAATATATTCACATAAAAAAACAGTTATTTAAAATTGTAAAAATATTTCTAAATATTACAGATTTTTCAGTATTTTTAATCAAATAAATGCAGCCTTGGTGAGCAGAAAACCCTTCTTTTAAAATCCCAAACTTTTGAACGGCAGTGCATATTACACTTATCAATCTTTCTGTCCTCTCTTGCACACTTGCTGTGGATGTGAACTAGAAAATCCCGTGGCTTCATAATCATAAGTAGGCTGTGCTGATGATCGCAGAGAGAATCAGACTTTGCACTTAATTTAATGGCCGGATATTTTTAGCGCTCGGAGAGGGAAGAAGGCAGAAAGGATGAGAGGATTGAAGCGGTCTCAGGGTGACCGCGCTTTGTCTGCGAGGGAGGCACTTCTGTTGTGATCACCACGCTATTACTCGACCCGTCACGAATAACGGTCACCTTGGTTACCCGGCACACAGGTGGCCGACTCGGGTTCGCCGTGCCAGGCCTGAAAAAGAAGCGAGCGCTTGTGTGAAAATGAAAAGTGTGTGTGGGTGAGCTACTGTGAAACCTAGTCTGTCAGGAAAGCCGGAGCTAATGTGGTGAAACACGGCCTGCTAGGTATCGCATACATTGATGCTCATCCAAAAGAAAAAGGTAACACAAGCTGAGCACTATACAAATGCACATGTGTTCATGTTAAAGTGCACCGTGTTGTGAAATGGAAGCCAGCTTCCCAGATAATCGGGTCTGGGGAATGACGTCGCAAATGACATTGTGCACAAATGGAGTAGCGAGAGAGCTCTGGTTGTTGTGAGACGCTGTGTAATCCTCCGGACTCTCTTATTTCATGTTGTCTTAGCTCTTTACCACCCATTCCTCCTTAATCCCAGAATGCCCTGTTCTTTTCTCATTGTACCTCATTGTACTGGCAGAGAGTACTGGACAAAGAACGAGAGAAAGAACAGAAAGAAACTTTCTTTCTGTCTTTATAATGAGCCTCTTCATTTACCCAAACCAGTTTTCTCTCATATGTTTCCATCGTTCTTGTTAATGGCTTTTGTCTGCTCCTGCTTTAGATGCAGAAGGGCAGGTGGAACGAAAGCGCAGCGTCCTCACACCGGTCAGAGATGTTGGCACTGTCGAGCGTGTCTCTGCTTCTGTATCGAGCGCAGATGACTTAGCATGAGTCAGCAACGCCCTGGAGCGAAACAGAGAGTAACAGTGATTCCTGCAGAAGGATGTTTGTGTTGTGAAACTCATGACTGGCTGCATTTCTGTTAAGAAACCCCGGCTCAGCCCCATTTTGAGTTTTGCATCTGAGGATTACTGAACGTCTGTTGTGCAAGAGACATCGTTTTTGTTTCTGGGACTGGGGTGTTGTCAGAGCAGACATTTTGTACAGAAATTCCAGGGCATCTGATAATGTGTTGTTGTTGTAGTCTTACTATATGATATTTCCTTTCATATTCTTAGCTCTTTTGCATTCAATGGAAGGATTTCGATAATTCATTCAGATATTTTGCACTTTTAGGTTAGAGGAATCCCAAATGAGATCTCTTTAATGTCTCCTTTGTCACTCCTACACATTATCTCATGTTGTTCTCTTGAGATAAAGACCCCCGTAATCTTATATTCGTCTCAGAAGAGCTCGAAATTGAATTGAAAAATATTTTTTCATCAAATCCTTGCAGGGCCATATTATCTGAGCTAGTGCTGTTATTGTTGTTAACTAAAACTGGCAACACTTTATTTCGACGGACCACTCTTCTAACTATAAGTAACTTCGCAACTACATGTCAACTAGCAGTCATTAGAGTATTAGTCTGCTCAATATCTACTAACACTTTATTCAGACATTTTACTGATTAGAAGTAACTTTTTACAGGTACATCAACTTATTCTACTAACCCAAGCACATAACCCTTAACCTAGCAGTCTACTATCAGTTTACTAACACTCTAATGAGAGTTGCAAAGTTACTTACAGTAAGAAGAATGTCTACAGTGGACCACTGAAATAAAGCTTTAAAAATAGTTTTCTGTAATTGAAATAAAGCTAAAATTATATACTAATATATTATGAAAACTAGTCTAAACTGGTTTGCTGGCTCAGGCTGGTCTTTTGGCTTGTTTTTAGAGGGATTTGGGGCTGGATAGGCTGGATGACCAGCTAAACCATATTATAAACACCAACTTGACCAGGCTGGGAGACCACCTAGACCAGTTTAAACCAAAATCCTAGACTGGTTTGAGCAGGATTTTTAGGCAAAAACAACCCAAGTTGGGTTGAGAATGGACAAACCCAGCGAATGGGTTAAATGTTTGACCCAACCTGATGGGTAGTTTTATTTAACTCAACTATTGTTTAAAAATGACTGTATTGCTTGCTTAAAATTAACCCAAAATATGGTGGAAATTAACATGCATTAATATGTTTAATAAATGAATAATAATTAAACAATATAAATTGCTTATTAATAAATGTTCACCTTCTGATTATTATTGTTGCATCTAGTAATTATGTGTCTGATTTTTAATTTCCATGTGTTCATTTTAAGCCAGCCATATAGTCATTTTTAAACAATAGTTGAGTTCAGTAAAACTACCCAGCAGGTCGGTCAAACATTTAACCTAATCGCTGGGTTTGTCCATTTCCAACCCAACTTGGGTTGTTTTTAACCCAGCATTTTTAGAGTGTAGGAATGCAATCCACTTTATGCCTGTCCTATATATCATAAATTGTCTCATTTGTGTCATAGATATTTTAGGAGACGTAACTGACCTTCAGTGAGTTGTACCTCTGAGTAATAACATTTACAGGCTTATAGTTTCACATTCTTTGTCTAGATGTTCTGGTTTTGTGTGTTTCAATTACTGGAATGTGAGACAAAGTTGTTTGCTTCGATTTCTCAATTTTTTTTTATTAGAGCTGTCAGTTTTATTCTCCCCGTGTTGGCTCGCCCCCACAAGATAATGGATGTTTTCCAGACGTGAGATTACACACAAACAATCTACATTTTGTCCCCCTGCGACTGGGTGTGTGAGTAAGACTTGATTTAGTGTGTTCTGAAGGACATTAACGCCTCCAAATGTTAAAGTTTGGCTGTTAGACTGGTTTAATCTGGTGCATTGGCTCTGAGGGAACTGTTGTGTTCTGGTCTACAGCATGGGTCTCTCTGTTGGTTTTTGTTGGCTGAGCCAGAGACCACTTGCCAGGGGAGAATGTGTGTTTGTGTGCCGGGAACTGTCTGTGAAAGACAGGCCGTCCCGAACATGCTGCTTTAGAATGATTCTGGGTGTGTATGATTGAAGCTCAAGGTGTTCCAGTTGAGAGGACACAATGTGTGTCTTTCGCTATGAAAAAGAGAGTGAAGTCCGTTCTTGTAGATGCTGAAGGTTTTGGGGCCTGAAGCTTAAAGGAATAGTTTCCCAAAATGAAAATTTGTGAGATTTAAACTCGCAATTCAGATTTTTCTTCTTTAGAATTTTGAGTTTAGGCCTATATATCGCTATTCTGACTTCATAACATGCATTTGCGAGTTATAAAGTCAGAATTGTGAGATACAAACTCAAAATTCTGAGGAAAAAAGTCAGAATTGTGAGATATAAACTCAAAATTCTGAGGAAAAAAGTCAGAATTGTGAGATATAGGCCTAAACTCGCAATTGCAAGGAAAAATGACGGAATTGTAAGATAAAAAGTCGCAATTACCTTTTGTATTTCATGCTGGAAACAAGCTTCCATAAAAAATACCATAACTTTACTTTGAATCAAGTGACTTGTGTGCTATATATCAAGTCTTTTGTAGCCGTACAATGGTTATTGTCAGTTTTGACTGATTTTCATTCTTCAATTTCATTCGTCATAGGGGTTTGGAACAACATGAGGTTGAGTAATTGATGACAGAATCTTAATTTCTGGATGAAGTAACCATTTCACTTGTTTACACAATGCGCTTAATTTTGGCAAGGACTGCTGGGAAACCCTCTTAGACATCATGAAGAAAACATTTTCTGTGTGTGAGTGGCTGGTTCATGCATATGTGTGGTTTGGTCCGTGAGTCAGTTCAGTAGGTCAGTTAACACAGCAATCTTTCTCCCTCTTTCTCTCTCTTCCGCACATGCATGCATGTTAAGTCCGTGCCTGGATTTGTTTGTCATGCATTTTTTATATCAGATTTGGTGTCTGTTGGCATGATTTCAAAGATTGTAAGACATTTTGTAAGCATGATTCTTTGTTCTTGGCCATTTTCTGTTTATGATGACAATTTTGGCAGCTCATGTGCTGCACTTTGCTCTTTCAGATACTTTTCAAAATGATGGATCTCACTTTGAAATATTGTGGTCATATTCCAAAAATCAAAAGAAAAAATAAATATTGTCTTATTTATAGCCTATTTTATACAGCCCTTTTTGTTCATTATGTTATTACATTTTGTTCAGACACACAGATTTTTTCTTTTTGGTAGAGCTGCATGATTAATCGTTAAAAGATTGTGATCTCGAATCAAACACCCATGCAATCTCATTCCTAAATGACAGCAATTCACCTTTGTCTATTAAACCTTTGACAAACATCACAGCGAAAGATTCAAATCTGTGTTTGTGCTGCCGCTGATCCAAAAAGAGCCGTTGTCATGTATAGGCACGAAACAGCTTCACAGTATTGTTGTTTCTGTGTCGCAAATATTCATATTATCACAGAAGTACTGATGTAAATGTTTATAGTTTGGATATAAACACTGATGTCTATGTAAGCCATCATAATAGAGCAAATCACCTTTTGAAAGTAGCTTGCCGCTTCAAATACCGATTGTATCAATTACGCCAGTAGGTGGCGACAAGTGACAATTGCCATTGAATCATTCAGAGAAGAGATTTGTTCAAAAAGGCTGATTCATCCATTAATGAAACATTTGAAGTCTTCATGAGTGAGTCATTGAATCATTCATTCAAACTGATTTTGTAAAATAAGTCATTCATATTAATTAAATATTAACTCTTTGTCAGAACCTCATTTTGTTTAGTTGTCCGTTCAGAATCATGGGAGAAGCGTAATCTCTATTTGAAACAAAAAAAATCAGGATTCTCAATTTATCCAGAATCGTGCGGCTCTAATTTTCGGTAAGATACAAACCAAAATATCTCCATATTTTAACTGACCTCTTTCTGGTTACCATTAAATAATGACTGAGATCATCACATGCTTTTGTTTTTTCAATTAATTGATTGTTTTGGCTCAGTGTGCTCATGTTTGGTCTACTATTGCCACGTTTTGGAGGCTTGTTAATGCTCACAAGTGGCCTCTTGCTGTTTAATTGTGTTTTGTGCGTATGTATTTGTGAGCTTGTTGAGATCTTCTCCCTGTGCTCTGGACTTCCAGTGTTTAGTCTACCTCCCGTCTGTCCACCAAGTTCGCTTATGAGTGTTTCTTTCAGGCCTCAGTCCACCCATCCTGTCCTTCTGGTGTGCTTCTGAGATTAGCTTAGTGCTTAAAACTCTCTGGTGTGTTGATTTTGAGTGTGTCGGGCAGTTTCGGTCTAGTACACTCAGCAGTTGTCTGGGTCTTTGACCTTTACAGGTATGTTTGAGAAGAGAGGGTGAAGTTATCATATCATATGAAATTTCATATTTGACCTCTCAGGAACCCTTTAATAATGAGTGGTTTGTGATGTGTGTGACTAGCTTTGAGTAGAAGTAATTTGGGTATGTGTGTTTGCAAATGTTTTATACGATTGAGCGCCCATACAGGCCTTTTATTCTCCCACTGGTAGAATTGTGTCTGCATGTGGGTTGGCCATTATTGAAACCACTTTTGCCCAGACATTTCACCTTTGACCCCAAATCCTCTTTGTGTTGAAGAGTAAGTGTGATCGATGAGGGCATTATTAGCGAGCCGCCACCCCTGAAGGGGGTGACCTAAAAAGCCAGGGTAGTATGAACACAGGGGGCGGTCAGGGGGTCACCATTCCACCCCCCCTCTGTCTGGAGGACAATCTCACCCCTCATTTTTCAGTGTTTGAAAACCCCAAAGACCAAGGGAGAGTTTTCCAAGAAGCCCAAGGTATTTTGTGGAAATTAAATTAGGTGTAAGACATTGTTTTTCTTCAAAGGGCTGAGGAGTTTATTGATTTCATGGCTCAAGAACAGATTATTAGCTGTTGGGAACTGTTTTTATTTTGTGTAAGTGATTTTAATGTGTTCGGGATTGCACGTGTTTACATGTGTTTACTTTTGTTTCACGCACAGCGGTCGAGTGTTTACGTTGGACTTCAGTGCCATGCGAGTTTGTGACCTGGAGTTTGACCTCGTCAGGCGTCTGTCCACGCCCTCCAGCTCCACAGCCACACCCACAAACACAAGCCCCACCCCCGACTGCATGTCCGTGTGGAAGTACTACTGTAGAGATAACTTTGGCTGGAGGGAATATTCAGAGGTGAGACACCAATCTGTGCCATTCTTTCTCTTCCTTGCATGCTTTTAAATAAGCTAACAATTAAATGAGTATGTACACTATCGTTCAAGTTTGGGCTCAGTAATATTTGTGAAATAAATTAATACTTTTATTCAGCAAGAATGCATTAAAGGGACCCGAAAATGAAAATTCTGTCATCATTTGCTCACCTTCAAGTTGTTCCAAACCTGTATGAATTTCATTCTTCTGCTGAGCACAAAAGAAGACATTCTGAAGGATAGTGGAAACAGTTGATGGACTCCATTGACTTCCATAGAAATTCATACAGGTTTGGAACAAAATGAGTAAATGATGACAGAATTTTCATTTTTTGGGTGAAACTATGCCTTTAAATTGATTAAAAGGAAGACATTGGTTTAAAAAAAAGAGTTTTTTCCCCCAAAATAAATGCTGTTCTTTTGAACATTCTATTTATTAAGTAATTCTGAATAAATGTATCAAGGTTTACATAAAAAATATTAAGCAGCGCAACTGTTTTCAACATTGATAATAATAATAATAATGTGTCTTGAGCACCAAATCATGATTTCCTATGACACTGAAGACTGGAGTAATGGCTTCTACAAATTCAGCTTTACATCACAGGAATAAATTACATCTTAAAATATATTAAAATAGAAAACACTTATTTTAAATTGTAATAATATTTCACATTTTGTTTTTCAAATAAATGCAGGCTTGGTGAGCAAAGCATTAAATCTTATCGATCCCAAACTTGTGAAAGATTTGGGTAGATTTTTGGGTAGAATTAAAACCTAAAACTATTCTCATTAGATTTTGTGGGATTGACCTATATAGTGTTTTTAAATAGCACTCAGATAAATAGCAGGTTTTCAGTGTGTGTTTGTGTGTGTGTTGTTGGCTCAGTGCATGTACTTGTGACCGTGTTGTGTCTCAAGTCAAAGAGAGGAGAAGACGTCCTGTTCTACTCACAAGCGCCTGAAATCAGAACATTGCATAAGCGTTCCTTTGGAAACAAAGCTTTTTATTTCCTCTGAAAATCTCCTATGATGGATACATTCTGACCAGTGCTCCGGATGAATTGAGTGGGAGTCAGAGCGTGCTGTTGTTCTCTCTTTCTGTGTCGAACTCATTTCCTCTCTCTTTCTCCATCCCACAGCCGGTGGTTCGGTTGATTGAGGAGGCTAGCGGGCGAGGTCTGAAGGAGGTCCGTTTCATCACACTGCAGAATCAGTACATCCTGAACATTCGTGAGGGCTTCCAGCAAAATGCTGTTTTCGGTTTCCGCCGGCAGATCAAAAAACGGCCTCTGTTCAGGTCCTCCATCATGCTCACGCCTTACCTCCAGTGAGTATCTTCATGTTTACCTTTAACACCTACAGGAGTGTCCTAAGACACCCCTGATTTCACACTGACAACCAATCCCCTCCATTTTGGTTAAAAAATGAGTTTGTTCTTCAAAAAGTCTAAAAAAAAAGAGTCCTCTGGATGCGTTCCGAAACCCGAAGATAAGTTGCAAGCGGTTCACTGCTCACCAAGAACATATCGGACTCTGCCGCACTCCCATCAGTGAAAGATTTAAAGTGTATCTCATTTTAATTGCTTGAAGTGCTGCGTGTGCCTCCAAAACACTTTTCTGAAACATAATATTCCTATTCACCTTAAGACAGAACATGGAGTGCGGCCTAGGCTATTCTATCATAATTCTCATAAGGAGCTCTGTTCTATCTATCATCTGTTCTCAATTGGAATATGATGTGTGCTTATTTACAGGGACAAAGAAAAAAAATCTAATGCAGCAGATGTAAAAAGATAGAGGAGGAGGGTTCAGTGGGTTCCTGACCTGTCAGGCTCCGTTTAAGAGAGTTTTAACGTGACCATATGAAAGTGGCTAGCTCAGGATTTTCATTCTAGCGACATTTTCCTGTCCCGTCTTTCATCTTTTGCATCTACTAAGTCGCTCAGGCCTGTGAAGGGTCAGAGATAAATGGATATTTTTTTCCCTGTACGTTCCCCTAAAGCCAAATGAAGGCGAATCGCAGTTTTGAATCTTTTCCCCCAACTTTTCTTTCTCAATGTGTCCAGCTGTAGCATACGCATTAAAGGTGCCCTAGATTATGTTTTTAAAAGATGTAATATAAGTCTAAGGTGTCCCCTGAATGTGTCTGTGAAGTTTCAGCTCAAAATACCCCATAGATTTTTTTTTATTAATTTTTTTAACTGCCTATTTTGGGGCATCATTATAAACGCGCCGATTTTATGCTGCGGCCCCTTTAAATCCCGTGCTCTCCGCCCACAGAGCTTGCCTTGAACAGTGCCTTAACAAACTTTACACAGCTAATATAACCTTCAAAATGGATCTTTACAAAGTGTTTGTGATGCATACTGCATGCATGCGTCAGATTATGTGAGTATTGTACACTGTTATATTGTTTACATTTGATTCTGAATGAATTTGAGGCTGTGCTCCGTGGCTAACAGGTAATGCTACACTGTTGGAGAGATTTATAAAGAATGAAGTTGTGTTTATGAATTATACAGACTGCAAGTGTTTAAAAATGAAAATAGCGACGGCTCTCTTGTCTCCGTGAATACAGTAATAAACGATGGTAACTTTAACCACATTTAACAGTACATTAGCAACATGCTAACGAAACATTTAGAAAGACAGTTTACAAATATCACTAAAAATATCATGTTATCATGGATCATGTCAGTTATTATTGCTCCATCTGCCATTTTTCGCTATTGTTCTTGCTTGCTTACCTAGTCTGATGATTTGGTTGTGCACAGATCCAGACGTTAATACTGGCTGCCCTTGTCTAATGCCTTTTATAATGTTGGAAACGTGGGCTTGGCATATGCAAATATTGGGGCGTACACCCCGACTGTTACGTAACAGTCGGTGTTATGTTGAGATTCGCCTGTTCTTCGTAGGTCTTTTAAACAAATATGATTTATATAAGAAGGAGGAAACAATGGAGTTTGAGACTCACTGTATGTCATTTCCATGTACTGAACTCTTGTTATTTAACTATGCCAAGATAAATTCAATTTTTCATTCGAGGGCACCTTTTATGGATCAGAATCAGGGCTGAGCAAGATATTATTTTAGTAGCCTTTTGACAATATTCAGTATATATCACAATAGTTTTTGCTCTGAAACAAATTTTAAGGACGCATTAAATTGATCAAAAGTGACAAGACATTTACAATGTTACAAAAGATTTCTGCTTCAAATAAATGCTGCTCATTTGGACTTTCTATTGATCAAAAATTCTGAAAATGAATTTAAATGAATATTAAGCACCACATCTGTTTTCAGCATTGATAATAATCAGAAATGTTTGTTGTCATATTAGAATGATTTCTGAAGGATCATGTGACACTGAAGACTGGAGTAATGATGCTGAAAAGTCAGGAATAAATTACGTTTTAAAATATATTCAAATAGAAAACAGTTATTTGCAATTCTAATATTATTTAATATAGCCTTGGTGAGCATAAGAGACTTTCAAAAACACACTTGCAAGTTGCAAGACAAGGAGTGAATGCCATCTCATTCCCATCAATCTGCTCCCGTTGTCAGATGGAGGCGACTGCAAGGCCAGTCCACCAATCTAAAGGGTCCTGCAGCGTCAGGAACACATTGTCCCGAGCACAGGGGTGGAACTCATTAGTGCGATTGACAATTTGGCCGAACCGCTGGCTGCACCGGCTGAGTTAATGCTCAGCAAGCAGCATAAATCACCCTCTCATTCACACACAGACACTCTTTACAAACAGACCCTTAACAGTTGCTTTCCCAACAGGGTTTGCTTATCTCTTCAAAATGATTGCCCTCGTTTCTTTTCATTCGCTTTTGCACAATGCCTCTCAACAATATTGTAGGTGAATTCCAGCAGATCTAGCACCAGGAAGCAAGTCTAAGAGAGGAAGGTAGCGCAAGATAAAAGTTAAAGGATGACTCATAAGGTAGTCACACTGACTAGAGGGATAACGATTACCTGCTAGATATCATATTGAGTCACAGGACTGAGCCCTGACCTCTGTTTAACCATGACATCAAGACTCCCATAAACATACCCTGAGTTTAAATTGGACTTTCTCCCAGTTTATCTCTTGTGGGATAATAATACAACGCAATACCAATATTTCAGTAGACAGTCATTTCACAATTCAGTTGTCTTGATTTTATTAATTTATTTCAAGGGTTGGGAGGGTTACTTTAAAAATGTAATCTGTTACAGTTACAAATTACTTCATAAAAAAAAGTATTCAGTAATGTAATCCAAGCACCACAATATGAAAGTAATGTAATCTGATTACTTTTGGATTCCTTCAAGGTCACACATGTAAATATTTAGGAGAATGATTGCGCATGCAGCAGTTTGCGGGTCACGTGATTACCGGATCCCGCATTATCTGCAGTCGTAACCGCGATCCGGACATCACTAATGTCAATATAGCGTTATTATGTCAATTTATTTAGTTTTAAGTGAAACCGTTGTAATCCTGATAGTAATCCCATTTTTTACAAAATGTAACAGTAATCGGATTACTTTGTTTTTCGACATAACTGTAATGAATTGCAGTTGCCAGATTTTTGTATCCTGATTACGTAACATGTAACCCTGTTTATTTCTACACATTTCAGCATTTAATCTCTTAATGACACCATGTTTTCCTCTCTTCATTAGGACTCTCGGTGGCCTTTCCTCAACATTTCTCTCCTCCCTGGAAAGTTCTGGAAACCAGCCTCTCTCTCCGACGTCAAGCACTCCCTCCAAAGTGTACCCTGAGACTTGGTTACCCATGAACACCAGTCAGGACTTCCTGCAGGTGCCCGTCTCCCGGGATGACCGCAGCTACCGGACCGTTTACAGCCTCTTCCACAAGACCGTGTCTGAGACCAAGTTCCGCATCCTGAAGATCCTCCGTGTTCAAAACCCCTTCCTATGGGAGAAGTACAAAAGGTGTGGTAGGAGATTCTCAAACTATTCTTTATGCTGTGCAAAGTTGTTTAGACTATGTATCCAGGAGCAAAAGCAGTGTTTACTAAACACTGACATTACGGACAAAGACAATGAAAGGTTATCAGGACAAATCTGTGTTTTATAAACATCTGTAAAGTGAATATTTAACCCCACCCCTGCACAAGACTCCGAGGCTTTGATGTTTGCGTTCATGCTGCTAGGTGTCAACCACGCTAACGGTTCTTACTAAGTTTTTGTTGGTCGGAAACAGATGTGTTTATGTGGTTGGTGCGTGAGGTGAACTTCTCAGCGTGTGAAATGTGGAAGAGAGGAAGTGAGTGAGAGAGGAAAGGGTGCTAGTGGTGAGGCCTTGCTGTACTTTAAAAAGACATTGTCATGGAAATACGGTTTCGTCCCCCTCAGCTGCGGACGATAGGTCACAATAAAGGGATGAGTCAGGAAGAAAGAGTTGCTGCTGACTCATGTGAAGTGTGTTAAGTATGCGACCGATTAGATTAATCCTTGCATATTTCTGTGTGTCTAGTACTGCATTGCTGGAGTGATTGCTGTCTTTAAATGCACAGCAGACATGACAGATTAGCTATATTAAATCCTGGTAGTCTAGCATAGGTGTTTTTAAACTTTTTTAAGCCAAGGACCCTTAAATATATAATTACTCCCTCCTTTTTTTTCTAACGACTATTAAAAAGGACCTATTATGCCCCTTTTCACGAGATGTAATATAAGTCTCTGGTGTCTCCAGAATGTGTTTGTGAAGTTTCAGCTCAAAATACCCCACAGATCATTTATTATAGCTTGTCAAATTTGCCCCTATTTGGGTGTGAGCAAAAACACGCCGCTTTTGTGTGTGTCCCTTTAAATGCAAATGAGCTGGTGCTCCCGGCCCACTTTCCAGAAGAGGGCGGAGCTTTAACAGCTCAACAACAACAAAGCTGGAGAATCTCACGCAGCCAAAATGAGGATTGCCAGTAACGTGTTCAGCATTATGTTGTTCAAACCGGAATTTGTTTCAAAACTTTTAGAATGAAACTGGACGTTTCTGAATGGTTAGTGGATAAATTTATGTAGTTGCTGTGGAGTTGATTCAACTCATCCACTAGCATGTGCCGTCATGTTAATCTATTGTGCAAATCCAGCGTTGAATTGTGCAAATCCAGCCTTGAAATATCACCAACCCGGGAAGAAGCTCATTGTAGTCCCTACCGGCCGTTTGTCGTAGTCCTTAAAAAGCGATTTCTGTAAAAGAAAATACCTCCCTTTGCATTGAACTTTGAGCGTCGTAACTTTGCAGATGTTGTTTATGCTCAAACAGCAACATTACACACTAACTAAAGTTAAAAAAGTGAAATCATAATCAAGGACCCCTTTAAAGGGGCAATTACATATGCATTTTTAACTAAATTAAACCATAAACTATGTTTTTTATTTCTTTTTGTTAAAAACTACTGAAATGCTTGTATCGTGAAAAAACTAGAATAGAATAGCATAAATATTCACAATATTTTCGAATTTAGACAGACTTTAGAACGTATAATAAAACAGTAATATTATCAAATTCTGTAAAACATGAAAAAAAAAATGTAAACGCTAAAAAAAATCTTTTATTCTAGCCAAGAACCATCTACTTAGACCGGGATAGGCTGATCAATATGCAAAACATCCATGTATAGTTTTGCTTGGCTTTTCTGGGACAGTAAATCTGAAATCCTGTATATCGCTGAGAGCTGAATATACAGGTGTGGATATTTTATTTACATGCTACTACGTGTCTCAAACAGAACTCTTGAATATCATTCAAAGATTCAATTCTATGAACCTCTGAAAGTTTGGCAAATCCAACAATTAGTTCTTCCCTGCAAGCACCTATTGTAGTAGCCTGGGAAAGTGAGCTGAAGGAATAAAGGTTGGCGTGTTCATATGCTGGAGCAGGTGAAGATCTTTTGTACAGTAGTTCAGAGTATTTCCAGGGTGTTGGCCAATGAGAGAATGTCACTGAGTAAGCAGCATGAAAGAGGATTTGTTTGCATCAGTACAAGAAAGAACAAAACAGACTGATGGCAATGTGGCTTGGTGTAAAAGAGCTTAAAGGAGATGAAAGGAGAAGCTGAAACAACACGAGTGATGACTTCACTGACGCATATGGAGTCACTACTCCCAGGCAACGTGCGCGTGAGCGTGTCAGTCCATGATTGTGACAACTGGGCCTGGTCAGTGACTGTAGGGTCACATAAGGTCAGTTAGGGCCAGGCAGTGTCACATACTGATCAGACAGTTTCTCTCAGCCAGGCTGACCTCGCGTCCCCTCTGCCCACAACAATAGAAGCACAGACTCGGGCTAATGGAGGCCTCTTGCTGACTGGGTTCACTCGGGTCCCTGACGCTCATCTGTTCACTCACCCTTTCTGTACCCTCTCACTTCTCTGTTTCCATTTGACCGGCTGAGCACTCCAGAGTTTGGCTTGTTTTCTTGTTTTTGTGCAAGGACAGCTGGCGTGCTCTGACACAACAGAAAGTTTGGGGGTTTTTTTAACCTAGAAGTTTTCATACAGTAATTGTTGACAAGGCTCAAAACCTGCTAATGGCAGATGAATTGAGAAGATTTACTTGCCATGAAGTTGTAAAGGGAAAGAAATAGGATGTTTTTTTGTTTTTTTACCTAGCGTAATTAAGAAGAATGTTAAATGTAGTCTTTAGTAAGTCTCAAAATATCCATTTTCATATTATACACTGCCCTGCCAAAAAAAAAAAAAAAGTCACTTAAGGGTCTATGATTGGATCATTATTGCAGTGTATTGTAGTATATGTTTGGGAACAGTTCTTCTAATTGTGTAGCTTAAACAACCATGTATGAACACACATCATTTCCATATTCCAGGATGACAAAGCCAAGATTTATCAGGCTCAAATTGTGAAAGAATGGTTGGGAATCATTTTCATACATAAGTTGGCACAGACCTTAAATTCATTGAAAGAGACTTTAGAGAGTGCTTGACTCTTGCATTGTCAATATAAGATGGAAATTTCCACCAAGAAGTGCATCAGTTTTGGTCAAGGGAAAACATTCTAACTTCATGGCTAGTAAATCTTCTCAATTCACCTGCCATTGGCAGATGTGGCAAAAAAGTTAATTTTGAACCCTAATGTCAACAATTACTGTATGAAAATCCAAACAGCAACTTTTTTTTTTGTCCAGGCAGTAAACATTGTAATGTTTTTGATGCCTAAATTCACAGTGATTGATTATAGATTTTTTTAGGGCCAGATTTACTAAAAGCTTGTGCCGGCGCAAACTCTCTTTTGGCATTAAAAAACTACTGTCAGGATTATTAAGACACCCAGTGAAAAATTAGCACTGAAAAGGCATTGACACACCTTATTGCATATCCATTTGTAGGAGTTTCCTTTTTAGACTCAAAAATTTATGGGAGGAGGTGATTTACTAAGGTTTGTGCTAGTCAATTTGCTGGTATTTGCGTCATTATTTAACGCCCAAAAATGCATGTCTTAAACCAGATGCTAATATGCACTGCTCTTAGTAAGTAGATTGTGTTGGTCATTATGGAAATGATCCGACTTGTGTCTGTGTTCTTTAATTTCTGCATCGTCAGTAGATCATGTGCAAAACTTTCCACTCCCATCTGTGCTTTTTTAGAACTGCGCTCTCACGCAAATTTGCACTAAAATCTCTAAATCTGGCCCTTAGTGTTTTATTGATTTATTTCAATGTTTAATATCAGCTGATTATCAGCCAGGACTATTGGCTTATCAGTATCAACTAGAATTTTAATAATGTATCCCTAGTTCTGTCATTCACATTTAGGTGTCCTAAATAAACTCATTATACTACATTTGACTCTTTAGAAGGTTGTAACAGATGTTTTCTTTAGTTGATGATTTGCATGTTTTTACTTTAAATCAGTCATCTACTTGCATCCAATTATTGTTCTTGCAATTTGATGAAAACCATGTATTATGTTGCAGTTCTTAATAAAGTTACTGGCCAACTGGTTTGAATCCTGGTTTTCTTACAGTCTGTGTCTGTTCTGTCTTTGCTTTTGTCGGATGCGAACTCCTCTCTTATTTGTGTTGCCTTTTTTATATCAATGTTTAATTGAAACGTCTTGTTTCTTTTTCTCTTTATAGGAAGAAGGAGTACATGTCACGGCGCATGACAGAGATGGACCGCATGCTGAACGAACGTCACCTGTTCCACGGCACGTCCCAGGACGTGGTGGAGGGCATCTGTAAGCACAACTTCGACCCACGTGTGTGCGGCAAGCACGCCACCATGTTCGGCCAAGGCAGCTACTTCGCTCGCAAGGCTGTCTATTCCCACAACTTCTCCAAGCGCTCTCCCCGCGGTGTGCACTACATGTTCTTGGCCAAAGTCTTGACAGGCAAGTTCACCGTGGGCAACCCTTCCATGCGCCGACCACCTCCCCTGAATCCAAGAGATGCCTCCAGCGACCTATTTGACTCCTGCGTGGACAACTGGATGGACCCACAGATCTTTGTCATCTTTAATGATGATCAGAGTTATCCATACTTCATCATTCAGTATGAAGAGGTGAGCAATACAGTGGCTATTTGAAGAGCACTGCACATCTGGATACCTGCACATGAGACATGAGACTTGTGCGCACGTTCGGCCAGCTCGAAAAGAGACAGAAGTGGTTGTGCGCCGGCGCTCTGAATGGAACTCACGGATCATATGGGATACATATGGATATGGTTCCCACCCTCAATCCTGTGTGAGGGTTTCCTTTCAGTGCCCATCTTCTCATACCCCTGTGAATACAAATGGGGATTGTGTGTATGTGTGTGTGGCGTCCCTCCTCTGTGCTGGACAGTTTAGTGAGTGAATCGTGTGCGAACGAGTGTCTCTGCTATGGGTTCCTTGGCTGACCATGGATTGGAACACGCTTTAGTAGGAGGCCCGTTGATTGCTTGTCGCTCGGACTTGAGGCTGTTGCAGCTTCACATTCTTATTATTTTCCCCAAAAGACTCACCGTTCCCATTGCTGCCATTCACGTTCCATACTTGCTATTTGTTCGAAGTTGTAAATATGTCCTCCTTGTTTATATTTGAACTGTGTGCCTTTTGTTCATAAATAAATTGTTTATTTATGTTAGTCAATGTAACAAGTAAATAAAAACAATTTAAAGAGAATGTAATTGATGTGAAGTTGGTGTTTGTTTATATGGCAGGTAAAGTGTCGTAATTTGACGTTCAAATTTAACATTGCACACAATTTTATCTTTGACTGAATTTACCTCTGACCTTTCTTATCATAACCAGTGGTTATCTAACAATTGTTACATGGGCGGAGCCAAGGCTGTAACCATGAAGGGGAATGGGGATGAAGGTGTAAGGGGATTAATTTACATTAATCAGAGCATATTTTCAATTCAAAACGGTGAAATTTCATAAAAAGGTTGAGTATCACTGGATATTACTGTCAGTGACTGAACATTTGAATCGTAAAATGGCTGTTAAATATTAAATAGCTACTTACATCTTATCTCACACTCTTTCACTGCTAAAACTAAAGCTTTGTGTTGGATTTTGTGCTTATCTTCTGTAAACAGTGAGGCCCGTCTTCTTTGATTTGATTGGCCATTTTGACATTGACGAGAGCTGTTAAACCGCTGATGGTATACAACCTAAAATATAACATTTAAAACTTTTCGTCATTCTAACAACAAACAGAGCAGTGCATAATGGAGTACAGTATCAAGAATATCAAATATTTGGTGGGACAATTTGGCCATTTCTAATTATTGGGGGGGACTTGTCCCCCACAATGTCTATGGTGGTTACGGCCCTGGGTGGAGCCAATGTGAAAATGACAGGAACTGTGTTTATCTAGTTACAATGAGTTGACATCACAATATTGAAAGCATTCAGAGTAAAAAGTCAGTGCTAGGCTAAGCTGGTCTTTTCATCAGGGAACTGAAAGTCAGACACTAATAAAATGGTAAAATTTCACGGCAGGGATTTAACTGTTACAGAATGGTTCACTCTTATCAACCAACCCAGCAATTAAATTTGATTGTTCTTTAAGCTTAACTGAATGAAAAAAAAAAAAACTCTTTCTTGCTCTCTTAAAAGGATAGTTCACCAAAAAAAGAAAATTATCCCATGATATCCCACTCAGGCCATCCTAGGTGTATATGACTATCTTCTTTCAGACAAGCACAGCCGCCTGGAGCTGTATGGAATATATTTATGATGGATGGATGCATTTATTTGGGGCTTCGAAACAGACCCCCCATTTACTACCATTATAAAGCTAGGAAGAGCCAGGATATGTTTAAATATATCTCAGATTGTGTTCATCTGAAAGAAGATTGTCATATACACCTAGGATGGCTTGAGGGTGAGTAAATTTCATTTATGGGTTAACTATCCCTTTAACAGACACCATTCTCTCTCTCCAGAGGACTCTGGGTTCCTAAGCTCCATGCTTAATGAATCCCAGGGTACTGGAAAGAGAAAGAACACCCTCCCCACCCTAGGAAACAACAGGTCCCTCGAAGTCTCTGCTGATATTCTTTATCACACTCTACCCAACCCCTACTCCAACCCTTCTTTCATTTCGTAGTCTGAACTCTACACATCTTTGCACATGAAAAGTCATTTTCAGTATTAAAGAAAGGATGATTGAACTGAATCAGAGAATGAGATATGGCATCATCAGTTTGCTTGACAAACAGCTCTGGAACCCATACAAAAGCCAGGTGCTGTTTGTCTTCCTGACTGCCGTTGTGGAATTATCACTAGCTCCTATCGTTTTGTGTCCTGGAGTCTGGAACAACTGAAGTGGGTGGAAGGACAGTCAGCAGAGAGAAGACAAGAAGGGTCTCCCCTCAAGGGAAGGCACTGATTACAACCTGCTGTGATGTGACCCTGTAAACAGGAACTTAAGGCATTGGCAGTTAGGTCTGTTACCCTTCCTCTCTCCCCACTGCCCGCTCTCTTTCTGCCCGGACCTTTCTCCCCTAACGCCATGGAGAGCTGCAATCAAAGACGTGAACCCTTGGGCACAACTTTGAATTACTTGCCAGACATCCACTGGATGACAGGAAGCAGTCCCTCTCTCCCTACAATACTTCCTATTTACCAGATTGCTAAATAATTGCTAAATCTCGCATTGGAGAGGCATATTTGTTTAAGGTGTGTCTGGAAGAGACAGGCAAAGAATGTGCGTGATTTCAGATATTTGACTTCTTATGTTGATTTCAAATATTTGACTTCTTGTTTGCTTCTTAGAGGAGGGTTAGGCTCGGGGGGGAAACCAGAAAGAGCTCACAGAGAGCTCTATGATGCTTGAATCCCCGTACTTCCTGCTCAACCCAGTTCCATATTGCTCCAATGACGCCCAGCTGCAACCAATGAACATTCCAAATCACTTTTTTCATCATTTTGAAATTTCTGCCATAAGCCCTTAAGAGCAACAGGGACGGGCCAAATATGGTAAGGAGATTGTGCCCTGAACTTAGTGTGACCTTAAACCCAGCCCTGCTCTGCATGACCTCTGCTTTCTGCCCTAAAGAAGGCGGCTTTAACAGCCAGTTTTCCATGCATGGTCAAGCTCAGGATTTTCCTGCTGGATTTCTTCTTTGCACGCTTCCAATTCATCTTGCCATCTCGTTTTCTTTTATCTACTGCCCTTTTCTCTGTTTTATCTCTTTTTCTTCTTGTGGTGATAGAGCATTCTGGAGGGCTTGGCAGTTTGACGGAGCAATCAAGTCACTCTTTCACTTTTCTTTGGGCCATCTACCTGTCGTTGTCTGTTTCTCTAATTGGATTTTAAAGTAGGTCAGGCAGGAGGTAGGGGGAGCAGAGAGGTTAGAACCAAGGTTATCCAGAAATGGACTCATTTGCTGGGCAAGAACTTGATAGGAGTCTGAATTGGACTGATGAATATATAGCGGTTCTATCCAGAGGCCAACAGGTTATCGTGTACTTCTAAGTCCAGAGCTCTGCTTCCATTTCCCTGTTTTATGCTGATAGCTCACTCACACACACTTCCTACTGAGCAGTAAATCTTGGGTGTTGTGCAATACATGTGAATGAATTGCTTACTCAGTAGGTTAGCTGTCCTGAAACATTACTACTTTCATGATGATTATTTAGTACCGTTTCAACCTCTATTGACAGTCTGTGCTTTCAGTTGGGTCTGTTCTCTCAGAAAATCTCCATCTGGAGGATTAGGGCGGGAGGCAAGGCGAGGACAGGGGGAAGAATGGAGAACAGGAAGGAGGAGGATGAGTGAGGCTCATTGCTAGTGTATACAGGTGGAGCAAATGTGAGGAGGCTGAAGAGATCTCAGCCTGTGTTTAATGCCTGATGGATTTGAACACAACTGCAACCATACACGCATACATCTTGGGAGTGAAACTTAATGCTTTTATGATCACGCAAGCAGAGTATAGTTTCATTCTGAGGGTCTTCTACTGGGCCTCTACTGCCCTTTTATGTTATTTGCTCCCTTGTGTCTGAAGCACTATGCAGGCCAATTGGAAAGAAATCATAAAACTCCTACCTCCAGGGAGGTAGCCCTGCCTGTGTATCGTCATGAGCACTTGGTTCATGGCTGGGCAGGGTTGTTGGTTGTGACAAGCCCCTGGTACCATTTCCTGACTGGAGCAATAGGAGGATCTGGAATATGCTGGGTGCCCATAGGAAGGGTAAAAAAGAGGGGGGAGGTGTGAAGCCAGGGGCAGCGTACGTGCCGCACAGCTTGAGACTGGTGCTGGAGGTGGAGACAAAAGGAACAGGATGCTGAGCCCTGCAAGAATGCATACGCCCCGGCAGTATGTGCATAACACTCATCCCTCCCACCAATGACCATGCTGGAAAAAGAGAGAAGAAATAAGACTGACACCGAGAGGGCAGGGTGAATGAGGAACTGCACTGGGGTAAAAAGAACTTGCATCTCTCGTAAAGGAAATGATCTTTGCAGATAAAATTGCAGGGTAGAGTCGACTCTTGCATCACAGTTTCTGGTTATCACAAGAATCAGGGCTGATCAACATGCCACCACTGTGATTCACAGGACGTTTGCATTTGAAAACAAAAATGTTTATGCTTTGCAGGATGTACCTGATTAACACTGAGTGTGAATTAAAAGGCCACTGAAAACACATGTTTATTGTCACACTAAATACACACAAAATAAATAATTTGGAAATGCACATCTGTGTAAACACACTCTTTAGCTAAAGCCATACTTTTCCCACACACTCGAATATTTGGACGCAGCTGCTCATGCCTTAATTATTACTATTGTGCACATTTTAGTTATAGTGATATTGGGATGGCAATTTCAAGCAAGACATTTGAATTCACCAAAGAAGTCCATGAATAAAGAGCATTCTGAATCTTCAGAGCAAGAAATCTTGAGACACTTAAATTGTGTGTTCGAACTTTTGACAAGCAGTTCCACATTGTTGTTCCCTAAATGTATGTTCCTATGAACAGTCAGTGTTGGGGGTAACGTGAGTTAGGTAATCAGTTTTTACTTTTACTTTTTTTTACAATTGCTTTTTTTCAGGTATACTAGTAGCCTAAAGTAACACATTACTTTTAAATTTACAACAAAATATCCAAGTTACTTTTTCAAATAAGTAACGCAAGTTACTTTGTTTTCCTATTCATTGACCGACAGATCTCCTGTTCCCATGTTGAGAGAAAGTGTCTAGGTGATGGTTATTGTAGTTCTAGACTAATGTGAGTAGGCATTTACTCATCTCACTTGCAAAAAAACACAAAAAAAGATTCAGTATTTCTCAAAATGAATAAAATCAGTGAAATGCAGTGAAACTCTAGCATGAAAGAATACAAAGATATTTACATGGGTTGTAACTTGTGGTGAGAAATTGCTCAAAACTGCACATGCGTTGAACGCCTGTGTATACATACGAGTCAAGTGAACTATACTTTGCAAGGCTATGCTTTCAACTATGAGCGTAAAAAAACAAAGTATACCCAGGGCTTTATTCGCCAATTTTGGTGTAAAAAAGGGCCTTTACATTAGCCCAAAAATAGAACTTTTTTGTTATTAAAAAAAACAAACAAGCCCAGCCCAGGTGAGAAAAAGTAATGCAAAAGAATTACTTTCCTTAAAAAGTAACTAAGTAACACAATCAGTTACTTTTTATGGGAGTAACGCAGTATTGTAATTCATTACTTTTCAAAGGAACTTTCCCCAACACTGCCTATGAAAGCCTGAATGCTAAGCTAATGTGTTCAAAAGCCCAGCTGGATTCCAGGCCTGTACTGTACAGAATGCATGCCGCCGTGTCAAGTGTTGGCCTGCCTAGGTGTTGCTTACAAATGTAACTTCCCCTAACCTGAGGGATCTCAATCGAGTCTCTAACGCCATAAAACATTCCTGAGTCTTAGTCAGCGGTAACAGTTTTCATTGGAGGCACACAGCACCTTATATAAACCAGAGAAATGCATGACTTGGTTTGGACCACAGCAAATGTTTGTCACCCTAGAGGCCACTTTTGAGTGTGTTTGGTGACATTATAAAAAGGAGCATATCGTTAATCCACTCAAGCTTTGAACATAGAGGCCAAACCAGGCCTGGACACAGAAGAATTGTCTCCAAGTTACGACCTCAAATCCTATAATCATATTTCCAAAATATTGCTGAGGTCTTCCTCTCAGAGGAGGTAGCTGAGAGATGTGGTTGATAAAGGGAATTAAAACATGAATTTGTGTCATTCATCCGTTTAAAGCACCACACACCGCCTGCTCGGCACGTGCGAGACAGTGGCAGTGGGATCAGTGAGGAGGTAACAGGTGACAAAGTACAAATATCGGCTCCCTCCACTCAACTGATCCAACATCAGAGAGCTGCTCTTTCTACTCGCACAGAACAAGCCCAGGCAGGTTGTCACGGCAACAGTGAGGGCACATAGTCTCACACTACCTGCGTCACCGGAATTCTATGTATGTGTGTGCGTGTTGAATTAAAGCAGAAGAAGCCTCTCATGATCCGCCTTGGAGAGAAAAGGCTGAGAACTTCAAATTCCTCTCACATTCATGTCCCTATGATGAGCGTCCGTTTTTACTGCTGTTGGCCGGAGCCGCAATCAGTGTTTCCAGCAGTGCTTTAATTACCGATCCTGGGCTGCGTCTTAAACAATGGGTTTATTTCAGAACTTTGTGACACTGTCACTCTCTCAAAAGTTTATGCGGTACAATCACTGTGCAATACAAATGTAAAAAATTATGGGGTATTTTTTGTTGTTCATAACAACCCAAGCTTCGGCTGAAAATGGACAAAACCAGTGATTGGGTTGTTTTAACCCAGCGATTGAGTAGTTTTAACCCAGAGAATAGGTTGTTTTAACCCAGCAATTGGGTGGTTTTAACCAGCAGATTTGTTGTTTTAACCCAGAGAATGGTTTGTTTTAACCCAACAATTGGGTTGTTTTAACCCAGCGAATGGGTTGTTTTAACCCAATGATTGCGTTGTTTTAACCCAGCGATTGGGTGGTTTTAACCCAGTGATTGGGTGGTTTTAACTAGTGGATTGGTTGTTTTAACCCAGAGAATGGCTGTTTTAACCCGGCGATTGGGTTATTTTAACCCAGCGATTTAATAGTTTTAACCCAGAGAATGGGTTATTTTAACCCAGAGAATGGGTTATTTTAACCCAGCGATTGAGTAGTTTTAACCCAGAGAATGGGTTGTTTTAACCCAGCAATTGGGTGGTTTGTTTTAACCCAGCAATTGGGTGTTTTTAACCAGCGAATGGATTGTTTTAACCCAACAATTGGGTTGTTTTAACCCAGCAAATGGGTTGTTTTAACCCAATGATTGCGTTGTTTTAACCCAGCGATTGGGTGGTTTTAACCCAGTGATTGGGTGGTTTTAACTAGCGGATTGGTTGTTTTAACCCAGTGAATGGCTGCTTTAACCCGGCGATTGGGTTGTTTTAACCCAGCGATTGGGTGGTTTTAACCCAGAGAATAGGTTATTTTAACCCAGCGATTGAGTAGTTTTAACCCAGTGAATGGCTGTTTTAACCCAGCGATTGGGTGTTTTTAACCAGCGAATGGGTTGTTTTAACCCAACAATTGGGTTGTTTTAACCCAGCGAATGGGTTGTTTTAACCCAATGATTGCGTTGTTGTAACCAGCGATTGGGTTGTTTGTTTTAACCCAGTGAATGGCTGTTTTAACCCGGCGATTGGGTTGTTTTAACCCAGCGATTGGGTGGTTTTAACCCAACGATTGGGTTGTTTTAACCCAGCAAATGGGTGGTTTTAACCAGTGATTGGGTTGTTTTAACCCAGCGATTGGGTGGTTTTAACCAGCGATTGGGTTGTTTTAACCTAGCGATTGGGTTGTTTTAACCAGCGATTGGGTTGTTTTAACCCAGCCATTGGGTTGTTTTAACCCAGCGATTGGGTTGTTTTAACCCAGCCATTGGGTTGTTTTAACCCGGCGAGTGGGTTGTTTTAACCCGGTGAATGGGTTGTTTTAACCCGGCGATTGGGTTGTTTTAACCCAGCGATTGGGTGGTTTTAACCCAACGATTGGGTTGTTTTAACCCAGCAAATGGGTGGTTTTAACCAGCGATTGGGTTGTTTTAACCCAGCGATTGGGTGGTTTTAACCAGCGATTGGGTTGTTTTAACCCAGCGATTGGGTTGTTTTAACCAGCGATTGGGTTGTTTTAACCCAGCCATTGGGTTGTTTTAACCCGGCGAGTGGGTTGTTTTAACCCGGTGAATGGGTTGTTTTAACCCAGCGAATGGTTGTTTTAACCCAGCAATTGGGTTGTTTAACCCGGCAAATGGGTTGTTTTAACCCAGTGGTTAGGTTAAATGTTTGCCCAACCTGCTGGGTAGTTTTATTTAACTCACCTATTGTTTAAAAATTACTACAATGCACACTTAAAATGAACCCAAAATATGTTGGAAATTAACAAGAACATTTATTAATAAGTTTAATGAATAATAATTAAACAATAAACATTCATTAAATTGCTTTAGTATTATTGTTGCCTCTAATAATTATGCAAACATTTAACCCAGTTGCTGGGTTTGTCCATTTTCAACCCAACTTGTGCTGTTTTCAACCCAGCATTTTTTAGAGTGTACAGTTTCATATTTCTCATTTCCATTTGGCCGATATAATCAGGAGATGTTGACCAGAAGTGATTCAGTCAGTGTTTTATGTTCGCGTGAAGTGGAGGTTTTGGGCTCGAAACCAGTTCCTAATTAGAAACTGCAGTTTAAATTCAACCATGCCCAACAGCAAACTAATCATAATCAACAAAAACAACTTAACCACTTCATGGGTCACATGCAATGTCACAAGAAGCTTCATTTCTGCTCTGAGAAAAAAAGTAATGCGAAAGTTTAAGCAATAGATTCATATTGTGACATATTATGTCAGAACTGTGAGAATTTTTTTTTTTACTCTAAGGCTTCCATATGTAATGCTGACTTGAATGTTGTTTGTGTACAGTATGCATTGCAATAATGCTGAACCATGTCTAAAATGAAACTGCTTGATTAATGTCAAATTGCATGCAAAGAACCTTGTGAAATATTAAACTAAACTGTTTTGTAGATGCAAATTAAGTTTGATGCTAACTCCTTAACGTTCACCAAGATAAACCTGTTCCACAGAAACAATCATGAAAAGTCACCTGTCTTTGTTCAACAGGGCTTCAAATGTCCTGATATGATCAGTTATATTTAATACTGAGGCACAAACTGAAACCTGCCTTATCATTATGCAGAATCACACACATTTATGTCACATTTAACGTGGAAGATTCTAATCAAGCAGACACACACTACCACTTCCTTACTGTCAGCTTCAATCAATCCATTTAATTCCCCCTTTTTCCAATTTAAACGCTTGATTAGATTCTTTCCACAACAATCTTTCCCACCAGTCTCTCACAGAGCTTAGTAGTAAACATCCACACAATAGCCACTGCAAAGAGGCAGCTATTGTCACTCAGAGTGTTTGCCTTCTCACAGAGGAATCTCTTTCTTTCAGGGCTAGAGGACTGTTTTTCCCTTTTCCCGCCTACATCAGGGGTGGTCTGGTGGAGATAACCTAACGGAGAGGTGCTGATAGAGATCAGATTTGGGAGGACTGGCAGGAGAATGGCCCACTAAAACAGTCACAGTTAAAAGAGAGAGGAAGATTGAGTTCTTTCAAAAACCCGATGCTTATGAATGTGAAAATGTTGCAGGGTTATATTGTGGATTGATTATCTTCTGAAGAGATTTTAGGCAATGGAATAATTATAGTAATGACTGGACAGGCTGATTGTTTAGCAACAGTTTGACTTCTTTTTAAGTGACCGGGAAATTAAGACAACCAATCATAAACTAAATAGCGCTTACTTTGGTTATTTAAACAGGCTTCATGCATCCAGTCAACTGACCTCATTAATATGCAAATAAGAACGTTAGCACATGGGTTTGCAATTTTCAAAATATGAAAGGTGAAACATGATCCTATTCAGAATGGTGCTCGGTTTCAATTTCAAGTGTAAATAGCCCATTAAAGTCGCCTGTTACATGTTATTTGAGATTCATGGTTATGGAGGGGCAGATGATTTATAGGTTTGATATTCAGGAAATCCTCATTACCTAGATTTTTCCGTGGTTTATCTACTCCAGACACACTCTGTCAATGATTAACAATGAAATTTTAATCCATTCATTGACATAATGCGTTAAAGTTTGTCTAAGGTCACCATGTTGAGTCCAGCCCTGTTATTTAATCTGTTTTAATTACGCTGCTCAGCATGGAGCTCTGATGTGTATTGTCTTCGGGGTCAGTCTGGTCATTTGATTAAAAAGCAAGAACTTCCTGAATTCATTCAATACAATATATATATAGTGCTGTTATATAATATATATATATATATATATATATGCACAAAGTAGTGCTGTCAAACGATTAATCGCATACAAAATAAAAGTTTGAGTTTGCATAATACATGTGTGAGTACTGTGTAATTAATATGTATATATAAATACACACAAATTAATGTATATATTTAAGAGAAATACTTTATTTATGTACAAAATATTTTTATTTATATATAATATAAATTATATAAAAATATAAATAAATACATATATCTGTAAATATTTGTCAAATATATACATGAATGTCTTTGTATTATATATATATATATATATATATATATATATATATATATATATATATATATATATATATATATATATATATATATATATATATATATATATATAATAATAATTACACACAGTACACCCACATATATTAGGCAAACTCAAACTTTTATTTTGTATGCGATTATTCGTGATTAATTGTTTGATATACATACAAATTGTATATATACATACAAATTGTTGCAATTATTTGAATTCATTTTAAATATATATATCATTTTGTTTTTCTCTGTGCATATATATATATAAAATATAAACAAAATATGAAAATAAAATGTAACATATACATATATACATATAAAAATTGTTGCAATTACTTGAATTTTGTTATATATATATATATATATATATATATATAGACTTAAGATGCAAAAGCCTCTCAGTGCCGTCTGAAATTTTCTTCTAAAATGAGCATTTTTATCAAGCTCATATATTTAGGTTCAGTAATTTCAGTTTAATGGCAATTAATAGGTCCTTTTCATTGCCATTAAAGCGAAATAACTGAACATAAACATACAAGCTTGATAAAAATGCTCATTTTAGAAGAAAATTTCACTTAAAGGCTTTTAAGGCATATATATATATATATATATATATATATATATATATATTAGAAATAATGCTGAATCTTAAATGTTTGTCATTATTTTGTTCTATGTCAGTTATATTTAATATATATATATATATATATATATATATATATATATATATAGAGAGAGAGAGAGAGAGAGAGAGAGAGGCCTATATACACAAAGACAAACAAAATAATATATATAGCCTTTAATTAAAATAATTACAAATAATACGTTTTCTGTAAATGTAACAATTAACACCTAATGCAGCCCACATTTTACACCAGTTATTTTGTTTGTGGTGAAGAACAGGCAGGATTTATGGCGGTTGTGACGCAGTTGTTGAGGCCACGCCCCCTGTGCTTGATGCGTGACTGTGTTCAGTAAGTCACAGCGGTTATTTGAACTGATATGGCGGGGGATTGTCACGACATCCGCCGCTCAAATGTGTAACACAACGCGCTGCCGTGAGTTGAGCCGGGTCGCTTCTGCGTTTCTCATGCAAATCGATTCACAAGGGCGCTTTTAAACCTCCCTTCCTCCATCCTTAAACACACAGGCACGCACGAGTTCAGCTCGCTCCTTCAAAAATGTACGTAGTCTATTGGCTATTCTTAGCCAATAACCGTCTGGTAAAGTCATATTCCTGTCTTCTTCTTATGTATTAGGGGTACGTCACGATCATCCCACTCCTCAGTTTCATTTAGCCTGAATCTGCGTGTATTTCCTATAACAGGCTGCTTGCATGTCAGGTGTCTTGATACTTTATCGCCCTCTCTCACGGAACTGGGACGAGAAGTGCGCAGCAGTCACGCCACTCGTTGCTGTGCACGGCCTGATATGAGAAGCGACATACTGGCAATCAGCTTTAATTGATTCGCGAGATTGGGTTAACACACGTTTGCGTGCAGACAGCACAAAAAGACCATTTGGTGTTTAGGTTCCCTGGGAGGCACAAATCCCTCAGGGCTGAGCACAAGGCTGAAAAGTTGTATGTGGAAACAAATAACAAACCTCAGCAAGCCTATTTATTGCACAAAGGAAAACATGCCCTGCTAGGCTATATATAACAGTCAGATGGAGAAAACAACATAACGTGTAATGTGAAAAATATCCGCACACAGATATACAAATAGACACATATGGCACATGTTTTTTAATATTAATTAATTAACTGTATGGACTATCAGCTCCTGCAAACTGGCGCTTTTTTCATTTTCAGACAAGAAACAACCACGGTTACATGCACAAAAATATCTCGATATTAATCTGAATTGGTCATAGTTCTATATGCATCATGTAAATGGGTCAATGACGTGACGGGTCATTTTTTTTTTGTCCAAAGGCCTTAATAATGATAAAAAACAAAGATATGACGTCCAAAGTATGTACAACTAGATCTCTTTTATTGAATCCAAAAGGTTTTAATTATATTTTGCTACATTTGAATGATTTTAAAGTGTTAAAACGTCATTCGGTTTGACCATCCAAAGACCAATACAGCCATTTCATTTGTGATTAAAATATCTTAAAATGTAATAAATGTATATATTTTTTATTCTGGCATGATTTTATAACATCATATATCAACATTAAAATTATGTGTAGAAGTCGTTGCTTTGTTATGAGAAAGAATGTCCGGAAAAATTTATTTCATTGATGTCATTCGGAGTAACCAATATAAAGGGACCATTTTGGATCAAGTCATGTGATCAATATCATGTGACAGGATGTGACATCATTCAGATGCCTGCAAAGGACCACATGATCATGAAGCAAAGTAACTAACTCTTTCTTAACTATTTGAAAAATTCATGTTTTCACTCTCATACGCATGTCTCGAAACATCAGGTCATTCGGTACAACTGCTATAAAACATGGAAAATGTTGTAATATTTAAAAAAATTGTATTACATATAAAATGTTTGATTGTACTTTTGCTAGCTAGATATCAGCCTGTTAGCATTGTTTGAAAATATTGTCATTTGGTATAACCAAAAGTGTCATTCGGTAAAACTGAAATTTTGGTTAAACCAAATGACTTTTTTGGTGACAAATTTTGTCCATCTTGTAAAAAAATGACAAAAGCAGTGTTAATTGATTATAAAAACACATAATCTTATTGTTAACACTTAATAAAACTTTATATTTATTAATTATTAATTATATCTCCATTGTGTTTTACACATGGCTACATGTGTTACAATAGTTCACAGAATATATATATTTTTATGTTTTTTGCTTAATAGCAATTCTGGGTGATTGGAGAAAAAAACAAAAAAAACAAATCAGCATACAAACAGGTGAATGCTCTACTTTGTTATTTTTAGGGCAAGAAGAAAAATGTATGAGTTGATTAAATTAACAGAAAGGAAGATATTTAGAAGGTTGTTTGTAACCAAGCAGATCTCGCCCCCCATTGACTACCAAAGTAGGGAAAATAAAATATATACATACTATAGTCAATAGGGGGCAAGATCTTCTTGGTTACAAACATTCTTCCAAATATCTAAATGATGGGTAAATGATGACAGAATTTTCATTTTTGAGTGATCTATCCCTTTAAATTAGAAATGAAGAAAAGTACTGCAATTTAGAGCGAGCATGTCCAATATTTTCAGAAAAGAATGGTCAGTTTATTCATATTCATCCCATACGACAAGCGCTGTATATTCCAAGTGTTCTGTGGGTATATGATAGGGTTTCCTGAAAAACGAACCAAAATTGAATGTATTTTTAAACGAAATTCTTGACCTTGGCAGTTGGTCCATTCTCACCTAAGCTTATGCTACGCTTACAGAGGTCACCGCCGGAACTGGACTCTCTCATGAACACGCAGACGGCTGTTGCTGATGTAGTGATAAATTGGTATCACTACATCAGCAACAGCCCCCCCCCCCCCCCCCCCATTATTCCTCTATTAAAATTATAATGACCATTTATGTCTGTATTAGTTAGCTTATGTATTAGCATAGCATACGGATACCCGATTAGCCTGATAGCTTAGTTGATACACGGATTTAGGCTACACTTACCCGACATGTCTTCACAATCATCTTTAATGTGCTAAATTGTTAAATAAATAAAACTAATTAATGATGTTCAATTATTAACTTTATAGGCTATTATTATTATCATCAATTAACAGTTAATCAAGTGTAAGAAATTACATTCAGTTGGTTTTTATTATGCACTAATACGTTTTCTTACGCATTATATTGTAAGCAATGGGTATTTTAAATTAATATAATCTGTATATATACGAATTAAGGATAATCATTAACTGACAGTTTGTGGAGACCCGATTTTAAGGAAGATCCTGATTTGTCATGACACCGGAAGCCAGTGATTATAGTTTATAAAGTTTTAAATATGGATATTTTTCCTACAAAAACAATTGCTTCACTTCAGAATGCAGAGTCGTATGGATTATATTTATGATGGATTAATGCGCTTTTTAGAGCTTTAGAAGCTATTCAATGCCATTACAAATCTGGGAAGAATCAGGATATTATTTAATATAACTCAATATTATAATATACAATATAATTGTGTTCAGCTGAAAGAAGAAAGTCATATAGCCTATAGGATGGCTTGAGGGCAAGTAAATCATGGGATCATTTTAATTTTTTTGGTGAACTATTCCTTTAACGTATCACAATCAGTACCAGTTTAATAATTCATTGTCAGAACTTTTTATTATATTGCTTGCTTTCTGAGGTTTGTTGTTTCCACATACAACTTTTCAGCCTTCATTAAAAAAACAAAATCTTACAAACATTGACAAACAGCATCCATAATATCATAGGTAAACAGCCTGTAGTGAGAGCTTCTGAGAAATACAAATAGCAGTACAAATAACAGAGGACATATTCAATACCTCTATGTATGCATTTTACAAATCAATAAAACAACTTCAGTGCCTTTTCATTTTTTCTTCTAGACTCCACCCATTCATTCCTACTCTCACGCACAGGCGCAAATACGCCACAGCATGCACAGGGGATCGCACGCATACACTCAGTCACATCCTAACGCACGCAAACACACTCATTCAGTGACTTGTCCTCTCGGCAAGGCTCTATTTACTTTACACACTTCCCCACACACATAGCGTGCCTGGATGAACTCCATAAACGCAAGCTTCCCAGTCCCGCGGGCACACCGCCATTAAACAGTAGTGGCTCTCCATTGGAATAACACGACATGCAATCATCCATGATCCTATACTATCATTATTAATGACATTTATGTAACATTACTATTCAATCATGACAGGATCAAAATCTAGAGACGCATTACGCGCAGAAAGAGTTAAATCCCGACTGCCCGGACATTGCGTGTCTTCTAGGGTTTAGCACAGAGAGACACATAAGGTCGGGGTTTCGAGGATTTTCTCTAAAAAAATCCCCTCAAAGCCCACTTGTTTTATTTTTATCACACACATCCTCGCTATTCTGCTGTAAATGCGGATCAGCCATCACGAAGGCACAGTAGAGCTAATCTGCATTTATAGACATGATTCACGACCTAGATCTAATGAGCCCATGCTGTCAAAGAAGCGAAACATGGGCACGACGATGTCCTTAAATAAACGCAGTTCTGTTAGTGCGTGTGTTGGGTAAATGAATCACTTCTCTTGCGCTCAGCGTTCTATTCTCTACGCTGTTTGCGTAGAAACCTGCGTTGTCGTTATAGTGACTGCGCAACGCTCAAGTTTCACTTTTGAGGCGAGCTTTTAACGCGCATTGATTTATATAACTTGAGTTTAAACGTTTTTGTAGCAAACGGACAAAATAATGGGTATGTAAATACTGTTACACTTTTTAAAATCGAGTTTTTTTCACTAAACCGTTGAAAGCAAACAGAAATGTCACCAAATATGAAAGTTTTAGAGTTCGAGCTAGCGTGTTTTGTTATGCTATGCATCGTTGCTAATCTGTTTAAAATGAAAATGACAACGAACGCTGCAGTATTAAAAGCCAAATGTTTCGAAAGGATGAAATGAGACTAAATATTCATCTCTGGTTGAGATGTGTGTGTGTGTGTGTATATATATATATATATATATATATATATATATATAGAGAGAGAGAGAGAGAGAGAGAGAGAGAGAGAGAGATAGATAGATAGATAGATAGATAGATAGATAGATAGACAGATAGATAATATTCTATAATATTCACATTCATTGCTTATCTTATGTGTGACAGTGTTAATTTAGTATCGATGAGATGCTATTATAGTTTTTATTTAATTTTTTTATTTTTATATTTTCCGTCTTTCATTTTAATATTAAGATTTTCTTCATTTAGTTGTGTTTTTGTCATGTTTAGATGTCTCGGATGTCATTTCAAGATGTCTATGTAGTTTTAATATTTATTCACTTTTTTTCTCCCCACTTTTTCACTTATTTTAGTATTTCTTTTTAAACTAAATGAACATTGTTGCCCAGACAACTATCTGGATAAAAAAATTAAAGTTTTATCTATTTTATTATATTATATCTATTTTATTATATCTATTTTATTAATTATATTGTTATTTTATTTCAGTTAACATTTATTTTTTTTAAAAAATTTTTTAATATATGAGTATAAAAGAGTATGAGTACTTACAACAACAACAACGACATTTTTATTTCAGTCCTTGCAGTCAATTATTCATAAGAAAAATATACATTATGCCTACCCTATATACATATATTTCAAATGAACGTCATACTTTTTTCCCCTGGACTTGATTACTACAAGATAACACAAGACATTTTCCAAAAATATACATAGATAATTTCAAAAATACACATTTCAAATAATAATAATACAATAGTTTAAATATTACATACTCAAATATTTCTTATTAAATTATATAATTTTTTATCACCTTGTTTTTAAGCATTTTCTTAAATTTACAAAGTGATGTACACAATTTTAATTCCTTGTCACAATTATTGCATACGTTTACCCCTTTGACAGATATACTTCTACTTTTTATATTAGTTCTTGCCCTTATTTTGCTAAACATACATAATACTCTTAATTTATACTGACTTTTTCTTATTGTGAACAGCCTTTGGATACAATTTGGAAGTAAATTATTATATACCTTATACATTACCTGTGCAGTATAAAATCCACTAATCCAGTATAGTACTATAGTAACTCTGATGTGTGATGGTTTGTATTATAGTATCACTATCAGTAAATTCAGTAAAATTAGCATTTCTTTCTTCTGTCCTATAGAGAAGATCCCTAGGGAGATGGCTGATAAAGAGGACATGGAGATACACACCCCCTCATACCCCCTACCCCTGGAAATACAGCAGGTAAATAACATTAATTTCTCAGATTTTACACCCCTGCTGTGCAGGTGTAATTGCACAGGTTCTCAGATTTGTTGCCATTATACTCCATCATAATCACAGACACTTCTCATCTCTGCGTGATAGAGAGGGAAGTTTGATATTTTGTGATCCGTTGTGCTCCGGGGCAGCTGGCGAGAGATATGAGAAGACCAGCATTCATTCTGTCTGATTTATCAGGTGCCTTTGTGTCCTAAAGAGGTCATGTTGCGCTGGCTTGTATAAGAGGTATATTATCAAAATCTACTTTGTTGTAGTAAAAACATCTTTTTCTGCGTGTCTATTTCTCTCACAACTCCAAAAAAGGTCTACTTGTTAAACCAGTTTGCTATTTTTATTCCAGTATTTAACAAATAAAAGTTTGCCAGGATGAAAGTTTTGAAATGCCAAATTGTTTTTATTTTTCGTTTAAAGGGGTCATGACATGAGAAATCAAATTTGCCTTGATCTTCTGGCATATAAGAGGTCTTTGTACCATTAAATTCATGGCTTAAATGAATTCATAGCTTAAAATATCTTCCTCATTATAAACACAGCATTTATTTAATCAAGCTCCAAAATTGGCTTGTTTGGATTTTGTGGGATTTGTGACGTCACATGGGCAAATACATTTGCATATGACTTCCTCAAGAGCAAGACATCGATGTATAATTATATCATCGCACCATAGGCCCCGCCCACTGGCGTTCAGTCGCTTAACGGCTGACATTTGCCTACACTGGATGTGAGCGTCGCGTCCAAAGCAAATAGAAGCCATTATAATCACTGATGCTGTCTACACTGATACAGTATATAGATAGAGCTGCATGATTAATTGTTAAAAGATCTCGATCTCGATTCAAACACCCACACGATTTTATTCTTAAATGACAGCGATTTACCTGTGTCTATTAAACCTTTGACAAGTACGAACATTCAAATCTGTGTTTGCTCTGCCGCTGAGCCAGAGAGAGCAGTTGTCATGAATAAGTATGAAACAGCTTCACAAACAGTCTTTTCAACCACACACAGTATCATTATTTCTGTCTTACAATAATTCAAATCATCACAGAAGTGCTGGGGTAAAAGTTTATAGTTCAAATATAAACACTGATGTCTACGGTAGTGATGAAAATAGACTAATCACCTTTGGAAAGTAGCTTGACACTTCAAATAAAGTATCAATTACATCGTAACACCAGTAGGTGGCGACAAGTGACTGTTAAAAATTGTTTGTGTCATTGAATCATTCACTCAATAGATTCATTCAAAAACGAATGAACGAAACAAGTGAAATCTTTATGAATGAGTCGTTGAATCATTCATTCAAACTGTTAAATATTTTTTAAATAGAATTCACATTTTGTTAGAACCTTCAGTAAATTTAAAGGTCCCGTTCTTCGTGATCCCATGTTTCAAACTTTAGTTAGTGTGTAATGTTGTTGTTAGAGTATAAATAAAATCTGTAAAATTTTAAAGCTCAAAGTTCAATGCCAAGCGAGATATTTTATTTAACAGAAGTCGCCTACATCGAACGGCCAGTTTGGACTACATCCCTCTACTTCCTTCTTTAATGACGTCACTAAAACAGTTTTTTGACTAACCTCCGCCCGCAGGAATACACAAGAGTTGCGTTTGTAGAGTGTGTTTGTCGCCATGTCGTCGAAACGCTGTTATTTTCATCCCGCAGTCCAATCACCGGGTCTGATTCCGGCTCAGATTGATATGGTAAAATTAAAGACATGTTTACAATAACACTGAGCGCGTGCATCTCCACGATATGGTAAGAGGCGTGACCTTTCCGGGCAAGGAGCGCTAAGCTGCTGTCGAATCACAACACAGGAACCGCTGGCACAATCAGAACTCGTTACGTATTTCTGAAGGAGGGACTTCATAGAACAAGGAAGTCATCAGCCCGTTTTTATGACAGTGGAAACAGCGGTATACAGATAAGTAAATTATGTGAAAAATACTGTGTTTTTTTACACGCGAAACATGAACACGTTATATTGCACACTATAAACACAATCAAAGCTTCAAAAAACCACGAAAAATGGGACATTTAATGTTATTTTGTTTAGTTGTCTATTCGTGGGAGAATTGTGATCCATATAAAAAAAATAAAAAAAAAGTGTGATTCTCAATTAATCTATAATTGTGCAGATCTATATACAGATGCGTGTTCAGTTTCTGACATACTCCATCCACTTGTATGTTTGTTCAGAGCATTTGACTGAAGATGTCTTGTACACGAGGCACAGTGTATTGAAGAGTTTGCAAAGAAACATTTGTTGAAAGATGAAGCAGCAACTGTATTGGATCTGACAGCAGCTGCATCACAAACTTTGTAAACAATAAACAATTTGAAAATGCTTTGTCTGTAAATGACAATATGGATAATATTTTCAAAACACTCGTGTGCAATAGCGAGTGAGCGTTGACAATGTTTTTCTATGCAATGATGTTACTGACAAGCCTTAAAGGAATCGATATTAAAATAATAAAAATGTCATGACACCTTTGAAGTAAAAAAAAAAACAAAAAAAAACACACCTTTTTATTTAAAGCCTTATGTGGATATTAAATAGACTGTCTATCAGGAACATCACTGCTATTTATATGCATAAGGTTATTTTTGCTCTCTGGTTCCACAAAGGAACTGAAACTCGGTCACTGAGATACCTATCCTACGCTGACCATGTTTATCTCAGAGGATAAAAGTGTAATCTTTTTAAGTCACATGTACACGTTTTGTCCTAAGATGCCCTCAGTTTATGCAACGTATTTACATAGGGAGGATCCCAATTAAATGAACACCTTATGCTATTGTTTTCTGTGGCCCAGATTCATTGCGTGCTACTCACAGGTTGAACGCAAGGTCAAAAATGGCTTCAAGCTATTATCCTTGGGCTATAAACAATTAATTTAAAGACTTTTATATGACTCGTAAATATGACGTTTCAGATATCAAACAAAAATTATAAAGTACATCTGACTTTTAACAAACACCAACACTAACTTCTCTCTCTTAGGAATTTCTGATTGAATTCCCTTCCTGTTTTTTCCTTTCTGGCTTTAACCCACATCCGCCTGTTTTATAATGTTCAGTCTTTTCACTATTCATTTTTGATGTTAGCGTGGCAAGTGGCTCCACTGTGACAAGAGAAATGATGGAGATCCCACTGAGTCTCACTATGGTGCCTCTCTCTAGCTCTGCTTCTCACTAAATAATGAATGGGACAAAAACCAGCCACATTTTCTACCTTGGGAGACATGGGGGGATAATGGCGGCACATGTTGCTTGTTCAAAGGCATGATAGTAACCTCAGCTCCCTCCGCTGCTCAGCTTCCACACACAAACAACACATTCTCTCACCTCTCACCTGTCTCTGCTGTGCATCTTGGGCTAGGTCAAAAAACTAACTAATCTAGTGCAAGATACAAGTGTATTTTGGTATATTGTGTAAATAACATGCGAGTTAATAACTTTATCAGGAACTGCAGTATAAAGCATGTGGTTTAAATGGCAAGAATGATGTTCTACTTTTACCTTAGTGGAAAATTTGGCATCAGAGTTTTATTGAGGATGTCTTAAGATTTTTTTTTCTTCCATCCCAAACTCCATATGGCGACACATACGTGAACTATTACTCCCTTAAAGCCACCGATATGTGAGTTCAAATGTTTTTAATAGAGGAAGTCTTTCACATAGAGACTGGCTCAGACTTTCACAAGTCTCTGAGTCAAGTCTCAAACCCTTTATGGTAATAGTTTTCCCAGTTTTTGTTCTGGAAAAAAAGGGATTTCCTTTATTAAGTCATTAAGTCATGCATACACTATCAATAAAATGTTTTTTTTTTTTTTTTTTGTTGAAAGAAACCAGTACTTTTATTCAGTAATGATGCATTAAATTGATCAAAAGTGACAGTAAAGACATTTATAATTTTACTAAAGATTTTGATTTAAAAAAAAAAAAACACTGCATTTTTAATGAGAAAACACGCATCAATGGTGTTGACTTATGAAATTGCACATGGTTTGTCTGAAAGCATATTAAAAACACCACATAGACATATAAACAACTTTAAAATGCTTTAGCAATGTTTTTAAAGACCACTTTAAAAACATTTTAAAAAATTAACTCCAAACTTTTGAATGTTGTATATCTAAAATATCAATGTTTTAAATGTTTTAGAGAACATTTACCTAAAATATATGATAATGCGAGTTGCCTCTGCATTGCTATGTAGATTCATATTTATCTGTATAACAATGCAATTTTTTTTTATTGAGGAACTGAATTTATGTATATATATATATATATATATATATATATATATATATATATATATATATATATATATATATATATATATATTATTTATTTATTTATTTATTTATGTTTTTAAATGAAAATTTCTGGAAAATTTTCTCAACTCTTCCTCTGTTGGCAGGTGTAAATTTGTATCCTGTTATCATTGGCTTCTAAGTAGAATGTATAGATTATGGATGAATTGTGAGCTGAAATTTCCTCCTTTATAACTCAAAGCTTCTGTGAAAAAAGCCATAGCAAAAAAAGAAGCATTCTTATTTCTCTCCCATAAGAACAATAGAAGACAACGCTCCACCCCCATCACTTTCAGTTTGTTTGTCTCTGTGTGCGTTGGGCTGTAGATCAACATGCGGGCAAAGGTGATTCTTCCCAGCCACTGCCCTTCTTCTCTCACCACGCGAGGAAGTGTGTGTGTGAAGGCGGAAGAGGAAGGAGGGAATTGGGGAACTCATCCAGGCGTCAAATTCACCCATGAGTGCTGAAGGCCATCGTCTGCCCCCTCCTTGCCCCAAGTCCTATAGTCTACACCCCCTTCCCCAATTCAACAGCCATCCTGCTGTCATGTAATGTGTTGGCACTGTGGGTCCAGATGAGAATCTCAGCATTGGCTCATGGTACAGTGAGCACCACGGGGGGTCTTTATCTCCATGAAAATCCACAAAGCTGCAGTCACGAACCGTCCTCTCATTCACGTGCTCCACTCACAAACACCCACACACTTGCTTTGAAACGTACTGTAATTTAGGGAAATTAAGGAAAAATCAAGGAGAAATTCCTTAGCCGCTTACTATTTTTGGTGATCAGCAGTGTCCGAGGCTATTTCATTTCTAGTAGGAGATGAGAGAAGATCAAATACAAAGGAGATGAGAGGCAGAAATTGACACTGGAACCAGTTCTGGAGTCTTAAAGGGATAGTTCACCCCCCCCAAAATTTAATTCTTTTATATTTACTCACTGTCATGGCGTTTCAAACATGACCGTAACCACTGTAGACACTGAGGGGGACAAGTCCCCCCCCAATTATCAGATGTGGCCAAATTATCCCCCGTCACATATTTGATGTTCTTGCAGCTGCTCTTCTTCACTTCATTACACTCTGATCTGTTTGTTTTGATAAAAAAAAAAAAAAAATGTAAAAGGTAGGATAGGCAATTTCAGAGAGCCTTTTTTAATATTTAGACTACTTCTATTATTGATTGCTATCAGAATATTAAGAGAGTTTCAACCAGTAAAACAAAAGTGTTTATGAAAATCATTGCCTACATTAGATTTTTAGGCTCTTCTTCCTCAGTGCTCTAACAGCTCGACAATTGCAAAATATCAACTACAAAATATAAACTTCAATATGTTTTAAAAAAATGTACAATATAATTGTTTATCATTAACAGTAATATCCAATGACTGTCCATTTTATAATTGTCCATTAAATTTTGCAGTTTTGAACTGAAAATATAGACTTTTTTATATGATTAATATAATAAATTATTGAATATATGTGACAAGAATCATCAATAGAGCGGTTTGCAATATATTAGATGTTCAATTAACAATATACTATAGTATGTTATGCAGTATTAAAGGAAGATTTCGCCAAAAATGAAAATTCTTTAGCTGTTGTTCACTGCAATGGTAAAATTTTTAGTAAATAAACATTTTTTCTGGCTGTTCATCGCATAAAGCTATCATATAGCTTCAAGACAATACGCATATAGTCATATTAACTTCTTTTATGATTTTTTTTTTGTCCTTTTTGTAAGAATATACAGTATGTTAACCGAACATACACATGCACACAAAAGTAGGTTTTCTCTCACCCAAATGTTTAAGACATAGCCTTTGTTTCAAACTAATATACTTTTATTTTTTAGGTGGACACAAAAGTAGAATTGTGATATTATGAAGCTCTTACATAAAATCTTCAGTTCATAGGTTATAGTCAAACTCCAAAAAGTATAAAAAAAACATCTTAAAAGAAGCTAATATGACTATATGCTTATAGTCTTGAAGCTATATGATAGCTTTATGTGATGAACAACCAGAATTGATGTTTATTTACTAAAAATTTTACCATTGCAGTGAACAACAACTAAAGAATTTTCATTTTTGGTGAAATTCTCCTTTAATGCTGCATAACATACTGTACACTCTAAAAAATGCTGGGTTAAAAACAACCCAAGTTGGGTTAAATATGGACAAACCCAGTGATTGGGTTGTTTTGACGCAGCGGTTGGGTTAAATGTTTGCCCAACATGCTGGGTAGTTTTATTTAATTCAACTATTGTTTAAAAATGATTATATGTCTGGCTTAAAATGAGCCCAAAATAGGTTGGAAATTAAAAATCAGACACATAATTACTAGAGGCAACAATAATAATCAAAAGATGAACATTTATTAATAAGCAATTTAATACATTTTTATTATTTAATTATTATTCATTAAACATATTAATAAATGTTAATTTCCAACCTATTTTGGGTTCATTTAAAGTGATCAATAAAGTAATTTTTAAACATCAGTTGAGTTAAATAAAACTACCCAGCAGGTTGGGTTAAAGATTCAACCCAACAGCTGGGTTTGTCCATTTTTAACCCAGCTTGGATTGTTTTTAACCCAGAGGTTAGAGGAAATTCATAACAGGTTTCTTTGTGTAGCGGTTGGAGGGGGTTTGTTCATTTGCCGAGGTATTGGGGGTATGTTGCGTGCCTGTAACACTGACCCACTTCTGACACCGGATTTGATGGGGGCAGATGAGAAGAGGGGTGGGGTGGGTGGAAAAAAGATTAGGGGTCTGTTTTTAAAGACCATGGCACGTAAACTGCTCTTGCCTACCTGGTGCGCATGAGACGATAACCTCTGAGGCTTGATGATGGCAGAAAGATTCCATTTAAATTAATTATAGCTCTTTCCTTGATAAGACCTCTGCTGTTATTTTCAGCCCCCCTGCTATGTGTCATATGTTTAATTCAGCTCGTCCCAGGGAATTGTGGCAAGTGCCATCATATCAATTAAGAAGACATAAAATAGGCATATTTTGGCTTTGATATGACCTTAAAGGGAGTTCACCCAATAATGCTGTCATCATTTACTCATCCTCAAGTTGTCCAAAGCTGTATGAGTTTCTTTCTCCTGTTGTACACATGAGAAGATATATTAAAGAATGTGGGTAACTATTGACTGCCATAGTATTTTTTCTTCCTACTCTGGGAGTCAGTAGGTGCCATCAACTGTCTGGTTACCCACATTCTTTAAAATATCTTCTTTTGTGTTCAACAGAAGAAAGAAACTCATACAGATTTGGAACTGAGTAAATGATGACAACATTTTCATGTTTACATTTTACATTTACATTTACATTTATTCATTTGGCAGACGCTTTTATCCAAAGCGACTTACAAGTGAGGAATACAACAAGCGAGTCGTCATGACGAGGCAAATAGACAAGAAGTGCTCATAATACAAGTTATAGGCAGTGCTCAGATTATCCTAAGCTACAATAGAGAGGGATTAGAGGAAGTGAAAGTATAGGAGTAAGAAGTTTTTTTTTTTTTTTTTTTTTTTTTTTTTTAAGATTAGGTTAAGTGCTCACGAAAGAGATGGGTTTTCAGCTGTCTTTTGAATATTGCCAGGGATTCCGCATTCCGGATGGAGGCAGGAAGATCGTTCCACCAGCAAGGAACAGTGAACGAGAACGTTCTGGAAAATGATTTTGTGCCTCTCTGTGATGGTACCACAAGCCTTCGCTCCTTTAATGAGCGCAGGTTTCTGGTAGGAGTGTAGACTCGTAAGAGTGAGTGGAAGTAGGAGGGTGCTGAGCCATGTTTGAGTGAATTATCCTTTTAAGTGGGAAGTGTGTAATTTCTGCAAAACTAGCAGCATTAAAAGGAATTGCAGTCTATTTGTTTTAGTGTTTACAACAACATTGGCATCATTTGGGATGACTTCTTTGTCAAATAATAGAAAAAAGGGCTTGTCTGAAGTCATTATTTTTGCAATTCTCTTTAGTGCCGCTAATAGCATACACACTTCACCTTTCATTTGACTTCCCAGACTATTTTAAAATGTCTCCCTGGCATAACCTCTCAGTCAAATACATATGGAAGCTTGTTTCCTCCACTTAATAAAAAAATAAAAAAAGGTAATTGTGACTTTTTTTCTCACAATTGTGAGCTTGCATTTCACAATTCTGACTTTTTCTCTCAGAATTGCGAGATTTAAACGTGCAATTGCGAGTTAAGTCAGAATCGCATGATATAAAGTAAGAATGGTGAGATACAAAGTCACAATTCTGACTTTTCTCTCGAAATTGTGAGTTTTTAATCATGCAACTCTGACTTTTTAACTTGCAATTCTGACTTTTTTCTTAGAATTGCGAGATATAAACTCACAATTGCGAGTTATAAAGTCAGAATTGAGTAATATAAAGTCAGAATTGCGTGATTAAAAACTCACAATTTCGAGAGAAAAGTCAGAATTGCAAGTTATAAAGTCAGAATTGCGAGTAATAAAGTCAGAATTGTGAGATATAAACTTGCAATTCCCAGAAAAAACGTCAGTCTTTTCCCCCTCACAATTGGACATTATAACACAAAATTGAGAGTTTATATCTCACAATTCTGACTTTATAACTCGCAGTTGCGAGAAAAAAAGTCAGGATTGTGAGATAAAAAGTCGCAATTATCTTTTTTATTTTTTGTTTAATGGTGGAAACAAGCTTCCATAAATACGTTTACTGAATCCGAAAGAGTGATTTCTTTTTCCTTTATTCAATGAAGGTTATATAAAATGAACTTATATATTTTCCCCCTGAGTAGAGATGTAGAAGCAGGGCCTTTCCTGTCTTGAAGTATCCATCCAGCTCAGTACAAGGGATGTGTGTAAGCATGTGTGTGAGGAGGCCAGTGTGTTTGAGCGCTAAGCGGATGTGTCAGTGCCAGGGGCAGAGGCCTCCCCGAGGGCCATCACTGTCACGGGAACACGTTCCTACTGGTGGCAGACATCGTCCCCTCGGGCCAGCATGTGCGTGTGTGTGTAAGCCTATGCATGCGTGCCTGTCTCTGAATGCGTGAGGGAGAGAGAGCGGGGGGATCAGGGCTTTCAGATTCCGTGCAAATGTCCACATTTCTCCGGGAGGCAGACAGTTGCGTGTGCATGTGTTTGGACAGTTGGGTAAGCAGGATCACAGACAGGCTTTAACTGAGATGGGGTCAAACTCGTAGAACCCAGTGTTGCATTTGTGCGTATGTGAAAAATCCAGCCGTGATACAAGACACTGTAAGATTGATTAAAGGAAAAAGGGTAGAACGTAATGACTTGTTCATGATTCTACATGCTGGTCAGTCCTGAAAATAAACATTACTGAGTGAAGGGGTGAAAAAGACTGGTGAGAGATGGGATGATACAAATGCAAATAAATCATTCAGCTTCCCCACTCTGCAAGAACCTCTCTATCACTTCTCTTTTCACAAGCGCTATTATCAGAACGAGTCGCAGACCGTATAGCTTTACAGTAAAATGACTGGAACGCACAGCTGCAGGCCCGGTCATCATAAACACATGTCTCTTACAGTAAGCGTAACAGAAACTGATGCTGATACAAATACTGAAACTGCCTGACCTTTTCTGTTAATTTCTGCTTGTAATCACAAATGTAAATGAAAGGGAAACACATCAGCTACATTGTGCTGTTCAGATCAAGGTTTAGTGGGCTTTTGGTGTGGCATTTGCAAGCTGACAGGTCTCTTTCACGCCGGGGAGGAGTGGCAAGGCTGGGTTGTTTGTCATTCTCAGAAGGTCTTTATAAAGCTGCCACTGGATTCAGTGAAGAGTGACGATGTACAGAAATGACTGTGCAAATAATATCTATGAAATATAATCAATGACTAATTTGCTCTCTCTGGACTCCTGGCATGTGTGTGTGTGTGTGTGTGTATGTGCAGCGGCATTGCTAGATTTAATGATGGTAGGTGAGTAGGTAGATGGGTAGGTAGATAGAGGTTAGATGGATACATGGATAGATGAAAGGATGAAGGGAAGGTTGGTGGATGGATGATAGATAGATAGATGAATGGATGATTAATGTGTAGATGGGTTGATATATGGATACATACATTGTGGGCAGACAGACAGATAGATAGATGGGGAGGTGGGTGGGTAGATAGTAGGGGTGTTATGAGACACAAGATTGAGTTCACAAGAATGAGAGAACGACAAGATTTTTGCACAGTATTTTTAAGACGAAATACATAACTAGATAAATAGTCTGCAGGTGCATTTGAAACGTTTTAACTAATCATCTTGAAATGAATGTCATTTCAGTTCTACTTTCTGAGTATGAATTATGCAGTAAAAGACAACAATACTCAAGCACTGTAAAAGGTTTTGGCACAAACTCAACTGACAGGCTTCTGTCCTGTATGATTTCATATGTGTCTCTTCAGACCTTACTGTACATGATTTATGAGCTTCTTCAACTTTTGACCTTTTTAACTGAACTCCTTTCCACAGAATTGTCATAGAAATAAAAACAGTATAAATGAAAATGAATAACAGTTTTCTCTTATTCTTATTAAGTGCAACCATAATCAAAGTAATCAAATAGAGACCAAATTTTCCTTCAAGCATGATCCAGAGCTGAGAGATGGTTAAAACTACACAGCCCAGCCTAAGATAGCTTTCATATTGGGAGATATTTGCATGCATCAGGGAACCGCTTTCAAAATTCGGGGTACTGAAATCACATTTGAATGCGCTTTCAATTGCGTGTACTCTGTTCAACAAGATAAGACATTTGTCAGACACTTGGGATCTGCTGTGCAACAAATCCTCCGCCATGGTCTTGTCAGTCATCTCGTCACTTACTCTCATCACATGATCAGTGAACTCTGATTCCTGCCGCACTACACACGACTATGAAGCTCATGTTGGATGAGCTGGATGGAATTGAAGCGACTGTTATCCAACTAAATTAAATGTAGCGGTGGCATATTCTATCCTAATCTCGTCACATTTTAATCTCGCGAGATCTCGTCACACTCCTGGTAGATAGATTTGTGATAGATCATCTGTGTTTATATTTGTGTTTGTGTTCAGATGGATCATTCAGAGAAGGCCTGTCGTTACTGTGGCGTGAGTTATTTGATCCTGCATGAGTTCCAGCGTCTGCAGGAGCGTTTGTGGGAAGTCGAGAGAGAGCTGGAGCAGGAGAGAGGAAGTGCGGAGAGAGAGAGAACCCTGAGAGAGGAGCTCCAGGAAGCCTACGCTCATCTGGAGAAGCTGAAAGCATCTGCGCTTCAAAAGGAGGAAACGTGAGTCTCAGTCACAGTTCCATGCCTGCAAACATCTGATTATTCTCACATGCACATAAAACAGAATGTTTCATTTCATCTAGCAGATGTATTTTTAGATTAAGGGTGAATGTTTAAATTAGGCTTTAGTTTTGGGTATCAGCATTTGTCTTAAATATTTATTCATTATTAGGCCTGTTGCACACATACTGCACCTGTGGCTCATGAGATTCATTTTGGCATCCCAAAGTGTAATGTTTGTATTCTTTGTTTTGAGAGGTTAGTAAACCCCTGCTGAAAAATCCAGCATAAACCAGCATGAGTTCCATGTTGGTCCAGGCTGCTTTATGCTGGTTAGAGCTGTTTATAGTACTTGTCTAGCTGATGGACCAGGATAGTCATGCTGTTCTCAAGCAAAACTTAGCTGGTGTACCCAGCACTTCTACTTCCCAGGCTGGGGACCAGCAACGTGTATCCCATGATGGACCCAGCATGCAAAACATACCTTATGCTGGTGACCAACAATGCTGGATTTTTTAGCAGGCGTGAATTTTAAACCCAGGCTTGTTGAGCAGAGCTGTGCTTTGAGCCTATGATTTAGATCCAGAATCATAGTGGGTTTTAGATGGGTACTTATCACTCACATTTTCTTCAGAAAGTGTAAAAATCTTCTATCTATCGTCCCATTGCAGTAAAAGAGACTTTATGGCAAAGAGAAAGACTAAATCACATCATCCCCTTAAAAGTGTAGTTAGATTCTATAACAGTGCTGCAGAGGAACTATGATTTTATGCCACCGATTTTCCTCTTGCTTCTCATGGTCTTTTTCACACAAAGTTGTTAAGCACCCACAGGCCAAAATATATGAATTCACTAATCTAGAAAATTTTACACCCACTGCATAACATACATTCAATCTTTCACTTCATACAGCATCCACCCACCTCTTACCCAGAGCGTTTATGGTGCTACAGTTTGGATTTACACGTCATTCTACCCAGTCAAACTAGTTAGTGAGTCAGATCATGACTGAAAACCAATTTTAGTATATAGTCATCTGGTTTATAATTAATACAGTACCTAGTTAGGTCATGAAACTCTAGATGGCGCAGACTTATTAGTTCTTAACTCAATTTGGTAGCGATCACACTGTTGTCTACATAGCGCAGCTGATTGGTTGCTGTTGCATTAGCGGCCAATGAGCTGCGGCTCAACATTCAAACACTTACTGAAAAATTATTTTATTTGTTTATCAGCATGTCATGAGACAATTAACTAACATCAGAGAACCATGCAAACGTGTTGTTAAATTACTGAAATATTACTTTCATGAATTGAGAAATCATATTTTCCTTGAGCTTTTGACATATAAAGGTCATCATACTACAAGGATGTCCTGTCAGTTTCAGAACTGAAAACAGTGGACTAACTTGTGACCAAGCCCAGATTACGACTGGTTGTTGAATGTGCCTATTTATTATGTCATAGAGAGGTGAAAGACGTTTTTAAAAACGTTTTTACTGTGTCACTATTGCTTTGTTACATATCGTGTACTGATTATGTTTACATGTGTAACCAAAACCACCAATTCTGATATGTAGTGATTCATGTACAGTCAGATGTTCTTTGTCTCAAAATCATTTATTGTCAGCAAGTAGGATGAAAATAATCTGTCATTTAAACTGTCATTATATATAGAAAGCGCGAGTTTATCGGTGACTCTCGCCAAAACTCCTGTTATATTCAACAAATCTCTTAGTTAAATCGTGTTTGCACTGTCAGTTATGATGAAAGCATCATTGCTTTCATGCGCTCAACAACATATCTGTGATCGGCTACAATGTTTATCACTGCAACCTTTCATACCACGATCTAAATATAATGCCATAGATCTAAATATAATGCTATAATCAAAACTTTTCACGGTTAGTTAACCTTGAGAGCTGTACTAGTAAAAACGTGCTAAAAGAGAGAGTAATACTAATACTTAGCTATTTCATATTGCAAAGATGTCAGCCAATCACAGCAGTGGGCGTTTACACTGAAGTCTCACAGCAGACACGCCCCTTAAAACAGAGCATTCAAATAAGAGGGCTAAAATCAGGGTGTGAAAAATGCCTTTTATTTCTAAATTATGACATTTTTTTATTTAAAAATTGTACTAACATTATAAATGCACCCCAGGAAACATTATAAAATAATAAAATAATGCAGTTCATGACCCCTTTAAAGGTGCCATCGAATGAAAAATTGAATTTACCTCGGCATAGATGAATAACAAGAGTTCAGTACATGGAAATGACATACATTGAGTCTCAAACACCATTGTTTCCTCCTTCTTATATAAATCTCATTTGTTTAAAAGACCTCTGAAGAACAGGCGAATCTCAACATAACACCGACTGTTACGTAACAGTCGGGATCATTAATATGTACGCCCCCCAATATTTGCATATGCCAGCCCATGATCGAGGCATTACACAAGGGCAGCCAGTATTAACATCTGGATCTGTGCACAGCTGAATCATCAGACTAGGTAAGCAAGCAAGAACAATAGCGAAAAATGGCAGATGGAGCAATAATAACTGACATGATCTAAGATATCATGATATTTTTAGCGATATTTTTAAATTGTCTTTCTAAATGTTTCGTTTGCATGTTGCTAATGTACTGTTAAATGTGGTTAAAGTTACCATCGTTTATTACTGTATTCACGGAGACAAGAGAGCCATCGCTATTTTCATTATTAAACATTTGCAGTCTGTATAATTCATAAACACAACTTCATTCTTTATAAATCTCTCCAACAGTGTGTAATGTTAGCTTTAGCCTGTTAGCCACGAAGCACAGCCTCAAACTCATTCAGAATCAAATGTCAAATGAACACTTTGTAAAGATCCATTTTGAGGGTTATATTAGCTGTGTGAACTTTGTTTATGCTGGTTAAAGGTGATAGAGAGGATTTTTTCGTCGACTGAGAATCCAAAGACTGTTAGTGAGTTTTTGAAATGAGCGCACGCGTAAGAACAGCCCCCCTCCTTCACATCTCATTTCAAAGGAACGCCTCCCAAAACTCGTAAACACTTGTATTGGAACACGAGTGTTTACCACCGGCATTCGCTGTGTCGTGTTAGTGGATTCATTATGTCGGACTCACCGCAGGTAACTCATAATCTGCAGTTGTTACTCCTGTCTCCTGACAAAAACATTGCATGCGGCGCCTGTGGAGTGTGGAAAGTTACTGGAGCGCGCAGCCGCGCTCGTCTCTCACAAGGAACGTCACGGCAGTGATTGACAAGCCAGAGGGCCAATCGTTTACGCGATGATCGCGTAAATGATTGGCTGATGTTTTTAAGGCCCTACCTTGTGCACAGATGATGTATATTAATATTATTCCTTTCAGTGCACCTAATAAATAGTCTTTTATCAGTTAGTAAAGACAGTTTTAAGTAATATTGCAAAAATTTATAAAACAAAACATCCTCTTTAGCACCTTTAAGGCAGTCGAGAGCTTGGGGGCGGGGAGCGCGAGATTTAAAGGGGCCGCGCACTGAATCGGTGCATATATAATTATGGCTCAAAATAGGCAGTTAAAAAAATTAATTAAAAAAAATCTATGGGGTATTTTGAGCTGAAACTTCACAGACACGTTCAGGGGACACCTTATATTACATCTTGTTAAAACTGGTTCTAGGGCACCTTTAAAATCTCAGGGGGTGCTTCAAGTACATATTTCGGCTCACAAAAACATTTGGGAATCCCTGTCCTACAGGACTTTAGTGGGCCCCTCTCATCAGCAGGTCGGGGACTCCGGTTCTCTGATGATGGCGTGTGTGTGTGTATATGAATGCACTTGTTAGTGTGATCACTGTGTGTATATCTATTTGCGTATGTGTGAATAGTTCCTCGTGCTCTGAACTCTTTAGCTCTGGTTTCCCTCATGAGTCACTGTGGGAGAGACGGGCATGCATACGTCTTCTCTCCCAGCTGACGCGAATGCCAGGCATAATTATACCACCACAGCAATCAAAAATGAACCTCTCAACACCTACGCCTCCACAGCTTAGCACAGACAGAAATTCAGAGAACGAGGAGAGAGGTGCGAAGCGAGTGTGCGATTGTGGATCCTATTTCAGCGCTCCCTCCTACTGTTGCTGATAATAATAGCAGGTTGTGTTGTCCGCGTAAGCTCACGAGAAAAACCGAACAGCACAGCAGTCGTGCTTCTAGATCGGCCCCCACTGATTCATTCACATCCAGCACATTCCAGACCCGACACGACAGAGCAGCGGGCGTAAGCGTGTGTGTTTGGGTTGTGTGTTTGTTAGTGGTATGCAGTGGATTTCTAAAAATGAGGACACAAGGTCACTTCTCTGCTTGTGGGCTTTTGAGCTGCATTTCAAAATCAGTCCAAGCTATTTATTGTCATTGTAAGATTTTTTTCCTAAACCCTAAAAATGTACATAAACCCTGCCCCCGAGAACACGCAACAAAGGGGGTGTGGCCATGTTGGGCTGCTTTAGAGAAGAAGAAGAGTTGTTGTAGTAGAGTGTTGTTGCCATGCCGTCATTTTACACCGCACTGCTTCACAAACGAGGGTCAATTCAACGCTGGATTTGCACAACAGATTAACAGATTAACATGATGGCACATGCAAGTGGATGAGTTGAATCAACTCCACAGCAACTACATAAATTTATCCACTAACCATTCAGAAACGTCTAAAAGTTGTAACTTCTTCCTGAGTCTCTCCATCAGTGTCGACTCCGGTTTGAACAATGTAAGGCTGAACACCGTTACTGACGATCCTTATTTTGGCTTTCCCTCTTCTGGAAAGGGGGCTGGGAGCAGCAGCTCATTTGCATTTAAAGGGACGCACACAAAAACGGCGTGTTTTTTCTCACACCCAAATACTGGGCAAATTTGACAAGCTATAATAAATGATCTGTGGAGGATTTTGAGCTGAAACTTCACAAACACATGCTGGGGACACCAGAGACTTATATTACATCTTGTAAAAGGGCCATTACAGTTCTACTTTAACAGACTCTCACAAAGGTGACATTTCGAGCACACGGGCTCTTGACCTTTGTGAGAGTTTGTTAATGAATTTCTATATTGTTGGAGCTTTGGTGTGCTGACTTTACAAAATCTCCTGATTCCAGAGGTTTCAGTAACTGAATGTTCTTCAGGTTTTACAGACTTGAGGCCCGTTCACACCAACAATGATAACTATAAAGATAACTATAACGATAACTATATTAGTGTCCGCGGATGATATCGTTCTGTTTATTCTAAAGCGTGTGCTTTAAATGCTCAAGCTTGTTATAGCAGGATTGATTCTGATTGGCTGTCAATGTTTTTATTGTTCATCAGCTGGATAAAATCATTCTAAAAGTGATTTTAAAGATATTGTTTCTCTGTGCCGTTATCATTATAGTTGTGGTTGCTATTCTTTAATATTAAGAACTATTTTTAGAACTATATCTTAATCGTAATCTATACAGTTATCATCTTTGGTGTGAACGTGTCTTTAGTGACAAAAGAATTTACATGACTTTTCCAGTCTTTTGTGATTACAGGACAAGCCTTTTTGTTTTTACACACAAATAGCAATTAATCTGCAATTTCTACCCAATAAAATATTGTAGGGCTTGATATAACTAGAAAAATGTAAATTCATTATAGAAACATCCATGATTTTTCCAGGTATAGAAAATCACACTTTAAAATAAATCCCTCACATGTCCAGATTTTCCAAGACTGTGGAACCCTGGTGTCAATATGTTATTTATTACTTTTTTTTTCAACACAATTTTTTTTCATATATTTAAATATATATTTTATATATTTAATATAGCTTTTATTTATTACTACTAACTGTTGTTCAGCTGTTATTGTTACACACCACAGGTGTCATGACTCATGAAGGTCACAGGACCTTAAAAGCCCAAAGTATACTTCACATTTTACACATGCAGTGCACAGTGCACGTGACACGAATTTCGTCATCAGAAGAGTGCACGCTTACTGTACATGCGTCACTAAAAACATGCTCACTCACAGATTTCAAATCATTTCAAGTTCATTTTGATTCTGATCAAAAAAAAAGTGTTGATATCTAAGTAGGTGAATTGTTTAGGCTGTAATTTTCATTAGTTTGAGACAGATTAGCACATCTGATTCAGGATGAGTCAGTCACAACCATGGCACTGCCTTCTTTAATGTGATTGTCATATGTAAGTCACCTTCAGTAACCTTATGAGAACACAATGAGTTCAAGGGAGCCAAAAGAGATGCTGCCCTCCTCTAAAACCTTTGGAAGAATGAATTCTTTGCATACTATTTGCTCCCATATTTCATAATATTTCTTTTTTTTTTCTTTTGCACTCATTATTATCATTTTTAAAGGAACATTTCATTTGTATTTTGGAAGATTGCCTCCATTTTCCTTCACATAAAGCTTAATCATACCTGTATTAACAGCTCAAAACATGTATCACTGTGAAAAAAAAAAAAAAAAAAAAAGTGGTTAGAGCTCAATATGCTGATGACAGACCTTTTTTTTCTTTTTTGAAAACAGCTCTAGTTGAGTCTTTCGGTTTGACTCAGACAGTTATGCGACCTGCTAGTGAACCCTCTGAGGTGACACAAAGCAGAACTCAAAGCTATGAAAGGAAGAGGCAGATGTGAGATGGCAGTAAATGGGTCGTGGGAGAGATGGCATGTGGTTGATTGTAGATATTTTAGTGGGCAACAACATCCGGGAGAGAGGTGTGAGAATGGCACAGGCATGTTGCTTTGACGAAGAGCGTTGGCTAGGCTACAGTGCTGGCAGAATTATTAGGCACGTTGATTCGTACCAATTCCAAACCACATTAATCTTAATAACTACTATTAATTTTGTATTTAATCATTTATAATTGATATATAATTGTTCATGAAGGCTGGAAATGAAAAACGCCTTATATTCAGGTGTGCATAATTATTAATTATGTTTTCTTTTACAGATAAAATGAGCCAAAAAAGAGATTTAACTCAGACTGAAAAGTCAAAAATTATTAAATGCCCATGAGAAGGATGCAATACTAATGCAATACTAGAAACTGCAGTTAAGGCATGACCATTGGAAACGCTCAGTGGGTCAGCAGGGTCAGACAGAAACAGGTGGAGAAGAAAAGAGACGTGTTAACTGAAAAAGAATTAAAGGGTTAGTTCACCCAAAAATGAAAATGTCATTTATTACTCACCCTCATGTTGTTCCACACCCATAAGACCTTCGTTCATCTTCAGAACACAAATTAAGATATTGTTGATGAAATCCGGTGGCTCAGTGAGGCCTGCATAGACAGCAATGACATTTCCTCTCTCAAGATCCATAAAGGTACTAAAAACATATTTAAATCAGTTCATGTGAGTACAGTGGTTCTATCTTAATATTATAAAGCAACGAGAATATTTTTGCGTGCCAAAAAAACTCAAAAACGACTTTTTAACAATATCTAGTAATGGCCGATTTCAAACACTGCTTCTGAGCTTTATGAATCTTTTGAGTCGAATCAGTGATTCGATTCGTAAGGCTCTGAAGCAGTGTTATGAACTCGGCCCATATAGATGTTGTTGAAAAGTTGTTTTTTGGCACACAAAAAGTATTCTTCATAATATTAAAGGGTTAGTTCACCCAAAAATTAAAATGATGTCATTAATGACTCATGTCGTTCCAAACCTGTAAGACCTCCTTTCATCTTCGGAACACAGTTTAAGATATTTTAGATTTATATCCGAGAGCTTTCTGTCCCTCCATTGAAAATGTGTGTGCAGTATACTGTCCATGTCCAGAAAGGTAATAAAAACATCATCAAAGTAGTCCATGTGACATCAGAGGGTTAGTTAGAAGTTTTTGAAGCATCTTATATAGATTTTGGTCCAAAAATAATAAAAAATGCGACTTTATTCAGCATTGTATTCTCTTCCGGAATCCTTTCCATTGAATTGATTCCATTGAATTGATTCCATTGAATTGATTCCACTGAATTGATTCCATTGAATCCTTTCATCTGTCGGCGTTGGTAATGCACTTTTACGTCGTTGTTTTTGGGGATTAGGACATCCGCGACATGCACACTTACGCACCATTTTAAAAAAATAGCTTGAATACAGCGTGCGTCTCCCTCAGACTGTAAACGAAACTCTGGCGCACCAGATAACACGTCAGCAGCGTCTTACGTCAGCAGACTCACTGCGGTTCACTGAACCCGAGTTGTGAACCCGGATGAACAACAGACCCGGAAGAGAATACAATGCTGAATAAAGTCGTAGTTTTTGTTATTTTTGGACCAAAATGTATTTTAGATGCTTCAAAAACTTCTAACTAACCCTCTGATGTCACATGGACTACTTTGATGATGTTTTTATTACCTTTCTGGACATGGACAGTATACTGCACACACATTTTCAATGGAGGGACAGAAAGCTCTCGGACTAAATCTAAAATATCTTAAACTGTGTTCCGAAGATGAACGGAGGTCTTACGGGTCATTAATGACATAATTTTCATTTTTGGGTGAACTAACCCTTTAAGGTAGAACCACTGTACTCACACGAACTGTTTTAAATATGTTTGTAGTACCTTTATGGATCTTGAGAGAGGAAATGTCATTGCTGTCTATCAGATTTCATCAACAATATCTTAGTTTGTGTTCTGAAGATGAACGAAGGTCTTACGGGTGTGGAACGACATGAGGGTGAGTAATTAATGACATTATTTTCATTTTTGGGTGAACTAACCCTTTAAGAATTAAGGTGAAGAATTAAGTGTGAAACCATCAGGAACCCTCTGCACCACCATTTTCCAGAACTGCAACCTAGCTGGAGTCTCCAGAAGTGCAAGGTGTCAGGATCTCAGAGACTTAGGTTAGGTGAAGAATCCTAAAAAATGACCCCCACTTAATAAGAATCACACGCTCAAGTGTTGTAAAATACATGAAGATTGAGAGTGACTCTTGAAGGACCAGCACCACATCCTCTTTGCACCACTGTTTGAAGAATTTACCCCCTAGAATCTGGCAGCAAGTTTTGGAAGATCATTTTTAATCCATCTCTGTAAAACGGACTTCAGGGTAGGAGATGGACTAAAAATGATCTTCCAAAACTTAAAAGAGGGTGTGGTGGATGTAGTCCCTCTCAATTGCATTAGTATTGCATCCTTCTCATGGGCATTTAATAATTTTTCATTCAGTCTGAGTTAAATCTCTTTTTTTTGGCTCATTTTATCTGTAAAATAAAACATACCTAATAATTATACACACCAGAATATAAGGCATTTCCAGCCTTCATGAACAATTATATATCACTGATGCAGGTTTTAGAATTACAGCTGCACAGGGAACTTTCAACCAGACAAAATAAAGTTAAAGATGAAGCGTATCATTATTAGACCACTATCATCAAGTGCGTAGCTTTTTTAAGCGTGTCTGTGTGCGTGTGTGTGGCTTTCGCAACGATATAGATTTATCGGGCTGACGGCACTGTACTGGGTTTTGTGGATTTCACTTCCTCATAATGCATCACTCAGCTGTAGAGAATTTTAGATCTCAGTACATCTTGCACGCAAGTTTACCAAATGCTGTGTGTCTGTGGTGAGCCTGTATACGTGTAGCTGCACCTCTGTCACTGCGAGGGTTAATGTGTTTGCATCAAAGCGTATGTGTCACAGCTGCCATATATGCACATCCACACGTACAGCATGCAGGAACAGAGACACGCTATTTGCCTGTGGTTGGTGCAGGAAGTGGAAGAGTATATAGGTGTGCTATTTTTCTCAGCATGCAAATACACAAAACACATACTTAGACATTCTAACCATCTGAAATGTAAAGAATAAAGCAAACACTCAAAGTGATTTGAATGCTTGCTTATTCAGATGGGATTTTGCACTTGTCACATCAAGGTGCGAACATACTTTATATGGCGGTACATTATTTATATGCTAATGCGTGTTTGCGAGGACTCTCGGTGATGGAAAAGGCTTTTGTTTTTGTGAAATTATGTCTGACAGCTTCAATTAGTTTTGAGATATGAATGTTGAAAGGGCCGAGCTTTGTTCTCACCTTAACTAATGGAGATCGACGGGCCAGCTGTGGTACCTGCTCTTCAAAAAACATCCTAAAATATACAGATATGTGTATTTTTTGGTTTTTCTTTATTGTTATTGTTGTTAAAATAATGTAGGTTTTTCATTTTATTTATTTTATTTTTTTACCTCATATGCTTTGTATGTGGTCGCCAAGCCAGTGAGCAGTGAAGCAGTTCCTGTTTTCTGTCTGCGTGAGTTCAGACAGAGGTCACACGATGGCTTCTTTCATTATTGATAAGTGGTTCCCTTAGTAGTGTGAGTGTGTGAATTTAAATGACCCTCTGGGTCTCCCTGTAGGGCTTAAGTAAGACCTCATCAGCGTCATATCATTAATGACTCATCAGTATCCATGTCAGATTTCCATGTAACGGGCATAGGGTTGACAGGGTCAAAAGATCAACTGATGCATGATGGGATTGGATTTATACATGAAGACTGATGAGGTCTGGGTTTGCAGAATCGATTCATCTAGATCCAGTCTGTCTAGGGCTCTACAGGGGATCTGGCAGGTTTAAAAGGAAAGCATGGAGAATGTAAATCAGACACTCTGGGTTTGATTTGTCAAAAAGAGGCTCTGAATGAGTCAATGGAGTGATTAGAGATTCAAATTAGGCCCGTGTCATGCCGCTTTAACAGGGAATTGCCCTAAACGCTTTCCTTTGATATGCCACAATATGACCTTTAAGCAAAAAATGCAAAGCATCTTTTAGAAATGGATAAAGAGGATAAACTGTCTTTGGCGATTCATGCTGTGATTATGAAAATTACACTCCCTATACTGTACAGTAATAATTACTCTGAAACACATAAATACTGCAAGGAGATCAGTCTCCATCAACGAGAGTAATTATTCTTAACAAAAAATTACTTACTATTTTTATTTTATTTACACTGCTATTAAGTTCCCAAGGCAGACTTTAGACGGTCAGTGTAGCTATTGTCAAAAATACTATCGCTAAAAAATGTGGGGTCAGTACATTTTTATTTTTCAGTGAGGATATGTCAGGTGATCAGTGACAGTAAAGGGGTATAATGTAAAAATATATTTTTATTTCAAATAAATGCTGTTCTTTTGAACTTTCTATTCATCAAAGAATCCTGAAAAAATTTATCATGGTTTCCACAAAAATATTAAGCAGCAAAAACGTTTACATCGATAACATATTCACATTGATAACCTTAATAATGTTAGAAAATTTGTTTCTTGATCATCAAATCAGCATATTAGAATGATTTCTGAAGGATCATGTGACACTGAAGACTGGAGTAATGATGCTGAAAATTCAGCTTTGATCACAAGAATAAATTATATTTTAAAATATATTACAATAGAAAATTTCACAATGTTACTGTTTTTTATTTTTTAATGAAATACATGCAGCCTTGGTGAGCAGACGAAACTTCTTTCAAAAACATTTTACCAGTCCCAAACATTTGAACAGTGATGCAAGTAAGTAAGTAAAAAGAAATAATAAAAAACACAATTAAAGGATTAGTTCACTTTCAAATGAATTACCCCAAGCTTTACTCACCCTCAAGCCATCCTAGGTGTATATGACTGTCTTCTTTCTGATGAACACAATCAGAGGTATATTAATAAATATCCTGATGCATCCGAGCTTTATAATGACAGTGAGCGATATGTCCATCCATCATAAACGTACTCCGAGTCGAGGCTTGGACCCAGAAACGCCGTTCCTTACGTCACGACTTAACAAGCGGTTCTGTTCACACAGCGCGGAATTTCTGAGAATGCGGTTGTGAGTTCTGAAAATTTACGGGTATGAGTTCTATTATAGAATGCGATTGTCACTCCTGTAAATAACCGTACTGTGTGTGAACGTAACCGTATTAAGGACTCAAATACAGGACTGACAATCGTATTCTGCTGCTATGTGAACGTGGACAATGTTTTTTCCCCTCTATGCTTATCCTGCTCTCTTCTTCAGACCTATATTGTAATGATTGACACACACACACGCGCACACACACACACACACACACACACACACACGCACACACACACGCACGCACACACGCGCACACACACACACGCGCGCGCACACACACACACACACACACACACACACACACACACACACACACACGCGCACACACATACTGGTTTTTGTGGTTTACGAGGACTTTGATGCTCAAACCAGTAGGATTGTGGTTTAGGGGGACACACCTTTCCCGATGCCCTACAGTGATGATAAAACTATCAAAAATTTTGTTTTGATCTGCAGATCACAAATCTGGCTTTAAAGTTTCTTTACACACAACAGAATGGAAAATATGACAACCTGATATATCAGTGGTATACAAGGACATTCCCGCCCATCCTAAAATGTTCCCGCCTATGACATAATTGTGATTTTTGGGTACAACCTGATTTATGAGGACACCTATTGTACAATACACAAAACATGTCATTTCTCTGGATTACAGGGACTAGTGTGTTTTACAGGTACATGACCACACACAACACACAAACCTGACGATATGGTGTATTACTAAGACTGAGGTGATTAATGAGTACCTGATCTTAAACACAATACACACCTGACACACTCCAACATTATAAGGACGGATGTGTTTAATGGTACATGACCACACACAACACACAAACCTGACGACATGGTGTATTATTAAGACTGAGGTGATTAATGAGTACCGGTTCCTCAATACAATACACACCTGACACACTCCAACATTACAGGGACCAGTGTGTTTAATGGTACATGACCACACACAACACACAAACCTGACGACATGGTGTATTACCAAGACTGAGGTGATTAATGAGTACCTGATCTTAAACACAATACACAACTGACACACTCCAACATTACAGGGACTAGTGTGTTTAATGGTTCATGACCACACACAACACACAAACCTGACGATATGGTGTATTAGCAAGACTGAGGTGATTAATGAGTACCTGATCCTCAATACAATACACACCTGACACACTCCAACATTACAGGGACCAGTGTGTATTAGAAGTACTTTAATTATGACTTAAAATAACAACATAAACATTGAGTTTTTCCGGTTTTAACCATGTAATACCATCATGGAATGCCATTTTAAGGGGAAAATGAAATCCACAACTAAAAAACTAGGTCGATAACACATGCACAACTGTGTAATTTTTCAGAAAGCATACAGCATCATTACTGTTTTGACATATTGAAATGGCAACCATTCAAAACTTTGAAAAAATGTGAACAGAATTGTTGAGTCAAGTCAAGTCACCTTTATTTATAAAGCGCTTTTTAAACTACATATTGTTTCAAAGCAGCCCTCATAACAGGAACATTGTTCAACAAAGATTGTTTGGGCTGTACAGCAGCTCTAGAAGAGTATCGTGTCATTGTTCAGCCCGAGTCAGTTCAGTGTTGATTCAATTACGTTGTAAAACTCATCAGTTATTAATTTAGTTCACTTCATCTATACAGCAGCAGCAGATCTGGAGACAACAGTCATGTCATCGTCCAGCTCAGTTCAGTTCTCATACAATAGTGTCAATGCAGTCAGATCAATAATAATGTTGAATATTAAATTGTCATGTTTTTGTGACAAACTACTGCTTTAAAGAACAGTTAAACTTTAGAGATTTACAGAGTGAAGTCTTAGTATATTCATGCTATAGAATGAAACTAACATAACCAACAACTAAAATAATAATCCTTACAGAACAGCATCAAATGAGACACAATGTAACATCACTTATTTTGTGCTTTTCTTTTCAAGCTAATTCCTTGATTTCTTACAAAATCTCTTGTGTTTTGTCCACAATTTTCCTTTGGTCATATGTGCCTTAAAATGATCAATTACAGCTGTAACTTCAGCATCTGACCAGCAAACCTTTTGTCCTTTTCCTTTCCGTTTTTTAATTTCTGCCGAACTCTCATTCTCTGTACAGATGAATACATACTTTATTAAGCTCCCACTCTTTGAGAGCTCATGTACTTACAATGATGGCCATACTCTAATTTAAACCTCAGGTACCTTGACAAACTCAGCAGTTTTCCAAATGGGCATCTTCTGAACATCTGCAAGAAATCAGTTATATACTGATCAGGAAACTAAGATTTAACTCTCAAATACCTAGAACTTAAAACTGGTTATACACCTGATATCTAAAAATAAAATTTCATGTGACACAAAATATTATTCTGGAGATTAAATGTTATCAGCCTGTTAAAGGGATAGTTCACCCAAAAATGAAAATGTGATGTTTATCTGCTTACCCCCAGCGCAGCCAAAATGTAGGTGACTTTGTTTCTTCAGTCGAACACAAATGATGATGATTTTTACCTCCAACCGTTGCAGTCTGACAGCTGTATAATGGGTGTCAATGGAAACACAATTTATAAGAGTCAAAACATATACATAGACAAATTCAAATGAAACCCTGCGGCTCGTGACGGAACATTTATGTCCTAAGACACGAAAAGATCGGTTTGTGCGAGAAACCGAACAGTATTTATATCATTTTTTACCTCTAATACACCAGTGAGGTCTGATCGCAGTCTAACAGCGGAAGTGATGTCTAGCACTCATTGAAGTATATGCTCGAGACATCACTGCTGTTGTCAGAGCGCGATCAGACCTCACTAACCGAGTGCTGAATGCAGTTGGACATGGTGTATTAGAGGTAAAAAATGATATAAATACTGTTCGGTTTCTCACACAAACCAATAGTTTCGTGTCTCAGGACATCAATGTGTCGTCACGAGCTGCAGGGTTTAATATGGATTTGTCTGTGCATGTTTTTTGACTCATAAATTGTGCTCCCATTGACACCCATTATACAGCTGTCAGACGGCAATGGTTGGAGTTAAAAATCATAATTTGTGTTCGACTGAAGAAACAAAGTCACCTACATCTTGGCTGTGCTGGGGGTAAGCAGATAAAGATCAAATTTTCATTTTTGGGTGAACTATCCCTTTAAACATCTCCAAGTGTTTTACCAACGAAAATGATAAACTCATTTGTATCAACCAGATTTACAATGTTGGTGCAACCCTGATTCCAATAATATTCTTATAGAAAAGTTGCACTATATAAGTGCAAAAATCTCTGTATATAATAACTGATTATTGCTCATTAATTATTACAATTAATGGCAAAAGGAATGTTTGGAAATATAAACTGATATTTCCTACTGACACACTATAGCAATAGATATAAATAACTGGCTTAAAACCATTTTTCTTTCGTGAAAATACAAATGTAAAGTTGAACTATAAATATATAATTGTATCTATGCATTGTATTTATGGCAATAATCTAAAATAATAATGGGTTAAAATAATAATAAACATAAACCTGTTAGTTAACACATACCAGCATTACTGGAGACGCCTGCGCAGCTCCAGCAGGAACAACATCCTGAGAAACGCTTTCATCAGGATCCATCATACTGATCTCATCTTGAAGAAAAACAGAATTTTAAAACACAAGAACGTCTTTGGTTTAACCTGTTTTCAAAAGTAATTTATGAAACTTTATGCTGTTTAATAATAAATAAAAATAATAATAATAATAATAATAACTAATACTTTTAGATGACTATTATTAGAATTATTGCCAAGACAGAAATATACTACTACTGTAAATGAAAAATTATTTTACAATACGACATTACAATACTTTTGTCTTCATTTCTTCGCTTAAGCTGTTTCAGTGAAAACAGGTTTATAAATGCATCTTATTCAGATGAAATCAGGTGAAATACTTGAAACAACTGGCCACACAAATTTTGTAAATAATGCGAATGTGAAATGTGTAACTGGTGCTCGTTGCGTTCCCAAATGCATGTTAAACTCAAGGCACATGCTGAGATAGAGTTCACTACATTCATTCCCTGTGAACTGAGACGTGGAAAACACCGGATCACGGGATGATCGAGTGAGCAAAGTGTGCTCTCCACTTTGAAACGGGGAGCGCAACGGACTACAGTCTTAATAAATTATCAGCTTTTGCAATTTGATAAGGGCACAAAGCCACATCGTGCTGTTGATTTTAGTTTGTTTGAAATGCTTTGCCAAAGCAATGAAACAAATCACAAAGACCAAAATTTATCTTATTATGAGGTAGTGCTGGGCACTATACTGGTTCATACCGAATACCGGTATTTATATTGTTATGATATGAATTTTGATGATACCGCAATACCGGTATGTGTCGCTTAACCAACGTTCAGAACGCGGCGCAGCGTCACTGTTTGAGAGGGTCCCGTTTCACTGTTGCACTGTAGTGAGAGCACAGATGAGATCGCATCACAGCAAGTCCGAAATCACCCCCTAAAGCCTCATTCACTATTCCCTACGTTATCCACTTATATTATTCACTTGAAAGAGTGAATGAAAACGAGTGAGTGAATTCGGACAGCCGTTGTGTGTGCATCGGCTGTACACTCATTGTGGTGCATTGTGGGATTGAATGAGTGCACTCAATAACGTCCACTATGGTTTCGGACGCCACTACAAATGGCTGTCGCCTCAAATAATGCCCTATTTGAGGTTATAGGGGGCGATTTCGGATTCAGTCCTTGATTACAGCTGAGAATTCAACCAGCACGCGAGATAGAGCGGTTTCTGCGCGGAGCGCCGTGATGAAATTAACAACTTTCTCCACATGGATCATATTATATAGACCGGAGCGAGCATGTTTACGTTTTTTATGGACCTATTTCATATATCTAGTGCTCTAAACATGAACCAGCAGCGTGTATGCGCACATATTTCATCACGTCTTCTTTAAAAGAAATGTAACGTTATGCAAAGGACACTGAACTGTACGTCTGATCTCGACCGCGATGACACGATGGGTTATTCTGCTACACAGAAGACGATGTGAGTTAATAAATAGACTGACAATTCAAAGAAGAATGGTCAAAAATTTAACTGCTTTATTCTTTCTGTGTTAAACTTACGTGTGTCATTTGTTCAGAGACTGTAGTGCTCTTAAATGTACTGAAAATATCCTTAGACAGTTTAAATGTTCTTCCGCGTTTCTCCCTATTTTTGGCAGTTTGTTGTTATATAGCGTTAGATTATTAAAATGCTTAAGGTGCCCTCAACTCTTTTTTTTCTATCTCCATGGTCATATTTTAATATTCATGTGTCTGTAATGAGTGTGTTGCAGGTCTGTGTTTTATTGGTTGTTGTCTCCCCACAGCATCATTTTGTGGGGTTTTGTAAACCTGTATTAACTCTAGTGTGGAATTTTTCTACAATATTCACTCATCATGACAGTAAAACAGGGCATTCTAGTCAATCTACTGCAGTATTTCCTCTCTCAATCAGTAGAAAATGTGGTTAACGCCCAGTCACGTATAGGGATTTATATATATATATATATATATATATATATATATATATATATATATATATATATATATATATATATATATATATATCTCGTGAAACCGATATAATTTTGAAAAATACCGTGATATAAATTTTTGGTCATACCGCCCAGCACTATTATGAGGCATATAAAAATATTTTCAGCTCATTTGGTTCAAACGGTTTTTTTAAACCTGTTTACACCTGGTCACTTCATGCATTTTCTCTGAATGGATTGCTATGCAATCATGAAAAGACCAGGTGTAAATGCCCTCCGAAACGCATTCGAGATGGATTTAAATCCGATCGCTCAAATCACTTCTGGACGTAGTCTAAAACAATATATACATTTATACAATAATACATTTTACTCCTCCCAAAAATACTAAATAATAAACATGTGAGAATGTGTTTTAGGCATGTTATAGAAAGATATGACAGCATTACTGCAGCATGCATTGGCGCAGATGAACAGATGAGTATCTCTTCAGTAAGCTGACGTGCAAAATACCTCAAATGAAACTTAAAAAGTCGAAAACGCTCAACACACAATCATCTTCATTAAAAGATGTGAGAATAAATTATTTGACCAGTGCTGATGTTGCTCATGATCAATAAAATGGAGCTCATAGTGGTAGCTTTTAATGATGTGAATACTGTTAAATCTGCGTAAAGCGCGGGAATTGAAGACAGATCGCTGTAGCGCCTCCGCTCAAGCGGCTCGTGAATCGATCATCTCTTCTACTAGTTCATTTATAGCATCAAATAAACATGAATGAACATCAGAAGGAATGTTGTTTAAAACACAGAAAGACATCAGTACACCATTTTTCAAGTTCAAGTCCACCGAGGTTAATCTTCTAACTCCTGACTGCTTTGTCGGACAAAATGGTGGATTTAGCGTTATAATTGGTTAGATTGTTTGTCAATCAAACTCCTGGCGAAGGGTCAATTAAACTAGTATACATTCAGCTAATTGTCAGCCTCTTACATGTCTGCATCTCGAGAGATTGCAGAATTCAAGCGTCAAATGATGTTTTATAAACAAAGTTTGGGAGGAGCGCGTTCAAGTGGTCTAATTGGCTCGAGAGGAGGTATATATACACTGACTAGAGCCGATCTCACCTATAGTTTCCTCGACCGTTTTCTGCATCCCGTCGCCACCCCGTTCCTCACTCTCAGTGGAGATATGAGGAAGAACTATGGATTTGGGCTAAATTTCAAACTCGGAGCCCTCGACCGCCTTGAACAGGACGCCAAATACACTTTTTACACTTGGTTTTTTACTCTATTCAATTATTTGTAAGTGTGAATTTGTGAAAACAACTGCTACAGGTAATTGGACTTTATTTATTTATTTATTTATTTATTATAGATTTATTTTTGGCATTTTTTCATAAATTCAAATCTATAAATCCAAATATTTATTACATGTATGAAGAAAAGGTTCAGGCTCTATCGCTATTGTCTCAATAGTGTTCAGTGTCTTTGGGCGGATTGGCATCAACGGCCATTAGGATTGTTTGTGATTTGGTCTTAGTGATTTAGGAGTCCTCTTGACTACTCCTAACTTTTTACAGATTTGGGAGCTAGTTTTAGCACTAAAATGTTTTGTGAAATACTCTTAAGAGCAAAAATTAGGACTGACACGCCGATTATAGAGTTTCTCATAAATCGGCATGTCAGGAGCTACTTTTAGCCTTAAGATGTTTTGTGAATATGGCCCCTGATTCTGTACAGACACTTTATGTGGCCAAGTGTAAATTAAATTGTTTGAACAAATCAGTAAAAAACACATTAAATGACCAGGTGTTAAAAGGCCCAAAGATTATGTGAAAAAGTTCTCACTAGACTAGCATTTTCTAAAATGATGCAATGCTGTTTTTATTACCTTCTCCGTCTAACACCGTCTTGATGGTCCATTGATAACTGGTCCTTCTCAGGGCTCACCTGAAAGCAAGGTAAAGAAAGAAAAATAAACATTCTACTACAGACAAAGGATTCAGAGATGATCCAAATGAAGCAGTACAGATACTTATCACTGATTAACACTGACTGATCACTGTCAACTGAAAAAATACAATTAAAACTATTTTACAATACAGGGTTTTTCCTGGGTCAGAAATGGTCTTTGGTGGTGGTGGATGAACACTGTATCCACAGTACAAAATACTGTACCCATGTGAACTGTGAGCACAGTACTGACAGTAAATCCACAATAAATGCGAAGAAAAATTTTGGAATATTAACATATCCTATTCATTCACAAATGAAATGATTAATTCTGTCAGGACAGATGACAAAAGAAAGAGCTTAGAACCATTTTATATTTAAATATCTGTACATTTAAAAGTAAAAAGTCACTGAGTGACCAGTTTGAACAAATGAACAAAGTAATACATTACATAGCAAAAGTGGGAGGTCTATTATTTTTTACATTTACACTCCAATACTTCATAAAAAGATCATTTGACACACAGCATCAAGATTATTTTGTTCCACCCATTGCTATGGTTATCAGCATCAATTGGATTTAATCGCACATATAAATACATTTGTCAATCCAGAAACTATGCAATGTGTAGTTAGCAGCATAAACAAATGTGTTATATAGGCCTAAGCAAAGATTGCTGCCATATTAGCCACTGAAGCTATCGATTACAACACGAGAAACACAAAGCTGCACTTCTGCAGAAACGTCCGTTATAATAAATGAAGTTGTGTGTGTGTCTGTCTATGTTGTACACTTTATCTCTTATTGGCATTGTGTCTATACTTTGTTGGTTATAATGAAAGGATTCAACATGCAGCACTCGCGCTAAACAAAAACTCATACAGACTAACAAACGCATCCGATTGGCTATTGTGTTCACGTGCTCAACACAAATGTCTTCAGGTATGATGGTACATTTTAAACCACTCAGTATTAATACTGATCAAACTAATGTGTTATAGTAGTGACCTACACATTTAAAACAGTGACATAAGTTAACGTTGAAATCATGCATATAGTTAAAACTCTATAAATACTGTATACTGCCATAACCAATCAGGGATTCATGATATATCAGCCACCATATCTTACTGGCCGATAAATGCTCATTTTAATGTTATCATTCTCAGTCCGAACTAGGCCGATATTTTAACACTGATAAATAATGGATTATATGATGTGCGTTGTTCTCCATGATAGTATTGAACTGCTTGAAGGAAGATACAGTTAAGGTGAATCACAAATCTGTGAAATCAGAGCGTTGTTACATGAAGAGCGCATCTGCGGAGTTACACCTTTATGACTAGCACAGTCAGTTTGCTTGTGCATTCGCAGCCTTTTGTGGAATTATAAGTTGCATTTTTTATTTTGTGTATATATATCTGATTAAACTCATATAGGATGCATTTGGTTGAGTTAATGAACGCTGCAGTAAAGCGCTTCATTGTAGGCCTACCGGTGATCATCTCTTCAGCATGCGCACTCAAACAGCAATGGATAACATTAATAACTATGGCTGGGACTGTCATATATACATAACATTATAATGAGAACACGATTGTAATAAAACGCTGTGAATTATTTTGGATTAGTTGCCGTTTTTTAGTGTGTTGTTGTGGGGAGCGTATCCAGAACAGGAGTTCACACTTTGTAAGTTAATTCATGTACATCTGTGCATGATTTTGTGCAGGTATAAGTTGTAATTTTTTTGTATAAATATCTACTTTATCATATATAAGTTGCATCCCATTGAGCTAAAACCATCTAACAAAGCGCTTTGGTTTATGGGTGTTCATTCAGCTCTTCAGATTCATGCTAAAACAGTGTTATTTGAAACAGTAATGCTAAAGATGTTTAATAAAGATGTTTATATAAACTTTTTTTTTTTCAAAAACATTACAACTTGTATTGTTCTTATTATTTTCATCAACAATATGGTTTGAGTAAAATCATTTCCCAACAGGCTTTCATTTTATTCATCCATAGCACATGTATTGTGTTTCTTTTTATGTAGCCTAAGTAATGTTGACCAATAACTTGTTTGCATTTTTATTTAATTTTATTTATTATTAGTAGTAGTAGTAGTAGTAGTAGTAGTGAGGCAATATATATATTTTTTGCAACTTTACAATAAGGTCTCATTTGTTATTGTATTAACTAACATGAATCAACTGAGCAAAACCCTTGTAAATGTGAGTTAATAATGCACTGTGAACTAACATGAACACGCATATTTTAGGTTAACAGATAAAACACTGGATCCTAAAATGTCTTGGGAAATGTTGAGATTAACCTTAACTAAGATTAAAAAAACTTCTACAGGATTTGTTCATTCATTGTTAGCTCATGTTAACTAATACTAACAATAAGCCTTACTGTAAAGTGTTGACACTTTTTTTAAATAAAGAAAATTGGCCATATGAATGTACACTACCGTTCAAAAGTTTGGGGTCAGTAAGATCTTTTTAATGTTTTAAAAGAAGTATCTTCTGCTCACCTAGCCTGCATTTATTTGATTAAAAATACAAACAAAACAGTAATATTGTGAAATATTATTCCAATTTAAACAGCTGTTTTCTATGTCAATATACAGTAAAGTGTAATTTATTCCTGTGATCAAAGCTGAATTTTCAGCATCATTACTTCAGTCTTCAGTGTCACATGATCCTTCAGAAATCATTCTAATATGATGATTTGATGCTCAAGAAACATTTATGATTATTATCAATGTTGAAAACAGTTATTTACATTTTTATTTAATGATGCTATGATGAATAGAAAGTTCAAAAGAACAGCATTTGTCTGAAATCTAAATCTTTTGTAGCATTATACACTACCGTTAAAAAAGTTTGGGGTCAGTCAGAATTTTAATTTTATTTTTGGGGGATAGAAATAAAATTAATCAATACTTTTATTCATCAAGGATGAGTTAAACTGATCAAAAGTTACAGTAAAGACAATTTTAATGTTAGAAAATATTCTATTTTAAATAAATGCTGTTCTTTTGAACTTTCTATTCATTGAAGAATTTTGAAAAAAATTTGTACACAACCGTTTTCAACATTGATAATAATAATAAATGTTTCTTGAGCATCACATCATCATATTAGATTGATTTCTGAAGGATCATGTGACACTGAAGACTGAAGTAATGATGCTGAAAATTCAACTTTGATCACAGGAATAAATTACACTTTACTGTATATTGACAAAGAAAACAGCTGATTTACATTGGAATAATATTTCACAATATTACTGTTTTTGTTTGTATTTTTAATCAAATAAATGCAGGCTTGGTGAGCAGAAGATACTTCTTTTAAAACATTAAAAATTCTTACTGACCCCAAACTTTTGAACGGTAGTGTAAAGATCATTTTAAAAGTAAAGGAATCTTATACTGGTTCAAACTAGACTGCTGTACTGTATATGTTTGATTTATGCTGAAGTGTTTGGGACACTGTCTATTGTTTTTGTAATCGGGCTCTCAAAGTATATTAGAATTTGGATTTAGATTTATCTGCCAATGTATCATTTATCGCCTTTCAAATATAAAGAATTATCGGTTATCAAAATTGGCCCAAATTTTCCTGTCAGCACATCCCTAATTTGATTTCCAAAAAGAAAAACAATACCTTCTGTACATCTCTGACTTCTGACTGGGACAGAGTGTTCATTTTGAGAGCAGAGGGTCCAACCTCACTGAGAGTCTGCAAACATCAAATTAGACATAAACACTGGTCTGAATATGTTAACAGCCTAGATCTCACAAGTGTCTCTGCTACATTTGCTCATTCTCTTACAGCACAACTCTCACTTACCTGGTGTAGTCCCACAGTAAGAGCAGCACAATCATCACTGATGACAGCTGGGTCTCACGGCTTATCTGAAAATAAGAAATAAAGCTTTATATACAATCACTTCACCTAAGAGTTACAAACCTTCAGTATATATGAAATATATCAAAGGGATAATGTACAGTCAGACAGTAATTAATGCAAATTAAACATGGACAGGATGATCAGTGTCCCCCATTCACAGCTACTGATCAATAAATATGTGCACATGAAATATTGATTTGAGATCATATACAAGATCACAAAATAGATCCATTTCAAATCAATATTTCAATATTTAAAAACCCATGGTAATGTTCATGGCTTTATATATGCATTACATTATGTGTGTGTTCATCACAGTATGTCAGGTTGTGTGTAGCTTTACAACTGTTTTATGAGGACACGTGTTTTATGAGGACATGATGAGAACATGTTCTTCATGTTTGACTTGACTGAAGAATCTCAGTGTGTTGTTAGATTGACAGAAGCCTGGTCTATGAGGACACTAGTTTTACCGGGACACTGATAACTAGATACATTTGGATGGCGCCCTGAGTTCAGGGTTAGGGTTAGGTTAGGGGTATGTATGAGAGTGATAGTGGTGAAACAAGGTGTGCTAGTTGTACAGTAAGTGATCGTGACTCACTTTTCACACACACAATCATAATTCAGTGACTGATAACTGTGGCAAACAATCTTCTTCTTAGAAACACTGAAATCTGTTCTATTCTTTAAAAGGTGCTAAAGAGGATCTTTTCATCGACTGAGAAACCAAAGACTGTTAGTGAGTTTTTGAAATGAGCGCATGCGTAAGAACAGCCCCCCTCCTTCACAGCTCATTTCAAGGGAACGCCTCCCAAAACTCGTGCACGAGTGTTGGAACACGAGTGTTAACCACCGGCATTCGCTGTGTCGTGTTAGTGGATTCATTATGTCGGACTCACCGCAGGTAACTCATAATCTGCAGTTGTTACTCCTGTCTCCTGACAAAAACATTGCATGCGGCGCCTGTGGAGTGTGGAAAGTTACTGAAGCGTGCAGCCGCGCACGTCTCTCACAAGGAACATCACGGCAGTGATTGACAAGCCAGAGGGCCAATCGCGTAAACGATTGGCTGATGTTTTTAAGGCCCTACCTCGTGCACAGATGTTGTATATTAATATTATTACTTTCAGTGCACCTAATAAATAGTCTTTTATCAGTTAGTAAACACAGTTTCAAGTAATATTGCAAAAATGTATAAAACAAAACATCCTCTTTAGCACCTTTAAGGACTAACTCAATTATTACTTTACTTTATTGGATACCTTTATTGTTGCTGTATCTTATTCTTCTGAATCTGATTCTTCTCAGTTACCATCTGAAAATAAGAAAGAAAAGCAAATACAAATCAAATCAAAATAAAGAAAAACAATTATTCATTGCAGTATTACTCATTGAAAGTCAATTTCAACTGAGGGTGCTACTTTTTACCTACTTCTAAAATGATTATATCTAATCTAACAAACACAATTATGAGTTTTCAATATTGACATTTGCTACAGTGAGCTGTGAATTATGGGTTATCAGTATCGATCCCAATCTTCCATATGGGTGCACCCCAGAGTCCCGGTAAAACTAGTGTCCTCATAGACCAGGCTTGTGTCAATCTAACAACACACTGAGATTCTTCAGTCAAGTCAAACATAAAGAACATGTTCTCATCATGTCCTCATAAAACACGTGTCCTCATAAAACAGGTGTAAAGCTACACACAACCTCACATACTGCCATGAACACGCATGTAATGTGATGCATATTAGGGCTGCACGATATATCGCATGAGATTGTCACGCGCATTTCGTCAGTAAAGCCGGTTCCCTGATTACCGCTAAATCGCCATCACCTGCTTTCAAATGGAGCGGCATTTAATAGACAGAGCCGTAGATCACTGACAAGCCACGCAATATCGCGTTCATATCGCAGATGAATCGCCTTCGATAATGAGTGCGATATTGCGTGGCTTTTCAGTGATCTACGGCTCGGTCTATTACATGCCGCTCCATTTGAAAGCAGGTGATGGCGATTTAGCGGTAATCAGGGAACCGGCTTTACTGACGAATTGCGCGTGACGATCTCATGCGATATATCGTGCAGCCCTAATGCATATATAAAGCCATGTAGGGCTGCACAATATATAGTTTTGTCACTGATACCTATCCGTGGGTGTGACATTGCAGTATAAATGAAGTCAAGTAGGCTATAGGGATCATAGTTGATCTGTGATCCGTACAGACTAGGGCTGCATGATGTATGGTTTTAGCATTGTATCCCGATGTGTGCATCCACAAAAGTCACATCACAGGATGTGCAATGTCAAGTGTAGGGATCGTAGTTGATCCGAACGGTCCAGCCGCCCCCCGGTTAAGAGCGCATGTGATTCACGTATTAACTGCAAAGTTTAACCATCATAGAGTGAAAGCTTATCATTTGCTTGTGTTTTTAAGTCCTGTCAATTTAAACATCAAACGCAATATGAACTCGCACTGTTTTCTGACAGACAGACAGCACGTGAACACAGAGTTCAGTTCTCTTTCTCTTATCTTTGAGCTTGAACAAACACTCTCAGCGAAAACAGTCGGTTCTGTATTGTAAACAATTAAGAAAACGGATGCATATAATATTGGACCCATACGTGCTTTCCTCAATGTGTGTACCTGAATACAGATAGATTAACCTGAAAAACATAAAGCACTGCTTATTTTAATTTGTATCTTAGTTTTACTGTGTTTATCTAAGCTTGTAATTCGTTTATTATTCTCTAAGCAGATGCACTACCCTACAAAATTATCCCAATCATCCTAGAATGATTAATTATTTTCAAATAGAGCTATTCAATTCATCTGGTGGAATTGTTTTCATATCGCAATATATAAATTGCAGAAAAACTAAATATTGCAATGTCAGTTTTTCTGCAATATTGTGTAGCCCTATTTCCCGGAGTAACATTTAACCTTTAATAATAAAACAAGTAAAATCATGACTGTAAATAACATATAATATACCTGACACAGGTGAAATCACTGATGAATCTTTGTGAATACTGTATGTCTTCCTCCAGAGCTTGGGCTTTCTCCATCACTGTTTCACTTCAGCATGATCTGATGTGTCTTCTGTCATCTTCTGTTTTTAGTATAAACATCAGAAGATAAATTATAGTAAACAGCAAGTTATTTTCATACTTTATTGTATGATATTTAAGAATTATGTATAATTGAGGATCAATATTCCTTCATAAATTTTCACAATTTATAAATTATAGACAATAATACTGACAGTATTAATTTGACTGAATAAGACTGACAGTTCTGATACATCTTATCATAGCCAGTACATCTTTGTTTCTTAATGTCTTTAAATCAAGCAGAACTGTAGTAATATTTACAGTAGGCTAGTATGTGAGGATACTGTACTGGGTGAAATGCCGTCCCATTCACAGACTGTAGTCATGACAACGCCTTATTATGATGGCTTGGCTAGGTTATTGCATGTGATCAGAAAATGATGCAGTTACAATTATAGTTAAATCGAAAACCAGTTTAAAATGACAAGCATCGCTGATTCCCTCCTGACAGTCTTTAAACACAATCACAATCTCGCTAGCGCCGTTAGCATCGCGAGCTAGCTGCTTTATAACTGTAAAACGAGCTGCAAAGAGCTTACAAGACATGCACAAACAAGCCAAAACTGACCCACGAGCATTTAAAAAGCAGAATAACTTACCTTTAAAATAACAGCAGCCTCGCCATCAGGTGCTCAGATGTCTTCTCAGGTGCAGAGTTTCTATCCGGTCCAAACAGGAAATGAACTTGAGGCATGACTCTGATTAAACCATACTTATTACATTATAAACGGGATTAAAATAATAATAATAAATATATGTGATGTGAGCGCACGAGTTAATGTGTGGTTGTGTTTACATGAATAGCATATGCTAACAAGCTAAATAAACTGTATAAATACTGAGTAAACAGCGTTCAAGTTACTTTTATACTTTATTACATGACATTTAAGGGATATTTTTAATCGAGGATCACTATTTATTCATATATTTAATTCACAAATGAAAAATTATAGGCAATAACACTTAAATAATTAGTATTTTGCATTAACTCGCTTGTTATACAGACATACGCTGAAGCTGAATGAGGCTCCGCCCACCGGCGCCATCTTGTCTCGCTTGTTGTTCATTGCGTATGCAGCCAATAGGGGCTGCGGAATTAGGCTCCGCCCGTCGGCGCCATCTTGTTTTCGTGATTTCCCGCCTACCAGTAGCGATCTGACCAATCACAGGCCTCAATACTTACACTTGTGTGAAAAATGCAAATTTTCGATGACGCCGGTACAGTACCAGGACCCGGCTGCAGGGGCGCACTCTCGTACACAGAGGACACACAGTGTATGGTATAAAATCAGGTTTTTGTGGTATATAAGGACATGCCGCGAAAATTGGAGAGGGTGCTTCTGGGACATAGAGAAAGGCATCTACATTGCCGGAATTACAAGGACATGGCCTGTGTCCTCATAAACCCAAATGTCCCCGTAATGCTGGTGCGTATTCAGGTCAAAAGTCCTCGTAAACCACAAAAACCAACACACACACACACACACACACACACACACACACACACACGGATAGAGGACTGCTGTGAAATCCCAGTTCAATTTCTTCTCTTTCAAGCGTGTGGACACCAGAGGAGGTGAAGATCAATATGGCACATTCTACCATCATTATTACAATTTATATCCTCAGCATCTCCCAGCCTATTTAATCACAGGATTGTGCCCTGACTGCCTCCTTGTCTTTTAACCCCCCCTTAAAAGTGCTATCTGATTTTTGTCCAGGTGTCCAGTTCTTAATTAGCTGACGATGCAAAAGTGGAAACCTCATCAACATTGAAGGTCCAGAAAACAGATGGGAAGCTCATTCGCATGACGTAACAGCTCAGTCCTCGGCTGGTGTCACAAACACAATGCTGACACTCTCCTGGAAGTGCAAGTAGAACATGTACATTTGCAATTTTAACGAGTTTAGAAGAGTACAAGCTTAAGATCACTTATTCATTCTTTTGCAAAAGTAATTTCTTCTTCTTCATTTGTAAAAGTCACAAAAAAAGGTGTTTATTTAATTAAAAAAGAATGCAGTCAATCAACATGCCATGAAGAGCAATGATATATTGACTCTTGAGAGCGTCAAATGTTTCTATTTGCAATGTGTTTTGCAGCGTTGAGCACTGTAGCCAATCACAAACATATCCGTTGATTACTTGAACACAATGTCCAATCAGACGTGTTTAAAGGAGACCTATAACACCCCTTTCACAAGATGTAATATCAGTCTCTGGCGTCTCCAGAATGTGTCTGTGAAGTTTCAGCTCAAAATCCCCCACAGATCATTTATTATAGCGTGTCAAATTTGCCCCTATTTGGGTGTGAGCAAAAACACGCCGTTTTTGTGTGTGTCCCTTTAAATGCAAATGAGCTGCTGCTCCCGCCCCCTTTCCAGAAGAGGGCGGAGCTTTAACAGCACAACAACAACAAAGCTGGAGAATCTCACGCAGCCAAAATGAGGAAAGTGTTCAGCCTTACATTGTTCAAACCGGAGTCGACACTGATGGAGAGACTCAGGAAGAAGTTACAACTTTTAGACGTTTCTGAATGGTTAGTGGATAAATTGATGTAGTTGCTGTGGAGTTGATTCAACTCATCCACTAGCATGTGCCGTCATGTTCATCTTTTGTGTTGAATTGACCCTCGTTTGTGAAGCAGTCCGGCGTAAAATGACGGCATGACAACAACACTCTACTACAACAACTCTTCCTCTTCTCTAAAGCAGCCCAACATGGCCCCGCCCCCTTTGTTGTGTGTTCCCGGAGGCGGGGTTTATGTAAATTTTTGGGTTACTGATGTCACTAACCCAGGAAGAAGCTCGTTGTAGTCCTTAAACAGAGAATTCTGTAAAAGAAAATATCTCTCTTTGCATTGAACTTTGAGCGTCGTAACTCTGCAGATGTTGTTTATGATCAAACAGCAACATTACACACTAACTAAGGGTACATTACACGACAACGATATGCTTTAAATGGAGAAGTTTTTCCTTTGAGTTTTCCGCGTACAGACGACACCATTATCAAAACGATCCCCATTCATATAAATCCATGTAAACGACTTAAAACGCTGTATTATCCATTATGGCGATGAAACACTATAGACTGAACATGTAATGCACGTGTGCATGACGTCATCGTTTTCACAGATTCACGTTTTTGTTGTTTACACAGAGAACGTTTTCAAAAACGTGCACTTTGAAACCTGTTTTCAAAAGTTTGTGTTTTCAGGCCACCAAAACGCTGTTGTCATGTAAATGGACGGCCAAAACACATGAAAAGTTTTCTGTTTTTAGCTGAAAACGGTGTCGTGTAAACGGCCCCTAAAGTTTAAAAAGTGAAATCATAATCAACCACCCCTTTATGTCAGAATCCACTCTAGTGCTGAGTTCTTCACGCTCTCAAATCATCCCATTATATGTTAACTTATAACAAACAAAGTGTAGACATTATGTAGGATAAATAAGAGATTCATTGTGCTTCATTGGTGAGAGACAGCTTTTTAGTGATTATAAAGGGAGCGGTCTTTGCACTCTTAGGCGATATATAATCCATTCAGAATTTAAACAAAAAATTTAGTTTTTGCTGCATTAAGGCAGTGGTTATTTTTATTCAAACTGGCTGCCGTGCCAAATCACGCTTACAGAGTACTTGCTTTTTTGTTCAAATTATAGTAGTTTGTGAACATAATAAATAATATATCGGGACCGTGTAGGTTGTTGCTAGGTGACATGTAACTTAAAACTGTTTCATGACATTCAATTTAAAAATGTTTTAAGGAGAAAGCACAACTAGCCTTACGCTGGAGTTGGTTCACCCTCCATCAATGTTAGGGTCCATAATTGTGTAGATTATTTTGCAAGCAAAGATGATTCTCTTTTCTGTGAATTTTAGGCTCTTGAGAGCAACTCAAAGCACAGCTATCTTGCATGCATGCAAATGTGCCATGGTAAAACCTGGTGTTTAATATGATTAAAAGAAAACAGCATTTCTACTTTCTATTATATAATTTTTTTTGTGGTATAGGATTATTGCATATTTTATTATTGTTATTATAATAATTATTATTAATAATCCTTCCGTATTTATTATTATTATACTTTATATTTCATGAAAACGTTAATGGGATCCATTAAAATAATTTTTGCATCCAAATGGTACAGATACCAGAACAAGCCGGATTTGTGCACTTTGTGGATTTAATCACTGAACTAGTTTGACTTGAAAAATGTACTCGAGGATTTGCTCAAATCCATGTTATTTCATTCGGACATAGAAATATGCACATTTTTCAGAATATTGTTTAAAAGCAGACTTATTTTGTGCCAGAACAAGCTGCATCTGGTGCAGAATGAATTTTTCCAGTCCTCTAGTGAGTTTTAGTCATCTGGTTAACCACCCACTGCATGACTAGAGTAGATAGACAATCAGTGAAGCACCCGTCCACATCGTCTCCATTATCTCTGTTTAGGTTCTGATCCGCTCCACGTACCTCAGGCTGTTTAATGAAGCGTCACGCGCCAATAGGTTGTCCTGCGCGGGAGCGGCGGCCACCGGCAGCCATTCATTTGCTCAGAGCAGAGTTATTGCGGCGAGGCGCACATGAAATCAGTGTAATATCTGCCGCGCTGCAGTTACAGTGAGACGCCTGATAACTTGCATAATAACCAGATTAGCAATATGTCACACTAAGCTGTTGGCAAAAGGCTGGGGAATTGGGAAGATTCTCCATTCCTACGGAAATGAGGAGGCTTTAAATAGAAAATGTTGGAACTCAATTTGTCTTGTGTTAAGGGTGAGGATTGTATGTCTCTTGCAAAGCAGGCGCGGTGGAGACTCATTTATCGACTGAACTCGGCACCGTTCGTGTGCCATTCGAAGGACTGAAATGGGTTTCTTCATACATTTTATATTTGCTTGTACCTGTACTTCTAAGAAACAAAATGAATCAGTCTTTGTTCAGTCATTTGAATCTGTGAGCGTGTTTACATGCATGTTTTTAACCTGATTATGCTTAATAAACTGACAATGCATGTGGTCATGTAAACGCGCTAACCTGTTTTCCTTTATCTGAGTAATGTCATACCCTGAAAGCAACATAGTGTCAGGCCAGATCCGGCCCACATCTTGTCCTGTGTAATCCACATGTACAGATGTGGGCACTATGTTGCTGTCTGGGTAAATGGCTTAAGAAGCTGGATTTTTGCCCCTTAGCCCATGCAAACACATTAACCCGAGTTCTGTCAGTGTATTGAAGTGCGAATGTGAGATATGAGACAGAAAAGTGTCATTACTGCAGATTTAAGCACAGTTTCTGTCTGGAGGAGGAAATACAGTAGTGGCCAAAAGTGATGCACAGAGGTTCTTAATGACACTACATGTTCGATTAAACTTCAAATAATCAAATAATTCCTCTTAATCAAAATATGAAGAAAATGTTTTACATTGAAATATTTTAAATATGAGGGAAGAGCAAAACACTAACTTTGGTTCAGGTATTTATCTGACAAATTTAATTGATAAAATGCATAGATGCATAGAAAAACAAAAAGCCGACAGGAGAAAGCATCCACTGACTACAACATAATCCATTATCAATATTTCATTGGTTGTCTTGTTTTTGCATGCGTTCATAATTTCTGGCCAAAAATTTCATCGGCACAATTTGGCATGTTTTATTGTGTTATTATCACAAATAAAATAATCGATTCCAAGCACAACTTCACAATATGCTTACAAAATCACACATTTTCAATAACATTTAAATAAAGTATAAAGATGTCGGTTTTCCTAGGCAGGTCATCCTTTTGGCCACTTCTGACCCAAGAAATGATAAAAATGTGTTCTCATCTTGTGCAGCTGAAGTAAGAGTGGTTCGGTCAAAATACTGCTAATTCCCAACTTACATAAAAATGGAAACTCTGAGTCAGATCAAAAAATTATTCGCTTCTGGCATCACCATAGGTCTTGTAAATGTGTTTTACTTGCGGTACAGGTTTATTAGTTTGCATGTAATAAGGGTGTGTTCGCACTTGTAGTTCAGTTCTCTTGGTTCTTTTGGTCTGAACCCAAAAGAAAATAATACATTTAGTCCTGGTAAACACCAAACCTAAAGACACAAAACCAATAAAAAACAGCTTTTAAGACGTATTTTCCCTAGTGAAAAAAAATAAATATACCAAAATGTATTTGAACTGCATTATTTTGTGCTAAGTATACTACAAATACATTTACATATTTATGTACTTAATGCAAATACCCTGCAAAGTACTTTTCGTTTACTAAATTGATATACTTAAAGTCTGCTAAATTGGAACAACTAATTTTGAACTTAAAGCGTAGTTCATTTCTCTCATTAATTACTCTCCCTCATGTCGTTCCATGAGACCTTCGTTCATCTTCAGAACACAAATTAAGATGAGGTTTATGACTCGTCCATAGACAGCAATATAATCAACACTTTCAAGGTCCAGAAAGGAACTAAAGACATCATTAAAACAGTCATGTGATTGCAGTGGTTCAACCTCAATGTTATGAAGAGACGAGAATACTTTTTGTGCGCAAAAACAAAACAAAAATAAGGACTTTATTCAACAATCTCTTCTCTTCTGTGTCATTCTCATACATTGTTTACGTCCAGAACCTCCTCTCGACTCATTATTGTCCGGCTCCTGCATCAGCGTCACATGCATGCGTCATGCTGATCACGTGATCAGTTTTGGCCAATACTGAGATGGCATACAGACGTAAACACGGAAGCCTTTACTTGCGTCACCTGCGTAAGATAATGACGGAAGAGAAGAGATTGTTGAATAAAGTCATTAATTTTATTTTGTTTTTGCGCACAAAAAGTATTCTCGTCTCTTCATAACATTAAGGTTGAACCACTGCAGTCACATGACTGTTTTAACGATGTTTTTAGTACCTTTCTTGCAAGTATACTTTTGGTACTCTTTAACTATCTTGCGTTTATAGACTGAGATTAAACAGTGATCATACTATCCTTACTAATAGTGATATCAAAACACATTTTAGGCTTAATATTAAGAACTATGCATTGTGCAATAAAGAAGCACTCCAAATAAAGATTAATTATAATATTTATACCAGTAAGTCAGGTCAGTAAATATGTTAATGAATTTGTAGTATACTTAGTATGAAATAAATGTATTTTAAATACATTATAAGTATAGGTTTTCTTCACTAGGGTTTCGATGGAACTTGCTGAACATCCAAATCAATGTTAAATGCACTCGTTGCATGTGTGTAGATATGATGGAGAACTCGAGAACTCACAAAGAGCTTATTATATGTGTAAAAGAGTCAAAACAGTGGCAAGAATCCCTCCGTCACACACTAACGCCACTAGACGCCATTCTGACCCCTGTACCGAACTGTAATGGGCAACATCGTGATTATGACGAGAAAAAACAGATATATTCTTGAGCATTCTGTCCTTTTTAGAGTCACATCTTGTGACATCATGTCCTGTTTTTGGTTAGTTTAGATGTCTTTGGTCTGTGTTGCGTTCATATTTCAAATGAACCGCGCCAGAGTTTGTTTTCGGGGGGCACCAGTGTTCAGAAGGCAGCGTTCACACTTTTTGGGAACTTTTGGCATATTGGTGTGCATGTAAACATGCTCTTTGTGATTACGCAGAGGGTAAGACATCCTTCATGTTAATTTCAGGATATTTTCGGGCTGAAAGCAGAGCTCTGGTGGTTTTTGACCTGCGATAATAAAAGCAGCTCCATTTTGAATGTCGAAACAAACAATCAGATGCAGAATTGAATAGTAGTCGGAGCTTGGCTGTTTGGAAAGTAATTAACTTGATGTTTGTAGCGGGGACATTTGCCACACGAAAATTGCCCTGTAAGGCAGTTATCGCTGGCTAGCCCACGACTCGTTCGCACTTTAAATAATCCTCATTAACCAGCTGCCACAGTCGCAGGTTATTTGAGAGTGAGAATATATACTAGAGCTGTCCAATTTACCTCTCACTTCCCTGGGACGTTAGATTAGAATTAATTACATGACATTACAAGTCTGAACTCTTGCCAGCAGATTTGGTAATCTGGATTAGAGGTGTGATCACACACGTAAGGTCGACTCTCACGCTGTGACTTTCAAAGCGGTCCATTGAATGACTCAAAACTGCTGTTGTTTGTGTAATAAATGCGTATAGAGACTCTGGCGTACATTTCTCCGCAAACTTTGCTGAGATGCAACAAATATTTGCTAATGAATGCAGAAATTAGTCTATTGTATTTAGTATCTGGAGACTGACTAACACAAATTGCTAATTGTACTCTAAATACTGCCATCATTAATTAAACATAGGGCTGTTTGTGCTGCTTTTGTTTGCTATTCGAAGTTCAATAGACCCGACAGCTAGAACGCACTGTTTAATGCTCATACAATAGATGTTCTTTTTTTTTTTCCGTTTGCATGAACGTTAAACAAGCGCCAAGTGGATTATGCAGAAAATGTCATTAAAAAGAGACTGATCATAACGGACCTCTAATCTATTTATTTCTGCACCTATTTGAATTATTTAACATACACTAAAAAATAGTGGAATAAAAACAATCCAATTTGGGCTATTTGGCAACCCAGCGTTGGGTTGTTTTTACCCAGATGACTGAGTTGTTTTTATTACACTCAACTATTGATTAAAAATTATTATATTGCTGGCTTAAAATGAACCCAAAATACGCTGAAAATTAAAATCACACACAATTACATGAGTAACAACTCTGGTAACTGTAATAATCAGAAGAACATTTATTAATAAGCAAGAACACCCAGGAATGCACAAAAATATAGGAACGGGTTAAAACAATGTGTACACGTGAATGTGAGTGAAAAAGTGCAGAAAAGAATGATGAAATTGCTTTTTAAAGTTAAAGATTTAATAATGTATGTTTGAAAACATTTTTTCTTATTTTTTTTTCTCAAACCAGCGAACAGGCTAAAAGTGGCCAAAACTCTTCTCTCTCCTCTCTGCTTCGATTAGTTTTCATCTATTTTGCACATATATCCCTGTCGTAAGCGCAGCGGTGTGTTGCTGAAATCTGAGCCACTGATGGGCCGCTGGGTTGCTGTTCAGCTGCGAACCTCAGTTTTTCATAAACGAAAGACATCGGGACAGGCTCCTTATAACCTGCACAGAAACAAACAGTACAGCTTTCTGAGAACATATTTTAACATGCAAATTAATAATATTCAGTATTATAATGAATAAAAATCAATTTATTCAAGGGAAAACACATTTCCATCATGCGGGACGACTGATGCTGACTGACACGTTCAGATGACTGACATCTCATCCCTGTATATTGCATTGCATTAAATAAAATGATTTACAGCACTGTAAACACTTTACAGGTGCTGGTCATATAATTAGAATATCATCAAAAAGTTGATTTATTTCACTATTTCCATTCAAAAAGTGAAACTTGTATATTATATTCATTCATTACACACATACTGATATATTTCAAATGTTTATTTCTTTTAATTTTGCTGATTATAATTGACAACTAAGGAAAATCCCAAATTCAGTATCTCAGAAAATCAGAATATTATGAAAAGGTTCAATATTGAAGACACCTGGTGCCACACTCTAATCAGCTAAAACACCTGCAAAGGCCTTTAAATGGTCTCTCAGTCTAGTTCTGTAGGCTACACAATCATGGGGAAGACTGCTGACTTGACAGTTGTCCAAAAGACGACCATTGACACCTTACACAAGGAGGGCAAGACACAAAAGGTCATTGCAAAAGAGGCTGGCTGTTCACAGAGCTCTGTGTCCAAGCACATTAATAGAGAGGCGAAGGGAAGGAAAAGATGTGGTAGAAAAAAATTGTACAAGCAATAGGGATAGCCGCACCCTGGAGAGGATTGTGAAACAAAACCCATTCAAAAATGTGGGGGAGATTCATAAAGAGTGGACTGCAGCTGGAGTCAGTGCTTCAAGAACCACCACGCACAGACGTATGCAAGACATGGGTTTCAGCTGTCGCATTCCTTGTGTCAAGCCACTCTTGAGCAACAGACAGCGTCAGAAGCGTCTAAAGACAAAAAGGACTGGGCTGCTGCTGAGTGGTCCAAAGTTATGTTCTCTGACGAAAGTAAATTTTGCATTTCCTTTGGAAATCAGGGTCCCAGAGTCTGGAGGAAGAGAGGAGAGGCACACAATCCCTGTTGCTTGAGGTCCAGTGTAAAGTTTCCACAGTCAGTGATGGTTTGGGGTGCCATGTCATCTGCTGGTGTTGGTCCACTGTGTTTTCTGAGGTCCAAGGTCAACGCAGCCGTATACCAGGAAGTTTTAGAGCACTTCATGATTCCTGCTGCTGACCAACTTTATGGAGATGCAGATTTCATTTTCCAACAGGACTTGGCACCTGCACACAGTGCCAAAGCTACCAGTTCCTGGTTTAAGGACCATGGTATCCCTGTTCTTAATTGGCCAGCAAACTCCCCTGACCTTAACCCCATAGTAAATCTATGGGGTATTGTGAAGAGGAAGATGCGATATGCCAGACCCAACAATGCAGAAGAGCTGAAGGCCACTATCAGAGCAACCTGGGCTCTCATAACACCTGAGCACTGCCACAGACTGATCGACTCCATGCCACGCCGTATTGCTGCAGTAATTCAGGCAAAAGGAGCCCCAACTAAGTATTGAGTGCTGTACATGCTCATACTTTTCATGTTCTTACTTTTCAGTTGGCCAAGATTTCTAAAAATCATTTCTTTGTATTGGTCTTAAGTAATATTCTGATTTTCTGAGATACTGAATTTGAGATTTTCCTTAGTTGTCCGTTATAATCATCAAAATAAAAAGAAATAAACTTTTGAAATATATCAGTCTGTGTGTAATGAATGAATATAATATACAAGTTTCACTTTTTGAATGGAATTAGTGAAATAAATCAACTTTTTGATGATATTCTAATTATATGACCAGTACCTGTATATATGAAATAAAATGTATACAAACGTTCATTTTACTGAAGTAAAGCACCAATTCGTCGACGTTGAGATCTGACGAGGATGCCAAAAGCCTGCACTCTGTGTAACCCAACAGCTGGGTTTATGGAAGCCCAAAAGGTTCAAAAACATGTGAATTTTAACTTGTTAGCAATGTGTAAAATGCACATATTTTATGCGCATAGAATGTGTGTATTTCACGCATATTTTATGTTAAATACGTGTTGTTTATGCATTATCAACGTGCTGATTTTTCATGCACAAACATGTATTTCATGCATTTTAACACGTTAACAATTCGTAAACTGCGCAGATTTCACGCGCTAAATAAATGTTGTTTATGCATTAACGTGCAGATTTTTCATGCGCTAACACGTTACGCTAAAAGGTTCAAAAACACGTGAATTTTAACACGTTAACAATGCATAAAATATGCGTATTTTATGCGTTGTTAATGTGTTAAAATTCACATGTTTTTGAACCTTTCGGCATTCCATACTGGGTTGCTGTAGTAAACTAAGCCACTGCTGGGTTCAGTGGTGGATAAAGTGCTTGAAAACCATACTTGAGTAAAAGTATAGATATCTTACCAGAAAATGACTTTGGTAGAAGTTAAAGTCACTGTTTAGAATATTACTTGAGTAAAAGTTTTAAATTATGTGATATTTTTTTGTACTTAAGTATGAAAAGTATTTTTTTTTATATTAAACATACTTTGAAAGTAAAAGTACAAGTAAATGTAAAAGGAGCAAAAAAAAATATAAAAAAATGTTCTATACACAGTTTGAGCAGCAAGATTGTGTTCTCTTAGTTTGTTTTCTTTGAATTAAAAAAAAAAATGGCAACATGTTTATTGTAAGTTTTAAATATAAAAAATAGTAATATATTAATTATACATTGATCATTAATGTTAATTCATAGTGCATTATAACTAATGTAAGAGACAACTTTAAAATGTTAAAATGTAAATTTTGAAATGAACAATGAACAATACTTTTATTAATCTTATTTAATGTTACAAATGGACTCTTATTGTAAAGTGTTACCATTTCATATAAATACAAACAGTTATGCTTAAAAATTGCCATCTTTACACACAAAGGCATAGCATGGGTCTATTATATGTGTACTTTCACACATTATTTGCCTATATTTTAGAAAACTTGATGATTATCTAATCAAAATATGTTACAGTGCCGATAAAAAAAATAAATCTGAAATCAAATACACTTCTGATTTATGTTTCTGTTGCTGTATGATGAGGATACAGTTTAAATATGCAACTTCACTGGATAATGAATGCATAACAGTGAACAAATGGATATAAACTAATGCAAATGAATAGTAACAATCGTGACATTAAACAGTGTTTTTGTCACATCGTTTTAATCACTTGAGGTACTACTAATGTTAGCATCCTCTCAGCCTCGACGGCAAACATACTACTGTTCTCCACTAATGCAGCATCTACTCAACAAACTAATTACTTTATAATGATATGAAAACATGTACTGAAGTATAACATGCCGTTTTGTTGTTTTTGAAGTGTCCCGCTCTGTGCAGCACACAGCCTCATGTCACGTGTCAAAACAAACTCTACGAGGCATCAGTGATAGTTTTTATGTCGCCTCTAGAGGCCGCTCTCGTACTGTATAATGACAGTGCACTCTTCTCAGCCGCTCCAGCAATGGACGCGACCCCTGGGTGCGTCTCATTTCAAAGGCTGCGTCCCCTGGAGGTCGCATTTGAAGGCTGCACATGTTATCAAGGTAGTCTCATTTAAGAAAAGTAACCATTAGATTTCAAAGTAAGAAAGAAATTACCATATTTTACACCTCACAAGGAATAACAGTCAATTTTATTACGGTTACTTTTCTTAAATTAGACAACCTTGATGATGTACGCAGCCTTCAAATGTGACCTCCAGAGGGCGCAGCCTTCAAATTGAGACACAGCTGTTGTTTGCACATGCTTGCAGTCTGTGTTCTTCCGACTTTATTTTGTAGTAAGTAACGAAAATGCTATGGAAAATGTTTCGGAGTAAAAGTATACATTTTATTTAGGAATTGTAGTGGAGTAAAAGTAAAAGTTGACACACAGCAAAATCAACTCTGCTTGGAGTACATATGGTCCCTCTCTATATAGTGTTAAAGTAACTCTGAAGCAGAGATAATTTAGCGATTAAGTGATGATTGAGCTTTAGTGATGAACACCTGCTGTTAACAAGCAGAATCAATGAAGAAAAGAGAAACACAAGAACTACAAGTGACTTCAGCCACAGTCTTAGATGAAATCACCTGAAGATAAAAGACATATCTCTCAAGATCTCAGCAGAGGAGGATTATCCTTTCTTCAGTTTTTCTGCTTGTTAACAGCAGGTGTTCATCACTAATGCTCATTCATCGCTTAATTATCTCATTAACTCTGCTTCAGTGTTACTTTAACACTATTTAGAGAGGGCCCATATGTGTGGAGAAATATAAAAACTCAAGTAAAGTATAGATTCTCCCAAAAAATACTCAAGTACTGTAACAAAGTATTATTTCTTCGTTACATTACACCACTGGCTGGGTTGTTGCGTCGGAGGGCGGGTGGGGAGGGTGTATTATTTCAACTGACAGTGAGAATGACCAGCCTCTAACCCAATGGCTGGGTTACACAAAAACTACCTAACCATGGAAAAATAACCCAACAGGCTCAACCCTGCAGCATTTGGGTAGAAAAAAACAACCCAGCGTTTTTTAGAGTGTAACGTGGCATGAAAAGCTGCATCAACCAATAGCATGTGAGATATCCATGCGGTGCATGTCGCCGTGACGCGCCGGGACTCTTGGAGGGCCAGACAGATGTTCTCTCTGGGGGGCAGCGAGAGGGACGGAGGGGAGGAGAAAGAGAGGTGCACTGAGCATCGCTTCCTCAAAGAGCCCGCTGCGCCCGCTGTAATTGTTGCATGTGTCGTATGAAATCCCCGCTGAGTTCTCCGTTTCTGTTGGGTTTTTTCCTCTGCCAAACCTCTCTCTCTCTCTCTGGCGTCACTGTGGGGATCGAGCCAAGCTGGCTCAGATGCATGTGAAGCACAAAAGTGCTGCTTTCAAAAAATAAAACAAACAAAAGAAATCACCCACCGAGCCTCTGTCGTTCTGGATGAGATCAGAATCGATGTTTTGTGTTAGTGAGAGGTACAGATCATTAGCGATTCAGACAAGTGTGTCGGGACATTCTTCTCTATTTTGAGTCGAAGGTTAAAGTGTTTTGGCTCCTAATGTGACTCTAGTTATCTTAAGCTTGCATTTCAATTTCACACCTCGTCCTGAAAGCATTTTACGGATGGTTTCCAGAAGGTAAGATAAGGTAAAAATGAGATATTAGCCCCAAGGATGAAGAAGCAGAGGGATGTAATGATCAGGTAAGGTTGTTTTTCTGAAAAGGAAAAGCTGTGTTTACTTCTGCCTAAATATCTGATCATTGTGATCATTTTTTTTTTCTTCTTCTTCAGGAATATTTCAGCTCAGGCATCAGCAAATAAGAACCAAATCAATCATGCTGTTTTGCTTTTTTTCCCCTACATCAAAAGCAAAACATGATTTGGCTCAAGGGAAAAACAAGACATGCAGGACAGAGCCAAAGTTCCTCATGTTTATCTTAATTAGTGAGCTTTCTTTCTTTCTTTCTTTCTTTCTTTCTTTCGTCGGAATGGTTGAAGTCTCGCATCAGGAAATCATCGTCTAAATTAGATTCCAGATCAAGGCTTCTGAGAGACAGCAGTATCATCAAATTATCCTCCAGCCTGTAAGTTCCACTGACAGCTTAAAATTGGATATATCGCTCAGAAGAGAGCAGTCACCTTTAATGAAACTGATACACAAATCCAATTAAATAACCATAAATTCATATAAATACAGGGGCTTTTTATAGCCATTATGTGGACAGGTTAATTGTCTGTTGTGATGGAAACAGACTCCCTGCAAACATTGTTGCAAACATTTTATATTTTATATTCGAAGAACATAAAAAAAGTTACAAGATTTTAAAATTGAGTTCAGTGTGACTTTTAGTTCACGTCTAATAGCTGTGATTGCATCGAATTTGCTAAAATTATTTATTTGCAAACATGCACTACTTTAAAAGTTTTGTGTCAGTAAGTAAATTCATACTTTTATTCATCAAGGATGCATTAAATTCATCAAAACTGACAGTAAAGACATTTATAATGTTACAAAAGATTATATTCTTTTTATTAATCGAAGAATCCTGAAAAATAAAATGTATATCACAGTTTCCACTGAAATCTGAAGCAGCACAACTGTTTTCAACATTGATAATAATCATAAATGTTTCTTGAGCATCAAATCAGCATATCAGAATGATTTCTGAAGGATCATGTGACACTGAAGACTGGAGTAATGATGCTGAAAATTCAGCTTTGATCACAGGAATAAATTACACATTACTATATATTCACATAGAAAACAGATGTTTTAAATTGTAATAATATTTCACATTTTTTACTGTATTTTTGATCAAATAAATGCAGCACTTACTGACTCCAAACATTAAAATTTTAAATATTATTGCAAATAATTCATTTGCACTATATATATATACGATCTATACTGTAGTGGACGTGTTCGATTAATTATATATTAAAAGGCTCTTAACAGCATGAAATGAGCTTTTATTTTGCCTGTCAGCTGCATTTCACTTTCACGTTCAGCCAACTAGCGTCATTTTTCGGTGGCTCCAGAGAGATTAGTCACATGTTATTTTCAACTGAGGTGATTGGCTCAAAAAAAACGAGCTCCGATGAGCAAAGATGGCAGATTTCAAATCGCACGTTTCCGAGGAATCCTGCTCCAGCCGACGGATATTATAGACCTCCTCGCCTGAAACCAATAAAAAACACCCTAATAAAATATGAGTGGGTTTCTTGTGATGTGCGCTCTTTCCATCAGCAGTAAAGCCAGATAAACGATCAAGGGAAGCGCAGCTCTCCATATCATGAACAGCTCAGTCAAAAAGTGTTTTGTTCTCCCCAAGGTAATTTAACACGGCAAACAGAACTGTACCTTTACACTTGGTTTGCACATGGTCATCTCTCTGTCTCTCCCACACTCACTTGCACCGGAGGGCTATTTTTACTCCGCTAATAAGAATTCATGGCAGGGAGGCACTTTCTCTTGAAACAATGTGTGCAGAATGGCCAGGCTGCTGGAGACTAGAATAACAGCCGGAAAGATAAACAACGTGATTAATTGCTGTGAGATCCTGCCGGAATGTGAGCAAAACCCTCATGTATCATATAATTCATATTCAGGAAAAAGCACAAGTTTTTGCTGCTCTTCGCAGTTTCATTGTGCAAGACCGCGGTCACCATCTTCGTCTTTGATGTGGAGGGCTTCAGGGTTCAGACACAATAGGGCCTGCCTATCTCTCGCTCTCAGGGATACCAATACATTTCTAGTCATGAAACGCATCGTACGTATCCACGGAGTCCCAACCAAGCGGCAACCTCCCCCTTTCTCTCGTGAAGCCAATACGGAAGTAACTTAAACTGCGATTCATCGACTGGCCGCTAGGGACAGGCTCCAAAAGAGAGCAGAATCTCATAGAGTCCCATGTTAAATAAGTTTATAGCAGAAAAAAACATGTTTACAAGTTGGTTCAAATTGTGGTTTTGGTCTATACTGCTATTTTTGCCCTTCATGACAACTCTGAGGGGGGTGAATTTTTTTATAACTTATCCGTTTAAATTATATTAAGCCTTAAAGTTCTGCATAATTAAGGGCGTGGTCACTTGAGTGACAGGTATATTGTGCTGCTGTCTGTGAGCCGTCATGTTACCTCAGCTGCCGCTGAATTTGGCATCTCAGCCGTATTTGTGCTCGATTATTTTATACAATTATAAAATATGGCTTGCTGCATAATATTCGAGACTGATGTGTGTCTGTGTAGATGTGCATGCATGCGGAAGAAACAGAACACACGTTGTTGGATCGTGGCATTGGCTGAAAGTTTTGGTTGTGAGATTTACTGCAATGACAATGGCGGGAGGATATCAAAATCCGACAGCACTGCTTGGATATTATAACTAAAACTGCTGCACTATTTTGAAAAAAATATACTTTGGACACAGGCTCATTTGTTTGTTATATACGATCACTGCTCAGATTGCATCCTTTCTTGAAGAACGATGACAGAGAGCAGATCATTCAGAAGAAATGTGACATGTTTTTTTGTTTTGCAATGGACATTCATATTTTACCCAAGTGCCACGGATTGGATTCATCTCGCGATCTCTATTTCATTATAAAGGTATGAAGTCCCATTTGATTTTCCATGTTGTTATTTGCACAACCAACACTACTGGTGTTGGAGCATCTATATCTTAAAAAACACTGTAGATTGACAGTAAACTTTTAGAACGTTCTGATAATAAAACTTATCTTCATTAATATTTTAGATCGTATCTTAGATATATAGCTCCTTTGCTGCTAACATGGTCACGTCGAGCTAGGCAGGCGTGGTTTCAGCAACCAGTCATATCAGCTCAAACCACCTCCCCGCCTCTTTGCCCATTTTCAGTTATCCGGGAGTGACGTGCTGTGACGCGCAGCTAAGATGGCCGCGGCCTCATTTAGGCGTCAAAACTGCTGTTCAGAACTCTATGGGTGACGTCACGGACGCTACGTCCATATTTTTTTACAGTCTATGGTCCCAACCGTTCGGTTTTGTTTTGTTGAACCTAACTCAGAAATGTTCTTATTTTTGAATTATATTGAACGTAGATATTATGTTGCAAGACAAATTTCAGACTTTGTCTGAGAAAGTATTATCATGTTGCATCGTATTGTAATTTCTCTTTAAAAATTTGTGAATGTATAACTCGTGGGTGGAATAGGTTGTTTGCACATGACGTCACAGCAGCAGCGCGAATGTGTCCGGAGGGCAGGGAGTGATGTTTCTATATAGGAATCCTATCAAAAACTCAATATTCGTATGTTTTGCGTTGTTTATGGTTGCTCAAATCGTTAAAATCGAGAACCCAGAAGGTGTTTTTATCGTTTACATATCTTATACCGTTTTTTATAACTTATTTAGTTTTTTTAACTTTAAAAGTTGTCTCCGTTTATAGCGTTTTGCGTCTGCTGATACTGAAATGAATATGGATACCTGCTTACCTTTTGTTTTTGAATTGGTTAAATATTCACAATTATTTCAACAAATGACAACCGAAATCAAACCTATAGAAGCTCATCAACAGTTTTGAAGTGGCTGTGTGCAAGTTATAATCATTCACAAGCGAGTGAGTCATACTCACAAACAATGTTAATTAAATATTACACAAAAACCAAATACAAAACTCAGCTAAGTACAGTATGTGTTTATTTTGAGTGAAAGATAGTGGGTTTATTTAGTGACATT